>NC_135770.1:28595888-28669296 GCF_052425735.1 Oculina patagonica | reverse complement strand
CAGGTGTTCGAACCCGACCAGTGTTCTCCTTCCTTCCCATTGTTCCCACAGAGAAACCCAAGTCAGTCTGGTAAACGTCCTCCCCAATCTGACCAAACTCTAATCTGTTGGCTTGTCTCCTCATCTCAGTCACAGCAAACTTCTCTTTCATTTTTCGCACCCTGCGGCCACCTCTCTTTTTACGAGGAGCATCATCTGGTCTTGGCAGGGCCTTCGCTTCTTTAAAAGGTGGTGGCTCCATCCACTTGTCAAACTTCCCTTCAATATTCTCCCTGAGTTGTTGTCCCACGGACCCATCTGAATTCTCATGGAAACTGTCGACCCTTGCGGCAAGCGAGCACTTTGATGCCACTACTCTGGCAGCTTTCTTTCTCAAATCAGCAGGCATGTCCTAAAATATAAGTTGACAAAGATTTTCAATCCAATAAGTTTTAAACTGCATTTGCACTGGAACACTTCTCTTATGTGCTCTGAACTTATTGTCTGAGCGATAAAAATAGCTGCCGAATCAACAAATACTTCAAGCCATCCAAGGATGTAGGCAAGAAAAAACTAAGCAGGCTCATTAACAAGCTCAGCCAGCTTTCCTGGCTTGTGTTCCTTCAAAATTACCCCGAGTCTTTGTTTTCTAGTGAAATTTCAGCCGTTGATAAGCTCTCTTTTAGCCAGTAAAATTAGATGGCAGCCAGCTGTAAGCTACAACCCTGGCCATCAAATATCATTCTTGTTTGATGTGGTACATGTATTAACAGACAAAACTGTCATACACAATAAGTGCTTGCTTCACCTACTAGTTATTTTGCACACACTGGAGTGAATTTGCCTTAACTTAATCAGTGTGCAAAGAAAGTGCAGTCCAATTAAATAGAGCAGGGCTGGTGGACTTTCCTGTTGGGCTAGCAGATTTTATCGGCTTTCGTTACTTTTAAGGGACTCGCGCTATATTGGGAAAACAACTGTCTAAATGCACGAGCAAAATGGTGTAACTGACAAATTTAGACTACGCGATTTCTGTAAAGAACGAAGAAATTTGTATGTACAGAGCTTGCTATGATGACACTTTTGTTTTGTTAGTGCGAGATTTTGGTTTATTTTACTCGTTCTAAATTTGTTAATTTTAAAAAATTGCCTTCATTGACTTGTTCTATATTTGTAAATTAAAAGTAAATTCACTTACCGTTAATTGTTCGCGATGCGTTTTTAGTAGAGTCGTCATTTGTTTACGCCATTTTGCCCGTGCATTTAGACAGTTTTTTCCCTTTATATAGCGCGAGTCCCTTAAAAGTAACGAAAGCCATTTTATCTATCACTTGACCGATGGGCAAGTTACATTTTTTGGATTTTTTTCTTGGCAGATGAAATAAGGCCACTGAGAAAGACCTTTGGGCTAGCTCCCAATGGTTTTAACTTGCCCACAGGCAAGCTTCTTTGCACCATGTAAATTTTATAGTAAGTCTAAAGACACTATCAGTTCTTGTTTAACACTGTGTTGCAGAAGAGGTGACAGGATACATGTATTCCTCATATTAAAAACTGCATACTTAAACGAATAATAATTGTTGTCAAAAGGTCTTAAATTTCCTGGCGAAGCTTTCGACTGCATCGCACAGTCTTCAACAGCGATTAATCACGTGGCATCAGGTGGTTGAAAATGGTGGGAAGATCGTATCTGTGTACAGTACCGCTCAGAAATAAGCGTCCATCGTATACGCACCTTATACGCACATACGCAGACGCACATACGCGCATACGCATACGCAGATACGCACATACGCATACGCGCGTATGCAACGAAGCATAAACACATACGCAGTTCTTTGTTATTCATTCCTCTAAGTTTTCTTTGTGTTGTATAATTGGGAAAAACAAAAGAAAAATCTTTGCGACAAAAACTTTAAAAGGCGGCAGACGATCGATTAGTGTTTGTCTTGCCTTGAAGTACGTAGTTTTAGGACGATTATCGTTTGGCATTTCGAGACAAACAGACGAGAGTTTTGTTTACGTTACATGTAACAAGATTCAGCCGCTCATAAACGTGAACTTCCCGATAGTTCAACCTTGAAAGGGTCGCTCAAGCGTTGAAACGAAAGAAAACGATGTGCTTTTATTCGACAACAAATCGATATGAAATTATCCGAGTTTTTGCGGGAGACAGCTTTTGACTTCGGCACACGCCGTCGAGAAGCGAAAATAATTATATCTCTGGTTCTAAGAATCCACGCGCAGCGAATCAACATTTTCCTCAAGTCACAACTATGTAATAATATTGCAAAACAACAAATCACTGATAAAAGATGAATTTATTAATAGAACGGTACATACGCGTGACGAAACATTCACCTGAGTTCAGAATCCCTTCTCAAACAATCACGCGTTCTTCGAAAGAATTAAGCGGTTATCGATCATCATGCCAAAAGCAACTTGATTCCAAACAACTAAACCTTCAAATTGAAAGTTGTTGCTGAGGTAGAGGCCGTCCAGAAGAACTGCAAAATCGCCAGAGACCTGTAGTTCGTTGCAAAGTCGCCAGAGAACAAATCAAGCAAGCCGCGTGAAGTTTAAATGTCATCAAAATGGAACACGATGTGCTGTTATTTGTCTGTATATCCTAGATCCAATAAATTAAAACTCATCTTAAGTGATTTCATTTAGCAGAGAAGTCGTGGTGTTAAAAGTGTGTTCGGTTTTGAACAAAACTATTACATCCAGCCGATTCTATCAGATCGTGTTACAATGTTTACCTAGCGCGTGAGAACGACCGCTTCTGATTGGCCAGTCTCTGGTGTCGCGACAACAAGCCAAAACAAGATTGATTTCTTCTCTCTGGACGTAGAGAGTCACACAAGCGGTGATTCTGCAATTAAACTCAACTTTAAAAGGCGAAGGAACAGAAACAGCCTCAGGCCGAAATTGTAGAAGCGATTGCCAGGAAATTGTTCGAGACATGCGGGATTTCAAATGCTCTCGACAGTTCAAAAGATGATCACGTACGCCGACAAAACGACATTCCAGAGCGAGCCGATGAACGCGACGAACTTCATTCCTAACGTTGGTTCATTAAACTAAATGTCCTTTAGGAGCCAACACGTAAATAAAAGGTAATGACCAAGAATGAATTACAAACGCTTGTTAATTTTCGTTTGTTTGCTTGTTGAAGTGTTACGGCAGGTAGCGAAAATAATGAAATCCCTGGCTTTACTCGGTTCTGTTTGGGATAAATTAAAACGATGACTCAAACGAAAAGAGAAATTTTCTCATTGCAGTGAAAACCCGATGACTAGTGTTTCTGATGTATTGTGTATTAAACGACAGTCAACTGCAATATTTATTGTAACAAACGGAACGCATTTTATATTTTGTAAAACTTCCGGCGTTTGTCGCTTTCGCACGGCATGATTTAGTCAGTCTTCCTTGTATTTAAATTTTACATGTAGCAATGTTAGGCCATTGAAAGAACAATCAACTATGGACAAAAGAAAAAACAATAAGCTAGCTCATACATACTAAAGAGCATACGCGAATTCAGGGTATACGCACATACGCACATACGCAGACGCACATACGCAGATACGCAGACGCATATATGCAGATACCCAGACGCGCGTATACGCAAAAGCATACGCGTTTTTCGCGTATGTTTTGGGACGCTTATTTCTGAGCGGTACTGTAGATCATATCTCTGAATCTCTGTTCAACGTTGGGCATTGATGTCCACCAGTTGTCACATGATTAAACAACATGCATTCACATGACAACGTGATAATAATTCTTGTCACAAGGTCTGAAAATTTCACTTCATAATCGCTGATGAAGACTGTGCGATGCAGTCGAAAGCTTCGCTGGGAAGTTTTCAGACCTTGTGACAAGAATTATTATTCATTTATTTATAACCAAGGTCAAAGATGACCTTTTGGGCAAAGCAACCGACATTCCAACCCACCTGTATAAACTCACTGAAGTAAATGTGTCCTGTATGTGGCATGATTGCTGCACTGGAAAATCCTGACAGTGTTTTCTTCTGGGAACCCAACAAAAGAACATTACAAGCCGGCATTTTAGACAAGCTTGTTAGTCCACCAGCGGATCCCATAAGCTTGGCAGCAGTTGATGCTCCAACAATGATTGACAGATTAGGAGCAATAAATGTCATTCTAGATTCAACATACTGAAAGATCTTAAACTTGGCATCCAGCAAATCAGTAACAGTTTGACAAGCTTCCATGAGACGTTCAACTTCATCTTCCTCGAGCTTTTCACCTTGAGTCGTTGAAGCTGTAACGCTAACAACCATCTTTGTGGCTGGTGGCAGCACATCAGTTAAATCAACTTTGGACGCCTCAAGATCATTTCCTAACAGTTCCACAGTGCGTATGTAGTCCATCGGATTAGGTACTAGTGATTCCAACTCTGGGAAACGTTTCACGTAAAGATCACGGAGATATTTGTGAATGATGTTGATTTCGTTGTCGATTTCAGCCGTCAGATTGTTAGCTTCCACAATCAGCTGATACTCGGGGTCGACTTCTACGGGACCGAACACTCGATCGCGGGTTTGATTGCCGAACCGTTCGATCCCAGAGAGAACGTCACTTAACTGTTTACTATCTTTTAGTTTAGCAACACTTTTGACGGATCTTGAATCCGTGTCTAAGTCGCTTGTTGTTTCCATTGCCTCTTCAATTCCATCCTCATCATTGTCTCTAAAATCCACATCACCTTCCTCGGCGGCCTCTTCCAAATCTGCCAACAGTTCGTCTGCGAGAGACATTATGTAAGAGTTCGACTATACAACAACAACTCTGAGTTCTTCTACCGAGAAATCAACGTCAAAATACCATAAAACTCTCCTTTCCGAGGAACTTTGCTTTCAAGAGCTTTCAACGCAAAGGCAACGTGAAAGGAGTGGTTACCAAGCGGAATTTCGAGGCGCGTGCGCTGTACAGAAGACGCGCCAGCAATCTTTTTTGATCAGCGCTCCAAAACGTTTTCTTCCGTTCTTCAAGTTTCTGAAAGGACAAGTCTGTAATCGCAAAATATCTAGCAGGCAACATGGCATCCTTGTAAGGAACACCTTAATTTTTGTTGCTTTTTGCCATTAGATTTGTGTAGTGACGTATTTTTGTAATCTGACTTGTCGATGCTGCAAAATTTTGAATCATAGTTGTAGTTGTCATGAACCGGTTTGCTTTACCCTGTCAATTGACTTAGCTCTTTTTTCTCCGTAGAATGGCCAAGCCGAAGAGCGAAATGACTCCAGAGGAGCTCGCTCAAAGAGAGCAAGAAGAATTCAACACGGGTCCTTTATCTGTCTTAACGCAATCTGTAAAGAACAACACTCAAGTTCTGATCAACTGTCGAAACAACAAGAAGCTGCTTGCTAGAGTGAAAGCTTTTGACAGGCATTGCAACATGGTATTAGAGAATGTTAAAGAAATGTGGACTGAAACACCAAAGTCAGGAAAAGGAAAAAAGGCAAAGCCAGTTAATAAGGACAGATATATCGCCAAGATGTTTCTCAGGGGGGATTCTGTGATCTTGGTGTTAAGAAATCCAATGGCAACTGCTGGAAAGTAAACTGTGTATGGATTTATATCTTCGAGCGTAAACTTGTACTTTGATGTCAGTTTGACTATTTTTTAGCTTCCAAGTTGGAGCAGTGTAAAAATAACACTCTACAGCTACCATCTAGGTGTTTTTTCATAACTGTTTTATTTGTATAAATAAGTACCTGTATTAAAATTATGTGCGAGACATAATTTAGCCTAGCTAGGTGACTATTTGATCTAAGCCAGAATACTGTAAGTCGTCTGAATTGCACACTTGCTATGATCAATTACCAGTTTGTCTCACACTTTGAAAATTCATGAAAAAGATCTTCAGTATAAATGTAACCATCATAGAATGCAACCTGGGACACCCAGCTTTGTATATACATGTACAACCTGTAGCTGTGTGTATTTCCCAAGAAAAAAATGTTGACAGTGTCAGGACCGATGAGAGACAGATGCACTTTCAGGTTAAGCTTGGTTCTTTCCAGTGCATTCTGTTTACTCTCCACACTGAAGATACGCCAAGGTTTCTTTAGTCTACCTTTGTTATTGTTACCTAAAATAAGCCATCTGAAGTAAGTAAAGAGGGTAGCACTAAAATAGCCAGTTAAAACATGCTGACTACTTGTGTGCCAGTATGTGACAATTTTGAAATCCACTCTGAAGATCTTCATGGTATCCTACTGTACATGGAATGCAGCCTGGGATGCAAATGCAAGCGATATTTGCATGTAAAATGCAAATGCAAAAAACTTACGATTATTAATGACAATGCAGTTTAAGTTGGCAGGCAAGTGACAGTTAGCAGTGTTCACATGTAAAGCACAGCAATGGGCAATTGTCCATTCTGTGCTAGTTCAATTTTTTTCCATGCATCTGCAACTTTCTGTGAGCCATTCTTCAGTGCAAGCCATCTCTTTCAACCTCTCTTTTCTGTGTAATACACTAGCATGCCCTGAAATATTGTGACAGTTCACGGCCTGTTTCCCAGGGTCTTCTTGGCGATGACTTTTCAAAATGGCGGTCTCATCTTAAATGCAGAGTAGGCCCTGGGAATGAGGTTGGACAGTTCAATGATTTACTGGAAAAGATCTTCAAAAAGCTGTATATCCCGGTGTATATGTAATTATGCATACAATAATAAATTTATTTCATACAACACAAATTTATTCATTGAAAGTTTTACACTGCGTTGTCGTGCTTTTGAATTTGCATCGAGAAATATTCTTTGAGTTGAATTATAATTTTTGTGTTTCTAATTATCGACTCCTGAGTACAAAAAAAAAATTGTGAATGAAAGCATAGCTCACATCTTCAAATAACTTTCATACCTATACCAGGTTTCAAGCCAAGCTTATTGGGCTGATTCAAATTAAGTAAAAAATGTAATTACCATTATTTGAACCTAAATAGGTCCTTTCAGAAATACTTGAACTACTCAAACCCTCAAACTTTGCAGTATTCACTCTTCAATTGACAATGGTCTCTTTGATTGCAAAGATGTATAAAAACGTCAAAAGAAGTGCCTGTTCCATTCCTTCCATTCAAGTACCTGGTCGATTTTGGAAACGTCTTGTGAAGCCTTCAGAAATCTTTGTAGTTTTGCTGTAGGGACTGTCACAATTTTTTTACAAACTTGTGTGGCAGGAAACCTAAAAATAAGAGTCCATTTTTATTAAAAATTGCTTTTTTCGAGCACTGAAACTGTAATGAGCATCTTTGGCTGCAGATGGAAACGGATTTCAATTTGTGAAAATTAGGCAAACGTCTTCAAAATATCGATATTCATGGGCGTAGCTTGATTTCTATCTGCAAATTAAGGTTATATGTTCCTTCTTGTTCAAAGATAATGTTTTTTAGGGTTTCGTTGCCTACCACTAAATTCAGAACAGTTTAGAGCAAAAAACTGCGAAATACCCGTGACATAGTCCCTTTAATGCTCGGAAAGCAATATTTATAATGAATGTTTTAAGTGTTTGGTTGCTTTAAATGGCTAAAGAAAGAATGCCGAAATTTTGGTTCATTTTACCTTCAAAGGGAATTTGGCTGTGATCCCAGTGGGGCAATTTAAATCTTCTTGACCTCAGTAGGATTTGAGCCCACAACCTCTGGATTAGATCTACAAACTGAGCTATGAGGCCAGACGGTAATACTTTTGAAACATTTGCATCCTACTGGGAGTCTGGGCGATTTTGCTCCCAACTGGGAGTACTCTGGTGGGACCTGGGCACTTGATAGTGGTACTTCATATATTGAACTATACACTCAGCAAAGCTCCACCCAAAAGGGGTGTCTTTTTCAGGCTGAAATATATATGCCGCATTTTCTCAATTAATCCGCAGGTTCCGAATAATCGCCGGTCTCTAAGGTGGAGTTATGAATAGGTAAGCCCCTCGAGCATTTATTTGAAGTATAATAAGCTGCAGGTAAAATGGAAAGATATATCTGTGAAAAATAATGACAGAAAACCGTTGCTTAGTAAATACCAGGTACCAAATGGTAATCAATTTAACTACAAGGGTATGGGTTTGGATCTTGTGGCAAAGACTTCACATATAAAATATTTTGCAATAAAACAACTCTGTAACATTAACTTATTGTTTATTTGAACTAACTGACAATGTTTTTTGATTACAGTGAATTCTCTGTGAGAGATCATAAATATATTGGCAGCATTCTTGAAACCATTTTAATGCAGCAGTTTTCGTTAATTTCTGGACACAATTAATATCAAATTACTGCCAAAATGTATAAAATAATTTCCATAAACTAATTTTAAATATGGTAACATGCTTGCTTGTGTTAATTAATATTCAATTACTCATATCAATAATATCTAGCTACAACTATTTAATTTAAAGTGCTAGATTATTTAACTGCTATAAACACATTGTATGCAATTTTGACTTGTGAAAATACACAGGCAATATTTTGTAGAAAAATATTATGTTATAAAAAATTCTTTTTACCTTATTCAAGATAATGTCTTATAAAAAATATTGCACTACAAAAATAAGCTACTTACAAATCAGCTAACTTGCAATGCATTCATTTTTGGTGGGAAACATTTACTAGATAAAATTGTTTTCCGTATCTGGCCACCACCTTGGAGTTGAAAAACATGGCCAGTTAGGACAAGGACGTGACAAACTTTAAGGCCACTTTTTCCACTCACACCACATAGACCGTGGAGCAGGGGGGTGTAGCCCCCCAAACAAAAATTTGGGGGTGCTCACCCCCCCCCCCCCCACATTTCAGTACTGGAAGTATCGCTCATGCAGCATAAATTGGTTTGTCAAGACACAAATCATTTTATCAGGATCTTGCTTGGCAGGATAGTAAAGTGTAGGACTTTCAACAAAACTCCTCTCCCCGAAACGCTACTAGGAGTGAGGTCCACAATCTGTTACGATTGTATTTGACAATACCTGTGGCATCATTTCCCGTACATTTTCTGCCCCCCGATGTAAAAAGAGCAATTATCCAAATAGCACCATGAAGCAGGATCGTCTACACTTCTTAGTTATGCATTGCCACAAATCGATTTACGGACACTGTTGAAGACATTTTAGGAAAGTAGGGGGATGCACCCCCAAACGGGGGTATGCGCTTGGCTTAGAGAACGATGCCCCCTCCCCCCCCCCCCACGTTTCAAAACGCCCCGCCACCTTTAAACCAAGCCTTCCCTGTTTTCCGAATCCAAGATGGCAGTGGTGGTGCTGCTTACTCAATATACCCCTGCATTGCAGGCTTAACTTATCAGCAACAAGTTTACATGTTTACAAAAAAAATATAAATTGCAATATATATATATTTTAAAAGCATATTTTAGAAGCTTTAACATGATAGCAAATGGGCAAACGAAATACCCTTATTGTCAATACAACAATTGTGTATCTGATGAATACACACTCAAGTTCTAAACTACGAACAAATTTGCAGGTAAAATAACTACTATTAAACAGTGACACTACTGACTTTCAGAGGCGATATTCTATCTAGTAACGTACTCAAAAGCGTATGACTAGGGCACTTGGACAAACCCTAAATCTCATATAGAATTATAAAATGATAGTGCCAGCACTTGTCCCCCATTTAGTGGTCCTATCACCCCAGTATTTCATTAGCGCCCATTTATACTCCTGGGCGGGGTCAGGTACTGCCTAAGAATGAGATACAAGGCTGATGACAGGTGTCAAAATAATTAATTACTGAGCGGTTCCAGGAAATATCCAAACTCACCCCTCTGGAGGACTATGAAAATTTTAACAATTTCGAACTGGGGGGGGGGGGGGGGATTCAAAAGCCAAAGTTTTAAAGTATAAAGCTAACCTGGGATTTCAAAAGGGCTTTTTGGGGTGTCAAACCAAAAACCTTTCATGAGAGGGGTATGGATATTTTCTGGAACGGCACAGCATCACTGTAATGTAAATGAGTTAGCACCATTGGATGGCTTTTCTGTTTTTGTCAGTAAATTTTAACAAGCACTAATACTTTGATCTAAATGCAGCGTGACCAATCAGAGAAAGGGGTTAAACCTTTAAGGCCCAAGAGTGACTAACATGTATACTAAATCAAGAGATGACTTTATGAGAATTAATAGAATGGTCACCAAAGGGAAAATTGCTTAATGCCTTGACCATTTAACAAATTCTCCCAACAATGCCATAGGAAAATGTATGGAGATCAGTCAGGAGAATTTGTATGTGGATATTGGGGCTTAAGAACTAGGAGCTGATAAAGGTCTCACTATTTTAAGAAATTAATTGAATTTGAATGGAAGCATTTATTTACTGTTTCCAAACAAAATTATTAGAAAAAGGCATCAGGTGACCTAATGGTTAGTAACCATACCCTGATCCTCATAAACTATCAACTGATTATTTATACACTATCATTTTTGATTTTTTGTTTGCTGAAAGTGACAACGCCTTCATCTCCAACAGTACTGTATGCTGGGTTTGTGTACATCATTTCTCCTCCTGAGTAGTTCACATCCTCTACACCATCAAATCCAAATCCTAGGAAAAACAAAAAGAATATTAACGTATAACATTATTGGCTAATCATCATCAACATTATCACGAATGTCGTCATCATTGTCATCCTCATCCTCACACTCATCATCAGTATTATCATCTTGATTATCACCATAGTGTTTTGTAAAAATAACACAAATTTGGATCATATACAATGATCAGTACCCTGATAGATCAATTAACTGTTTTGCATACATTTTAATTTATTAAAAAAGAAGAAGTAGCTTTGTGTTGACATTAGGCTGATGCACACAGTAGAAGGAGTTTAACTAGGAAGTTACTGGTAAAGCCGGCCACGAGCAAGGGTTTAAATAGCCTGCGAACGCAGACGCATTTCCAGCTGTCGCTTCTCTCTACCGAAAAAAGCTATTTTTCGGCGGAGAGAAGCGACAGCCGGAAATGCGTCTGCGTTCGCAGGCTAGGGTTTAAATTAAGTTTGGAAAACTCTCAGACTCAGTGAAGCCATGCAAAATTAATCACGTTCCAAAAAGTTCATAGCAATGACAATCCATTGTACTGCTTAAACAAGACGTTCTCATATAAAGAGGCCTGTCCTGTCCATTTTTGTGTTCTGCTGCTATTATGCCAAATGGCATAATGCCAAGCAGAACATATTGCTATCAAAGGAGGGAATGGAATGTATAAAACAATAGAAAGATGTAACAATAGAAGTCTGTAACAATAGAAAGTGGTAACAATAGAAAGTATGTAACAATAGATAGCAGATACTTTCCTTTTTGTAGACTTAGTAAAAAGGTATATCTATCATTTAAATTTGCTATCCTAACAATCAACTAGTCTACATCATAAAAATAAACAAAAATCAAAAAAATTTTTGGTTTCTGATATAAAAAAAGTGCGTGTAAATACAAAATTTGTAACAAAAGAGCGTAACAATGGGGAGCCCAGGCTCCTGCTAAGAGCTCTCTGTCCCGCTATATAAGTACGTGTGTGTACGACGGGTTTCGGCTGCTTTCAGAGTTGTGGCTCGTGACGTACGCAGTGGTCGCTAACGACGACGAATACGCGATCAGCCTTTTTTTTTCGTGGAGTGAAAAAAAAATAAACTCTCACCGCCCGTTAGCTAACTTGAAATAAAAAATAACCAAAGATCCCATCCTGTATACGTCCGAGTGAAAGCATAACGAGCTATCGACAGATAAAAAATATTGGAATGTTTTCAGTTTGCACGTTTGCTATTTATACGCGCTGAAACAGACCTTATTGTGGTTTGTGACGTACGCAGCGGTAGCTGGCATGTTGCTTTGCATGCACAAGGGTTACGACTTTTAAAGGTTTCAAATGTCATAATAACTTGCGTGACGAATTATCTTGGTGTAAGCCGAAAAACCGAAGACAGATATCAATGTTGATACGTTATGCCAGCAGAACACACGGACCCATTAGGGCCCTATTTTTACACCCTGTTGAAGCGTAAACATGCAGTTGACAAACAAACTGCACTTTTTCCAGTTACTGATAAAATTAGTTCATTTTTCCTTAAAATGTTATGTTAAACATAGACTCTTATTTTTGTCAATAGATATCTTTTAGTTTCTTGAGATTTTGAAGCATATTAAGTTTGCATGATGCATGACTCCACAACGTGCATGAATAAGACTACAGTGGAACCCCGTTAATACGGACACCAAGGGGACAGACCAAATTGTCCATATTAACGGGGTGTCCGTATTAAGCGGGGTCTCAGAAAAAAAGTCACTGATACCATTTCATCGGCAACAAACGTTGTTTAGTTGTACTGTAACTGTAACAAAAGCAAACTGTGAGCTCTCTGACTAAAATCTATAGTTTGTACAAAAAACTTTTAATCTCGTAATACAAACGAACTAGGCTTTGATAAACTCAACAGTGGAATAATTTGAAAATGTCGCAACCTTACCATACATACAAGAAATAAAACGCATTTCAACAGCAATAGAACGTTTACCATAAAGTTTCCTTTGTAACTGAAACTCTGACCGAAACCGTTCTTAAACTTCACAAACTCATTTGAAAGAGTCGATAACTTTACTTTGCACGGAAGCTTTTAGCAAAGAAAGTGAAACTTTTAAATAGGAACAGCAGTCAGAAAACAGTACAAGGGTCAAACACCGTAAGTCACGCTATAAGCTACTCTTTGTAATAAAATGGGCTTAACTCTTTGAGTTCTGTCATTATTTGACTAGGGTCCAATGTCTTCAAGTTAGCAAATAATCGCGACAATGAAAATTGTCGGTGCACAGATAAACAGTGTCCGTAAAGCGGGGTTGAAAATGTATAAGAGTTTGTTTCTCGGGACACGGAAAAGTGTCCGTTGTCCGTATTAACGGGTGTCCGTATTAAGCGGGTTAGTTTAAGAGAAAATGTATGAGGTTTTCGTCGGGACCAACGAAACTGTCCGTAATACCGGGGTGTCCGTATTAAGCGGGTGTCCGTAAAGCGGGGTTCCACTGTATAAATTTGCATTTTTGCCCCCAAAAGGTGTAGTGGTCATGGAACTTCTTGTCTAAAACAAATTAAAGCCCAATTTTGATATATTAAATCTGGAGAATAAACTATAGAGTTTGCCGGGTTAATTTATTCCCCAGAGCCTGGTGGTGATTTTGTCTATTGTTTTAGGCTGAATTTTAAAATATCGAAATTGGGCAATTGTGAATTAAAGCAACATACTTTCAGCCTTAGGCTTTGCAGATTTCCTTCTCATGTAGAACCACATGGCTGCAGCACCTGCGACTACACCCAGGATGGAAAATGCCACTGCAATGCCAATATTTCTGTTCTTGACAGCTGGGGCAAGAAAATATATTGAATGGTTTAAATTTCATTAACATTTCAAACGTACCATAAATTTTAAAAAACCGCCCTGCCCTCCGATCCTGACCCCTCCAAAAATTGGTCAGGTAGCAGCAGCCTCTTACAAGGTCTTGTATGATGAGCTCGCCACCCTCAGAGAGAACAACAGAACAAACAACAGGAACAAAAGACTCTTCTGATTATAAGCTCCCTATTGTAGTAATTGCTTTGTATTTCGATTCGTTAAAGTATGTCCAGAGACCTGCAGTGCTCTTACAACTGAAGGACTTCATGCAGATTGTCATGTTGGGTGAGTTTTACCATGGTTTGACCTTGTCTTTCAAAGACAGTTCAGCAATATTCATTTCAAGGACACAATTTCCCCAGGTCATTGCATGTAAAATTTGTCAAGGCAGGGAGGGACGACATAGTAATCAAAACCCTACTGATGGCAGGATTTCTAGTGGTACCGTATTATGTATTTTTCTTGATGTAACACCCCTGGTGTTTATTTCAAACTTGGCTTATTGGACCCGGCGTTTGTTTGACCCATGCAGTTTATTCAAGCCCAAGGTCTCTTAAGCAAGGGTTTTTATTCATTAGTTTTGCCAACCATGTTTCTGGCTAATATAGCTACATCCTATTATACCTCAAATAAATACCTGTGGGGCCTATTTTCCAATCCACCTTGGATACCCGGACTTTTAAAGGAGAAAACCTATGGTTTCATCTTTAAAGGAGTTTTATAAGAACCTGATAAATCTTTGATGACTCTTCAAGCCCAGTAGCAAACCCTGCTTAATCCTATCACCACTGTGAATAACACCAGCAGCTAAATTCCCGATTGAATTTGCAAAAGGCTCACCTTTTTCTTTATCTTTCCTTTCTTGCTCTCGCTGCTTTGCCTCCGCTGAGTCATTTCAAGAAATAACAAAACAAATCAAACAAGTTTGCTGAGTTCAACGGTCTCCAACAGCAATAACAACATATAACAACTCAATTTATATTTTTGTATTTAACTGCCCTGTTCAGGGTTCAAAATAAAATCACAGCTTTTAATCTTAATTTGTAGGCTTTTTTGTCAAGGCTGATTTTTTCCTGGCTGTCAAACAAGTTTTTGATAGCCATGCATTTAAAGGCAGGGACTTAATCCATTTGCATACATGACATACTCAATGCTCAAAAGGTTTGCAATGCACTGTAGTGCAATTTAAGTGTTAAAGCCAGTAAGAATCAAAGAAATGGCGGTCATAGAGCCCAAATATGATTTCGCCCATACTTTGTATATTGGTAGACCCAAGTCCGATACATATGCCAAGGATATTCATTTACTGTAATATTCACTTGTTTAAGAGAAAAAAGATTAAAACAATTTGCAGTATTTTCTTCAAAACATTTTCGCAAATTGACACAATTTGTGGCATTGTCGAGTCAGCCTTGCGACAGTTTGAAATGATTTTCACACACGTCCAGTTCGATTGATGCTTCTGTAATTGAATGACAGTGAAAGCGGTCCATTATCTCTGCTCACAAATTTAATATATATTTTTTAATAAGTGTACCTAAATCCTCTCTGAAGAGTGTTCGTTGGGACATCAAACAAACTCGCCAAAAAATGCATGTGGTACGCAATGAATCTCAAAAGAAAAACCTCCTGAGGCAAGTTTAAGGATGGTTTTAGTTTTTTACCGTTTAGTTTTTTTAGGATCTTTTAAAGCAGTAAATTAGAGCATGCCCGAAGTTAGCGAAATTACACTATCTGCCATGATCCAATATGCAAATTAGGTCAACACTCGAAAGATTGCCGCCTTCGCATTCGCAAAGAATTTGACAATACAAATTCCCCTTCGCGTTTATTGGGCGACGTAAGATTAGCAGAATGAAGCAAGTATTTGTCTGAGCGAAATGTTGAGATAAACTGAATAAAAACCAGTCGAGCATTCGTAAACATTTTGAAATTCGCTTACCTCAGTGTCCTCATTCAACAATCCTTCGCGATGTTTGGCTGCGTTTTGTTCGTTGCGCGGTAATTTTTGCCATATCCTTAACACCAGTCAAATTTGATACTGTAAGAAATCCACCTTATCCGACAATGTTTCATAACAGAGCACTGTTCGCTGTTGCATGGCAGAACAACATCTCGCTGTAAACATCATGACAATATTGGCAGTTTTCACAGTCTGATTGCTAAATGTCACGCAACACGATAGCCGTGACTAGGTTTATAGGAGAATTTGACGCTGAAATAGGCCGAAACATTTTGAAAAACGTACACAGAGTGTGACGTTTGTTCTTTCTTATAAACTGCTAAAGTTTGGCACCCTAAACGTCCTTTTTAAAAATAACCTGGAAACATAACTTCTTATTACCCTAATATCGGGGTACGTTAAACATTAGGGACGGATCATTAGAAATAGCCGGAAGGGGGTGACTTTTACCACAAAATTCCTGCAAGCGAAACTTGTCAGAAAAAAAATCCTGTACGTGGTTGTGACTGAAAAAAAATCGTGCAATGGAATAGGCTCCTTTCGATATATTAAAATTCAGCCTGGTAGCGAGGCCTAGAGGACACAAACAAGAGAAGTTTCAAAAGCATGTTTATTCATTTCTTTTGTTTGTGTCCTCTAGGCCTCGCTATCAAGCTGAATTTTAATATATCGAATGGAGCCTATTACCTGTAAGTGTTGTATAATGGCATATATGAACCGCCCATCAGAATGCCTAATAAAATAGCGTTTTTGAGGTTCTTTTCCCGGGGATCATGCCCCCCTAGTTTGAGAAATACCAAGCGAACAGCATCAGCTCAATACTATCAACTATTTGGTTGCAAACACACTTTACCCACACTAACAATTGCCGGCCTCCCATCAGTAAACAGTAAATCAAAAGCACAAACAGTATTATCATCACTTTAAACTGTAATTTTTTCTGATATTCATCTTTTTTTGCAGGGAGACCAGGGTTTACATTTCTAATAAGGGGGGTGGGGGGTTATATTAAACAGGCACTACCTATCCAATCACTTCAGCTCCTTTATAGAAAAATGAACGGTCCTTGAATCAGTGTCGCTCAATTCAAGGAACAAATCTGCGGAAATGTAACAATGAGATGCTATTTATTAATGATAATTTTGCATGAATCTTAGATGCGTTACAAAAAAAAATGTATCTTTGGGCGAAAAAATATTCATGCAAAGCTTCAGCGCCAGAAAAAAAGTTCCTGTAGATAAGTAGGCCTTCAAATAATAAAAAAAAAGATTCTGCACAGAAAATGTTTTATCCCCCCCCCCTCCTGTTATTTTTTAATGGTCCTCCCCTTATAAAATATTGTATCATAAAAAAAGGAAATAAGAAAGATTGTTGATTTTATTGTTGTCGTTTCTTTATACCAAAAGAGACACGAAAATTTACTGATCCCGTATGACCAATTATTTGCTAAGGAAAAACTTTGTAGTGATGTGGCATGAATTTTCTGTACGGGGAGAACGCTCAAAATCTCACCCTAAAATTTCTTCCACGATTTTTGTCTTTTTCTCCAGTTTTTTCTCCTAATCTCGGCTTTAAGCGCTCAGGCTTATGGCTTGGATTATACTAGTTACAGTTCCAAAGCAATAAGCTTGCGAGAATCTTCTCCGTTCTTTGAATATTCCATTTCTTACACACTTGACCATTTCTAAAGATAACCGATTCCAATCCTTAAATGTGCAGCTTTGAATGCAAGGCGTAACGCGGGACGATAAAATAAGGAGAGAATAAATAACTGATAGCTTCTCAGACTGTACAAAAACCCGTTTTTGTCAATTCCGAAACAGACCGCACTCAAAAAATGCTTGCTACTGCTGCACAAAAGCATCCTGCCTTGCGAATGAATAAAAGGTTCTCTTGGTTCTCCGGTCGAAAATAACTCGTTTTTTTTTAGAATTCAGTGAGGGTTTCGGTAAGTTGAAAACAAAATTCGCTTGTTAGTTTACCAATAACTGCAGTTCAGTTTTTTTTTCCAAAAGCAAAACGTTTGGAAAAGACAGAAATATGCAAGATGCTACATGTCGGCGCGACAAAAAGTCGCCGGTTGTCTTTGATTAATCTTGAAGGTTTTACACGAAAACATCAATACCTCCGTTTCTTAACGAAAATGACAATCACGAGATCAAAACATGGATTTTATCTGTAAATTTTTTTAAGAAAATTATCCACCGAGGCCATGGCCTCGGGGACTATAATTTAAAATTCCGTCAAAGCGCAAACAAAATTAATAAGACGATAAAACAAACACGATTCTGAGTGTCACGCAAACTGAACAGACAAAAATAGTGCTACACGGGCAAATACGGTTACGTTCAGATAGGTTTATGGCCTAATTGCCTAAACTTTAACTGGGGCTAACTATACTGCGCTTTGTAAGAAAAAAATTAAAATAAAGTTAAAATAAGGGGTTATTGCAGCAATCTTCATCGTGTTTACTGTCGTGCACGTAAGTCCATGCCAAAATATTTTTCACGGTTTCTACTGACTCAAGTACTCTTATTTATTATTAAATTTTCACGTATGGACTAAGATTGCCAATCAAAATACGAAAATTTGGATTCGTGCATTTTAACAGTGAACATTAGAGATTTGAATATTGTTAAAAATATATAAACCTCATCATGATAAAGTTGGCGTCACGGGCACGCATGGACCCCACCCTTCGCTCGGGTCCTTGGCTTACCTCACGAGGTAGGATCCTCGGTCTTGAATCTGGTTTATCTTTGACTAAAAAAAAGGCACATGCCATTCTCAACTTAAAACAATTTGCAATGTAGCCAGTTCATTTTCTTGTGGGTACAACTTAAAGAAAACGAATTCTAAAAACTTTTTATTCTATTAATGAATTTATATAAAAGCCTGAATCAACCACATATTGATTACTGTAACGCCTGACTGTGACGTTGATTGGGATAACTGCGGCATCGTTTTTTCCGAAATGCTGCAGACGCTCCAAACAGCTCGTATTATTATGTGAGGGTGCATAATCAGTCGAGCCGTAATCCCCCCCCCCCCCCTCAAAAAAAAAAATAATAAAAAGAGAGATATAGGGAAATCCTTTCTATAAGTCAAATTTAGAGAGAGTCAAGGGGACTTTTTTGTCGGCCGAACAAAGGAACTACTTGATGAAACATGTTGTTACTAGAGGGAGTCTGGTAAAAAAAAAAAAAAAGACGAAAAATAGTTGACATAATTCAGTCACAGTTTGTATTCGTATTGCGTGACAGATACCACTGGACCGTGAAGACTGCTAACATGTCAACAACGAACTGTAACAGTATTTGTTTATGGCCTGCACTGAACAGTGCTTTAAAAGGAAGTATTGCTGGATGTGGTGGATTTATTTAAATACTAAGCTTCAATTGCATTAAGGATATAGCAAAATTTACCACACAACGAACAAAACGCAGCCAAACATCGCGAAGGATTGTTGAATGAGGACACTGAGGTAAGCGAATTTCAAAATGTTTACGAATGCTCGACTGGTTTTTATTCAGTTTATCTCAACATTTCGCTCAGACAAATATTTGCCTCATTCTTCTTATCTTACGTCGCCCAAAAACGCGAAGGGGGATTTGTATTGTCAAATTCTTTGCGAATGCAAAGGCGGAAATCTTTCGAGTGTTGACCTAATTTGCATATTGGATCATGGCGGATAGTGTAATTTCGCTAACTTCGGGCATGCTCTAATTAACTGCTTTAAAAGATCCTAAAAAAACTAAACGGTAAAAAACTAAAACCATCCTTAAACTTGCCACAGAAGGTTTTTCTTTTGAGATTCATTGCGTACCACATGCATTTTTTGGCGAGTTTGTTTGATGTCCCAACGAACACTTTTCAGAGAGGATTTAGGTACACTTATTTAAAAAAATATATTAAATTTGTGAGCAGAGATAATGGACCGCTTTCACTGTCATTCAATTACAGAAGCATCAATCGAACTGGACCTGTGTGGAAATCATTTCAAACTGTCGCCTGGCTGACTTGACAATGCCACAAATTGTGTCAATTTTCGAAAATGTTTTGAAGAAAATACTGCAAATTGTTTTAATCTTTTTTCTCTTAAACAAGTGAATATTACAGTAAATGAATATCCTTGGCATGTGTATCGGACTTGGGTCTACCAATATACAAAGTATGGGCGAAATCATATTTGGGCTCTATGACCGAGTTTTTGACGATCATCTATGATTTTTACTGGCTTTAACACTTAAGTGTTCCAAGGTGATACAGTATTTTACGTCAAAGCAAGAGAATGGAATGGAGCAATGTCACTTCTTTTCTTATTAAGCATGTTTACTTTTAGAAGCAAATAAGATCTTCCATCATTATTTTCTGGAGGGCACAATACCTGAGAAAATTGCTGTTATTCATCTTCACACAGAAACATAAACGTAAACCAGAATTTTTAGTCGCCAAGGATAAAATTTTGGGCGTATCGGTGACCAGGATGTTGCAATTCCAAGCCCTGTTGGCTACTTCATTGTCTGTTATGAAATGTTTACTATAACATAACAGTGACTTTGATTTCAGTTGGCCAATCAAAGCATGATATTTTCTACTTCTACGGTGAAAAGTAGCCAGCAAGTGTGGTCAAAGTGCCGGCTGCTATTTTGAACCCTGCCTGTTTGTACAGTAGAACCCCAGTAACTCAAACTTGGATAACTCGAACAACCCCGCTAACTCGAACTAACTTCCATTTCCCTTGGATTTGACTCCAGTTTTCAGTTTTTTTTTTACTCGGTTAACTCGAATTTGGATAACTCAAAAACCCCGCTAACTCAAACTAGATTTCGTTTCCTTTGAACAAAATTTGGGTCAAATTTACCCCAATAACTCGAATTCCGGTTCTTGCAACTCGCCAAGGTTGTTCATTGATTAGAGCAATGAAGAGATCACGTACTTGACAGCCAATTTGCCACTCTTATCATAAGAATTTATGATCATGTTAGAGTTTCTGGCAAGATAAGTTCAATTTGCACTGTACTGTATATTGAAGTGCTAAAAAATCAGTAAACAGTCAATTATTAACTTGGCAAATTAAATATTCAATCGACCCCGATAACTCGAAACCCCACTAACTCGAACTGTTTTTTTTCCCTTCATAGTTCGAGTTATCGGGGTTCTACTGTAGTTAATTACCTGCTAATCTCTGTAATTCTTTCACTGTGGTATTTGTTTGGCATTTATCACCTTACAAAAACAAACAAATTATCAATGAATATATTTCAATCACAAAGCTGACAAGAATACTCGATGACATTAAGACAAACCCATTAAAATGCTACCTTCAAATCCTTTGAAACAGGTGCAAAAGCTGCGCTGTGTTTCTTTGTTGCAATCACAAGTTCCCTGGTCACAGCCGCAAACATCCTCATCAATGTTAACTGCAAAAATAAACATTTTAAATAAATAAAAAACTATAGCTTTACACAACAAATTCCTAAGTCAGCAGGTGTGAAACAAGTTACCACTTCTGCCGTCTGTGCGCATTGCATGACTATAAAATTAGTATGATAGGAGAGTGATAGGTCTGCAATGTGTGCAAAGGGCTACAGCTACATAGCCCTCTGCATGCATTGCATGCCTATAATACTAGTATGATAGGCCTGCGATGTGTGCAAAGGGCTACAGCTACATAGCCCTCTGCGTGCATTGCATGCCCATAATACTAGTATGATAGGCCTGTAATGTGGGCAAGGGGCTACAGGTTCATAGCTCTCTGCACTCCTTGCATGCCTATGTACTAGTATGATTGGTCGGCAATGTGTACAAAGGACTACAGCTTCACAGCTCTCAGCACACATTGCATGCCTATAATATAGTAAGAAAGACCTGCAATATGGGCAGAGGGCTACAGCTACAAAGCATTCTGCACTCATTGCATGCCTGTAATACAAGTATGATAGGCCTGCAATGTGTGTAAAGGGCTACAGCTACAAAGCTCTCTGCATACATTGCATACCTATAATACCTATAAGTCTCATTACATTTGATAGTCATTCAACTTGAACACAACCACAGCAACTCTGTAGATTAGGAATGAAATAAAACTTACACTGCTCGCAGTTCTTTCCACTCCAACCTGGACAACAGTCACATTCAAAATCATTGACTTTGTCAAGACACTTTCCACCGTGCAGGCACAGAGAAGAGTTGCAATCATTGATGTCTGTAAAAAAACGACATTAATTTTCATTTAATTTTTAATTGTTCATATTTTTTGTTAACCTCACAATGTGAAATATTTGCGACAACTTTATTTTGGATTTTGAAAGGGCAATATTTCATGGATCGTAATGTTTGTGAATTTGGAGAATTTACCAAACATTTTTTATGACAAAAGCCTTCACTCCTTTGGCACAGACAGGCAGATGATTCAAACAAATAAAGAAACAAATAAATAAATAAATAAATAAATAAATAATAAACTTAATTGGCCACTCCACTAGTGGCTCTTTTCAGAGAAAATGTAAACAAACACTGAAACAATTATTTTAAAGGAACATAACATGGCTAGAAATCCCAACTGGCAGGAGGCAGACAAGTTAGCTATTTACAAACGTAGCCGAGGAGTAGAACTTGAGACCACTGAGAACAACACCAGCTGGTGGTCAGAACAGGACTTGAACCCGCAACCTTCAGATTTCAAGTCCAGCACTCTAACCACTCAGCCATGCTGCCTCCAGATCGTTTGGACTTTTAGGCACTCTCAGCTTATCTGAATGAACACTGAGGATGAGAATTAAAGTCAGCTCTTATCTAACTCTAAGTCACTCTAAGTCAACTTTTGCAACAACCACAAGAGAACACAAAAGAGCTGTTTTCACAGGTGACAAGAACTCCCTGTTGGCACATTCAACATTGCACACAAACTACCGGTAATCACAAATTCTATTTTGATGACGTCAAGATTGTAGCCCGCTGTTGTCAGTGGTCACGCAGACTGTTTTTAGAAGTGTGGCATTCTATCTATGAACCGAAATGGATCAACGAACACATGCACATTCCTGAGATGTACAAAATCCTGGCCAATCCCTAGTGAGTTCTCGCCTGTTTTTAAAAAACAAATTATTTACATCTGGATGCCATTTTAATCTATGCTGAAGAAGGTTACAGTATTTTTAAACGAAATGTCCATTTTAAATTTTTTTGTCAGTGACAACAATTTTTCTACCTTTTTTTACACGACAACAATTTTCAGCACTTTATTTGAACCTGCTTAAATCTGATCAAACCTTTTAGTGGCTCTTCTTGTCACTTGAGCATATTGTGTACCTAAATGTGTAATCATTGCACTTACTTATCATACACTCTGCGCCTGTGAATCCTTCAGGACAAACACATTTGTAGCTTCCCAATGTGTTGACACAGACTTCTCCTGCTGAACAAATGGCCTCACCTGTTGCACACTCATTGATATCTGGAAAAATAACAATAATTGTTAACCGCTGATGTTATATTTATCAACCAGCTTATCATGCAACTTCTGGAACTGTATTGTTCTCTACAGTGATGAGCCCCAACAACCAACAAGACACTTTCAATTAATTTCTACCCCCCCCCCCTTCTTTCAAATAAGTTCTAGTTCATTTGCAACCAGCAATTTTAGTGACTGCAAGTATCTCTGTACTTATTTTTTGGTGAGTTTTCCAGTTGAAATAAGCTTGGGAAGCAAAACAAGTATACTATGCATCAAAATGTCTAATAAAAGATTTCTTTTTTTTCTTTTTGAAAATTAGTCTTTAAACTATATTAAATTTTGCAATGAGTATGGCCAGAGACCTGAAAGAACTAAAACTAAGTTGTAGTTATACAAGCCCATTTCTTTTATGTGCTTGTTTTGCATGCTAATACTATTGTACTTAGTCTTAGAAACTGGATTTCTGTACTTTAGCTTAACACTGATTGGTTTACTGTTGTTAAACACTTTGCCTTCTTCTCCGTTTACCACTGTGAAAGAGCAGAGGACAGGGCTTTATGAAAACAACACGTAACACCATAAAATTTTGCTTTAACTGTTTTTTGCACAATTTGTGTAAAAAAGACTGCTTTTCAAAGCTGGGACAATAAGTTCAAGGCTAATACACTTCTTTCAGAGAAATTTTTATGGGAATTTGACAAAAAATCTAGAAAGTAATGATGCCTGATAACTAACAATAAACAATTATTTGAAATCATAATGATGAAGAAACAGGAACTAACCTTGGCCTTGTTCACATCTGTCCCCAGTAAAACCTGCTAAGCATTTACAGGTGTAGGATCGGTCTCCATCAACACATGTGCCTCCATTCAAACTATAGAATGAAAACGGTGTTCAGTAAAAATCTCTATTAAGCCCCCGGGGCATTTTGTTTTTCAATTTAAGACCTTTAGAGGGGGGACTTATTAGAGGGAGGGCAGAGAGGGGAGCTTATAATTTCAAACCATACATCAGTCAGGGTGTACATGAAAGAAATAAAAGTTGATAATACAGGCATGAGATGTATCGGCACAAAAGCATGTCAATAGACCTTACATGTATCACGGTTTTCAACGCCATCTTGACGAGTAGGCCAAGCAGGTAGAAATAACAGTATTGTATGGGAATCCGACAGCAAATATCCCTTTCAAAAATTGAATACTGGACAACTTATGAAGTTGTAAAGCTGAGATACTAGGCAAAAGTTTTTATTTGCGAAGTTCGAAGGTTGTCAATGGGCTAGAAAGCGTTTGACAGTTACGTTTTTAATTTCCCATACATCTGTCTATAATTTTTCCAGCGAACCGCGTCAATTTGTGGAAAAAAATATACACAAATGTATGGAAAATTAAAAGCTAACTGAAAGCTTTGTAGCCCAGCTACATGATTCAAACTTCACAAATAAAAACTTGGATTCCCATACAAACACTGCAGTTTCCAACCGTGTTGCCTACCCGTCAAGATATGTGGCATTGAAAACTGTGAAAAGGACTATTACTTGCTGTGTGCATGTTTCTTTTTCTTTTTCTTTTTCCTTTTTTTTTTTTTTGGGGGGGGGGGGGGTGAAGAGAGGTTATACAAACCAAAAGTCAGTCAAACCTGAATTCACTTACCAGGGGTCTGGTACACAGTCGTTGATTTCTAAATCAAGTAAAAAAGAAAACAGAGATAAATTGTTAATACTGGTAACTTATTTTTAGTTAATGAAAATGTTTGTCAAGCACCCAATGTTACTTATTAACAATCTTTAAAAGTTTTGAACACGCTCACCGTGAGGTCGTGTGAGTCTCACGAGATGATTGGCACTTTATGTCTTCCATAAGCAATTGTTTAACGATTTTATAGAGAAAAAGAAAGACTGTCTTGCAGTCTACATTTACTACAGTTTCCAATTAGTATTTTCTTAATTCTGCCATCATAACTTTCTGTAAACAGTATTTTTAACAATAAATACAAGCGAAAATAATGAACGACGTTTCGGTGACATCCTGGCACCTTTTCTCTTCGAAGAATTATTTATATAAGTAAAGGTGTGATAATAATAATTAAATTAATTAAAAAATAAATTAATAATTAATTAAAATGTCCGTTACCTAAAAAAACCTTCTTTCCATGTGATTTAATTGAATGGGCAGGTGTCACGAAAGCGTTCATTATTTTGCTTGTATTTATTGTTACGGTAACTGTATTTCTAAATTTAATCTTATAACAACAGTATTTTCTTATTCAAAACATAAACTGGCAGTTTATTGAGTGTTACAAGTTTCCAAACATACTTTTGTTACATTGTGGTCCAGTATAATCACTCTTGCAACTGCACTTGTATCCACCAGGCAAGTTCAGACAAACTGAATTGCTACCACATACCGGTACTTGGTTTTCACACTCATTTATATCTAAAAAGAAACAAAATACAAGACAAAGGTAAGATTTATTTAAACTTGGACATTGACCACCCACAAAGAAGCAAAAAGTGTCAAAAGCCCACCAAATTAATTTGCATAACATAAGCCCCTACCAACCAACACAATTACTTTTTTTAGATCAATAGTGATGTATTTTCCTAGCAGCGTGCAAAGAAAGTCCTGTCTGATAGCCTGAGCTAGTGGAATATATTCCTGTCAGGCTAGTGGATTTTTAAATCCATCACTTTCCCGGTGAGCAAGTAACATTTTTGGACATTTGTTCGCAGGTGAAGTAATTATTTAATAAGGCCTCTGGGCTATGCAACTCCGAAGGAAACTGGAAAATTCATTTTCACTGCGACCTGCCCAGGCTTATAATAATAATCGTGATCAGTCAATCTAATGTTAACAAAGATCGAGATGCAACAGTGACACACCTTTAACTTCATAACTCCTTAAGACACTCTTGCACCTATAATTCTCACCTATTTCACACCTTTCTCCTTTAAAACCTTCTTCGCAGCTACAAGAAAAATTTTCTCCCGGCACATCTGTGCAGTTACCGTTTACGCAAGGGTTGGGATTTTCACACCATGACGAGTCTACACAGTATGACAAAAAAGGTTATTAAATTTAGTTAAATTACAATTTAACAAAGTTAACTAGCCTGTTACAAGCTTGTAGCAGACTCATGCGAAACATGGCTGCTTTGTCACAACTAGAATCCTCAAGCTCTCAAACGATTTGTAGCAGTTGTTTTCAGTAGTCAAGCAGTTTCTGTGGCAGTTGCTTTAAAGGGGCTACGTCACGGGGATTTCACAGATTTTTGGTCTTAACTGTTCTAGAATTAGTGGTAGGCAGCTTAACCAAAAAAAAAACATTATCTTTGAACATCTAAAGGAAGATCTGATCTTAACTTGAGGAAAGAAATCAAGCCACGGCTAAAAATATTGATTTTTTGAAGATGCGCAGAAAAAAACTTGAAAAGTTAAGCCTTAATTTTTCAAATTGCAATCCATTTCCATCCGAGCCATCCGCAGCCAATGATGCAGCTAAACACTTTCAGTGCTCTTATATAGCAATTTTTAATAAAACTGGACCATTATTTTTAGCTTTCCTACGACACAAACATAAATAATATTTTGGCTGTTTAAAAATCCGGTAAAATCCGTGACACTGCCCGTTTAAGCTTTACCTCACCCCACCTTCTAGTCTCCTCCCCTTTTATTTTCCCCTTCAACTAAATTATCAGGTTTCTGGAATGGGGGGTTGTGGCTCGGTCTCAGGGCTTTGCCAGCCATATGGAGGCATTTGTACAATCCACATCTAGTACTTTTTAATATTTCAATACTTACTTGACTGGCAGTATATTCCTTTCAGTCCTGGAGGGCAGAGACACTCATATCCGTTAAGTTTATCCACACAAGTGGAGTTAGATGTGCAGGAATTATTTCGACTGGGTGCGCAGTCATCAATATCTGACAAGGAACACATGCATGATGTTAACTAAAAAGTTTAAGTTTTGTTAACTTTAAAAATCTTTAATGTTATAGCTAGCTATGAAAGGAGAAATTGCTTAACACCAGGCATCTAAAAAACACATGATTCCAAAATGCAATAATGAACATACAGCGACAAGAATGACACTATGGTTTTTTGGCCACTTTTGGAAATGCTCAAAAACAGTGGAATTTCGGCATGTGTGGCAAGTTTTTTTCCCTGGTTTTCGCTTTGTTTTTGAGAAATTAAGTATGTAAAAAACTCAGAATTTATACTGAAAAGAAAGCCGCTTCTAAATTCTTAGTTTTTTTGCATACTTTATTTATCCAAAAGGAAGCACAAACCAGTAAAAAAAACTTCGTAATAACGTTTCTCATGTAAAAGGAAGTTCACATGCCAAAATTCAGCTCTGTTTAAGCACTTTAAAAAATAGCCAAAAAACCAAGTGTCATTCTTGTCACTGTGCCTTCAAATTTTGATTTTTTTACTTAATCTAATCATCAAATTGGTAACCAGACCAAAACATTGTTACCTTCTGTGCAGTTGACCCCGGTATAACCTGCAGCGCAGCCACAGACATAACTGGCATTGAATGTCTGCACACATTGTCCACCATGTTGACATGGGTTGGGAGAGCATTCGTCTATATCTGTAAAATAAAATAACAGTCAGGGAAATAATAAGTTCCAGTTTTTGGCAAACATTTACTATTTTATCCAGGTCCAAAACTAGCATGAGTGCTCAGAAGTATTCGGAAAGCAATCATGCAAACACATTTGTCATGTTGCTAAGCAAATTTTCGAACATTGCTATATGCAACATAGTTTGACATCAATTTTAATTTGTTGGTCTATATTTAAGTTGGCAAAGTGATTTAACATGATGCAATGTGTTTGTTCATGATCAGTAACATTAAAATAGAAGTCTCATTCCTTAAACATTCTTGACATACCAGTTTCGCACTTTTCCCCAGTCCAACCCAGGTCACACTGACAATTGTATTTGTTGACACCATCCACGCACTTCCCATGTTGTCCACAATAACCGAACTCTGTCCACGAACCTTGACCTTCCTGGGAAAAGATGTCATTCCTAGGATCACAGTTATCGATATCTGGAAAAAAATAATAAGCACCTCAGTCACTGGCTCTGATCTTATAGACACACACAACCCATGGAATCAGATGTTTCTATTTGGGCCTGAAGGTCAGCAAGGACCTCAAAGCCAGGTGCGTGAACTAGAAATAATTATTGTGAAATGGCTAAAATCAAATATCTCACGATTTACAAAATAGATTGTAGTGCTCAAGTAAGTGCTGAACTAGACTCAATTCAAATTTGTAACAAATGACTACACATATCTCAAGATGCTAACCATGATAATCCCTCTTACGCAGACCCAGACCTTTGGTCAAAGTCAATGCTGGCAAAATAGCTATTTCTGCCTGTTCTGTGATGTAACTTTGTCAGAAATACCATTATAACTTACCCGTTTCGCAGTCTGACCCGGTATAACCTTCAACACAATTGCACTTGTAACTGCCGTCATTCTTCAAACTGCATGTACCACCATTACGACATGGTTGCCTCATGCACGGGTCAATCTCGCAACTAGTCCCATTGTAGCCTGGTGGACAGAGACAGCGACGATCTGCTCGCTCGTTTACACATGTCCCACTGTTGTTACAGCCCCGTTCAGCGCAATAGTCAATAGGGACCTCACAGTGACGACCTGTATGTGAAGTAAAAAGGTAAAGTCAGCATTCAGTTGTGTTGGGTTGGGTATAGGGGTGGGTTGAGTTGAGTTGGATTGGGTTGGGTTTGGTCCGTTTGGTTGCATTGGGTTGCAACTAGGTTGGGTTGACTTTGCTTTGATTGTAGGTTATGTTGGTTTGAGTTGGGTTGGGTTGGGTACTCCTGGGTTGCAGTGGGTTGGGTTGAATTTGCTTTGATTATGATTGCATTGGGTTGAATTTGCTTTGATTGCGATTTCATTAGGTTGAATTTGCTTTGGTTTCATTGGGATGGGTTGAGTTGAGTTGACTTTGCTTTGATTGTAGGTTGGGTTGGTTTGAGTTGGGTTGAATATTAATACTATTAATATGAATCTAGACATGACAACCACTCGAAAGTTTCACAGCTGGGTTCAGGCAAGGTGCAGGCTAATTTTATCGATTGAGCAATTTTTATACATGAAAGTCATAAGACTACTGCAAGCCAATAATGTTCAATTACGTATAAAGTCACATAGGGGATATTGCAACATACCTTGTACTTGATACTTTGTAGAAATCTAGCTATTTCATTATCAGTCTTACTACCGAGCATTGACCGCATAGCATTCGCAATTATTAGTTATTATAAGCACTTTTAGTCAGCATTTTAGCTTCATTATCAGTCTTACTACCGAGCATTGACCGCATAGCATTCGCAATTATTAGTTATTATAAGCACTTTTAGTCAGCATTTTAGCATCATGGCAGCTTCAGGCTCAAACAGTATGGAAACCCAAGAAACAAAGAGGACGTCCAAATGCCCTGGATGCGGTGTTCCGGCGAGCGACCATAGCTGGGGGATTCCCAGCAAGTTCTGCGAAGGCGAGGAAAAAAGCTCCCCGCGAAAACAGGCACCACCAATGACACCAATGGTCGATATTGATGCCCAGATATCTGGGTTGGAAGAGGAGCTTGCCAGTCTAGAAATAGAGGAGCAGCTGCAAGCCAAACAACGAAAATTGGCCTCTCTTCATCGCAGCATCGAGGAGAAACGCGCGAAGCTCCAGTCCGCCAACCAGCAAGATTTCCTCCCGGCGCCAGGGATTCCTCCGGCAAACATCACGGAATTAAAACAGAAAATTCCAGAAACGCAGTGTCATTGGTGTCATTGGTGCCGGGTTGGATTGGATTGGGTTGAATTTGGTTCGGTTGAGTTGGGTAGGGTTGCATTGGGTTGGGTTGGATTGAATTTGGTTTGGTTGAGTTTGGTTGGTTAATTTGGAGGTTAGGTTAGGTTGGATTGGTTGAGTTGGTTAGTTGGTTGGTGGGGTAGGGTGGGTTGGGGTGGGGTGTGGTGGGGTGTAGTTGGGTGGAATGGGTTGAATTGGGTTGGGTTGGGTTTGGTTGGGTGTTGAGTTGGGTTGGGTTGGGTTTGGTTGGGTGGTTGAGTTGGGTTGGGTTGGGTTAGGTTGGGTTTGATTGGGTTGGTTGGTTGGTTTGGGTGGGTGGGTAGGTAATTTGGTTAGTTGGTTGGTTTTTTTGTTGGGTCGTTGGTTGGTTGCAATTGGTTGACTCACCTGTAAACCCTAGACTACAGTTGCAGGTGTAATTGGCAATCTGATCCACACATGTAGCATTGTTAAGACACACTGCTGATATGCAGTCATCAGTGTTATTACGGCATAATGGCCCTTCAAAACCTTCAGTACAATTGCATGTGTACTGGTCTATTCTGTCAACACATGATGCTCCATTTTCACACTGATGACCTGGAAAAAATTGTCAAAACTTCATAAAGATTGGGATAACAAAATGAAAAAGGAATGAACACAATGGAGGCATATTAAAGGTCCACTAAATTACATGTATCTTTCCAGTTGTCACATTTATACAGCAATAATTATTATAACGTATGGTTATATCATGTTGGGTAGCCCAAACTGGTTTCTTTTTATAACAGTTTAAAAGTAACTAAAAACTGGCACAATACAATAAGAAATTGTACACATAAACTAAAACAGTTGCATTATGCTTAAGAAAAAGAAAAAGTGTGGTTCTAGAATCCCTCCCATGGTTTGTTGGTTTGAACAGTTTGACAACTTGCAGCCTTGTGAAAGTAGGTCAACTGAGAGGGCTCACAAAACAAAATACACACAAGATTGACATAATCCAAATCAATTATGGAAGTCACATGTGGTAGGGGGCTGTGGTGATACCAGCAGACTTATAATTTCAGTCCTCGCTTCCCGACATTAACATTTATTTCATTTTAGAAATATCAGTTAGAAGGGCCTTTCAAAAAATCTTGAAAAACCCACCAAATTGTCTATCAATTTACATATTTTAAGGGTTTTTTTTCAAGTGAAAAAATTAAGAAAAGATCAAGATGCAGTATCCCTTCTGAAGGTTTGCGTTTAAGGGATACTATTTTCTATGGATGGGATATGGAAGGGTTACCAGCGTGCAAAAGAAGTGCATGTCCAATAGCCCAAAGGCTAGTGGATTTTGCGGCCAGGCTAGTGGATTTTATTCTTCACCTGGCCAATGGGCAAGTGAAAGTTTTCGGGGAAATTTTTGGAGGAAATTAATCATGCTTATAAGGATTTTTTTCGGCTAGTTAAAATGACTTTTTGGCTAGTACATCCTGGCTACAACTTGGCCGAATAGCAAGCTGGAAAATTGAACTTCTTTGCACCCTAGTTACCTTTTTTGCCAGAAATGGTATATAAAAGGGAAAGGGTTAATGGGCCTCGGCAAGCTAAAGGGTGCTCTACGTACCCTGACAATCATTAATGTTCACATCACACAGCCTTCCTGTGAATCCAACATGGCAGTCACAAGTGAAGTTGTTGATTCCATCTCGACAGAAGCCATTGTTACACAGTGATGGAGAAGTACAGTCGTTAATATTGGTTTCACAGTCCTTGCCAGTAAAACCAACGGGACATGAACACTAAAAGAAGAAAGATGCCCCTTTTATAGTTAACATGCAAGTTCTCCTCACAGGTTACTATACACTTCTCATAGAACTTTGGAGAATTTGTTTGGAAATTAATCTAGGCAAAATCGTTGGTCATCAACATAATTCTCATTACTTTTCCGATGATTAGGTGCAAGTGAAAGTAGAAAATGGATGCTATCAGTTCTATAGTTAAGCACAGCCATTAAAACATGGCCATCTTGCCTAGTTTCTTGTAATAAATATTAATATTATTTTATTACCTTTCACATGCAAATATTTTGTTGCATATAATTATTAATTTTACTAAAAGCACATCAACCAAATTCAGGGGTGGTAAACGGTAAATTATAATAGAACCTCTGTGAGCCAGTGAGACTTATATCGTTTTTGTTAAAAGAAATAGAGACTCGAAGAAGGAGTTATGAAAATTTGAGAAGGTGAGGCCTGCAATTAATGAAATCTGGCTAAAAATTCTACAAAACATGCATTTTTTGAGGACCATTGTGCCAACCCTTCATTTCAGCCTGGAACTGAGATCGTTCACATTGTCCCATATTGCAACGAATTTGCAACAAAAGCACCTTTTCCTTATGTCTTTTTCCCACTAACAGCTTAATATGCAGTGCATGTGAACCCTTACATTGTAGTCAAGATGCAAATCATTACAAGTCGCTCCATTTTGACACGGATGCATTGAACATTCATCTGTGGAATTGCGGCATGTACGCCCAAGATATCCCACAGGACAGTCGCAGCGGAAGTGGTTCACTTCATCATGGCAGGTTCCTTGAATAAAAATTCATAATATGAGCTTATACAGGGATGTAGCTAAGAAAACACTAAGCCTAAGCTCCTCGAAAAGCCTGGCTGGCTTTTCTGGCCTTGGCAGCTCTATAAAGTTTTCCTAAGTCCTTGTTTTCGTGTGAAAACAGCTGGATTTAAGTTCTATTTCAGCTGGTTAAATTAGCTAGCAGATGGCCCTTAGCAACATCCCTGCTTGTAAGAGCATATTGTTTCAGTGGGTACACTGAAAGGGACAATAAATTTGTCTGGAGATCATGTAATATGCGCGACCGAGTTTCTTGGCCTGCCTGACTTGACGCATTCAATAAGTTGAGTTTTTTTAACATACCATTTTTATCGAGCTTGATGTTGTTGGAAAGTTGAGAAAATATTTTGGTGAATGTTTTTTTATTGCATGGTCAAAATGAATTAATTAATGATGTGTGCAGGGATGGATGGCCTTTTCCCAGACCAGCTCATGCTAACATATCCAACCCTACACATGTCAGCTATATAGTGGTATTGGAATTTGTTAATTTGTTATTTTTAATAGGAGTGCATACAAGGGAGATGCCAATATAATGTCGTATTGTCGTTTAAATTTACAGCCTGTAACTGGTTCTAAAATTGAAATTGCCATCAATACTGACTTGTGTACTAATTTATTTCAAACTAGTTTGATTTGTTTTTCTTTGTTAATAAATCTGAAACAAAGGAAAATACGGAATTAATTCGATTAAGCGTCCTGGGTGCTTATTAAATTTTTGAACCGTGAGAGTGGGCGCTTATTCGAGGTAGGTGCTTATTCGAGGCTGGGCACTTAATAAACAGTCACAATTTTCAGCAAATAGTAAGTTTATTTTTGTAACAAAACAACTAATAATAAGAAAACGTGAAGATGTACCAAAGCAGAATTTTAACTGTTCATCGAAAGTTTCTGTAAAATACTACTATACTCGGTCATGGGGGGTAGTAGTACTAAGTCAATTTCAATAATCAATACTCCTCTTGTGCACTTCAGTTTTTATGTGGGGTGGAGGGTGGGCGCTTATTTGAGGCTGGGTGCTTATTAACTTTTCCTACCTTTAGAGTGGGCGCTTTCTCGAGGTGGGCGCTTATTCGAGGTTGGGCGCTTAATCGAATAAATACGGAATATGTGGAACTAAAAAAATCATTTTGACCAAAAAACAGTTTCACCACAGCATACCTCCATTACTGCAGCTTCCTGGCCTGCAGTCATCAATGTTTGTCTGACAGTCACTACCATTAAAACCTTGACGACAAATACATCTGTATCCATTGACCTCATCAATACAGGTTCCGTTGTTTTTACATGGCGATCCTTGGCAGTCGTCAATGTCATGTTCGCAGTCATGGCCAGTGTAACCAGATACACAATCACACTGATAATCATTGATCATATCCTGTGAGGAGAAAATCAACAATAAAGTTAAAACCTTCATTAACACAGGGCCATCACCGCATGGTGTAGAAAACTAAAAAGCTATCCTTCTGGAAATTATATACTTAATATTTAGCAGTGATTTCAAAACGTTTTGGAGTAGGCGACAGCAACTGGAAGAGTAGGTGGCTTTGACAAGTAGAGCTTGTTTGTCACAAGCTGATTGCTATGGCCAAAGTAATCATTCCCCAGTAGCTGGTGGAACTCCAGAAGGTGCTGGCTTGTTCTGAAAACCATGATTTAGTAATTTTATCAACACTAACGAGGCAGTACTAGTGCAGCCGAGTAGTTCCGGGTGCTGGTATTGAAATCTGGAGGTACTGAGCTCAAGCCCTCAACCCTGCCACTTAAGGTTCAACTCCTAAATCATGTTTTGCAAAAGGCAATTTGGTCTGTTAGGCTTCTGGTTGGGATTTTTACCAGTGCATGTTATGTCTATAACTTTGAAAAATTTGTTTCCTCTATTTGAGAAGCATGCCTGGAAATTAAACTAGCTTTCTTAATGCTTAAGTGTATGCATGGCCAGTAGTGCAAACATACATCTACATTATTTAGTATACATGTAGCAATTTTGCCAATGGTAGAAGAGAAAGCACTGAATGAATACTCTTTTCGAATCACTTTTAGAATTTGATAAAAGCCTGCTAACAAAATGATGATGATGATGAATGTTATGGTCAGCCTATTAATATGTATGTATGTCAAACAAAAATAATTTCTTTAATTATAATAACGACATTACCTTGCACGTAGCTCCATTTCTACACTTGTCTTGTTTGCACTCATCAATGTCTGGAAAAAGAACCAACGGTTAAGTCTGCATACGAGCCTAGAAACCCATCAGGCTGGAGCTTATCCTGGTTTCTGTGGCATTAAGCGACTAGGAGTATTTCTACAACCCTTGCAGCTGGATCAGATGCTATGCTATGCTAGTCCATTCCAGGGATACCTCCCTCAACATTGAATTTGCCCATACACCCATTTATATACCTGGGTGAAGAGAGGCACTGTGAGAGTAAAGTTCCTTGCCCAAGATCACAACGCAATAACCCCAGCCAGGACTCAAGCGTGGATCACTCAAACCAAACTCCAGGTTAAAAGTTTACACTGTCTGTCTGATCTGATCATACCATATCATAGGCCACAAAAATTGTCTTGCATGCCTTATTTTAATATTATTTTTACTCTTTATTAAATGCCCACCTGTTTCACAGTTGACACCTTGAAATCCAGCAGGACACGTACATGTGTGGTATGTTCTGAAGTTCTCACATGTTGCGTTGTTTTTACAAGGGCTACTGGCACACAGATCAATTTCTAAAACAAGGATATGGAGGTACAAGGTGATTAAAATAATTGCTTTAATATACCACCAAGTTAAGCTGTACCAATTGGGAATTCAAGTGATTAGGATGATCAAATGGGGACAAAAATGAAGACCCAAAAAAAATCCCTAGGGCTTTCAACAAAACCCCCAAAAAAACCCTGGTCCAAAATTAAGCCCCAAAAAATCTCATGTCCAGGAAGGGGGAATAAAATAACTAACACAAAGAAAAACATTAGAAAAACACATTTGTTTGTACTTTATTCACAGAACTATGCCAAATTACACAGCCAAGGCACTACCACCGACCTTAGGATTGATTTTAATGCCCCAAAAATGCCTTCTTAAATCAAGTCACTCAAAAAAATACTTGCCAAATCTTCCTACCCCAAGAAATCCCAAAAAGCCTTTGATCATCCCCATCATGTGAAATTCTGAGTACCCCCCTCCTGGGGTACCATGCACAAATAAATTTCTCTGCAGTTACCTAGCTTGTTTTTTAGCAGAGCTCCCTGCGGCCCAAAGGGCCGCAGAGCAGAGCCCCATACCCATAGAAAATTAACAGACCCATGCTTTTGGTTTTTCATGGTTATCATGGCTAGCGGCATGGATCACGGGCACGTGCGCCTAGCGACGATGTCGCCCCAACATGGCGACAATACTCTAGAAATCGGTTTAAAGTCATGGTTAACGCCAGCTTGCATCTGATATTAGACATCCATGTCATGGTCAATTGACAGCTGTCAAAACAAGGTATCCACTGACCAGTATCACATGACCATATCGCGGGCTCACATATAGAACTCATCGAGGTCGAATGATTTTTTGAAGTTTACTGCTGACCAAGTAATGGTTTACATTGGATCGCAGGCTCAAGTGGGAACTCCACATTTAGGCTTGGCAAAATCTATTTAATACCTTTTGAATTTCCATTTCTAGCAAGTAAAAGGTTATAAGTAAATAAAGCCTGCATGGGAAAGTCATCTTGACTCTTATGACCCGAGCTCAACTAGTCTCTATTGTGTAAAGCCGCTAGGAGTATTGGTTTTTCCCCTGGATGGGATGAAAGTCCATCACAGGCCATCTCTTAGCATTCCCCCTGATTGTCCTCCCATTTCACCGGTACCAATTTTCAAAGTAAGTGGAGGAAGGCACTGTGAGAGTTTTAAGAGTGTCGTGACCAAGAACACAACACAATAACCCTGGCCAGTGCTCAAACCCAGACTGCTCAATCTAGAGTGTGGTGCACAATCATTTAAGGCTGCTGTGCATCCACATACTACTCGCATATAATGTACTCTGAAGGTTATGGCTTACCGGTTTGACAATCAACACCAGTATACCCCGGCATGCAGTCACAACGGTAAGTATCAGGACCTGTGTTGATGCAAGTTCCACCATGTTGACATGGAGTACTTCGGCACTTGTTCAAGTCTGAAGTTAAACAATTCAAATACACCTTTCAGAATTTCAAAGACCCGTAAACAAAGCAATACTGATAACCAACACAGTCAAGAACTACTGTCAGTAGTTATTCGGTTGTAAGGCGCACTCGGTTATAAGACGCACCCCAAACTTGGCAACATTGTTATGCTAAGTTTACAAACTGAAAATTCTCCAAAAACACTCGGTTATAAGACGCACCATGGGTTGGAGAGGTGAAAAGATGTAGTGATCAATATTTAAGGACAGTTTTTTCTTTCAAAATTTGAATGTTTGAATGTTGTTCATACTCCTTGGCACAATCTTTGAGTAAAAAGCTAACATTTCCTGCTAAAAAAGACGTAAATCCACTTGAGCAAAACATCTTTACATAGTTCTTGCTTCGAACTTAGCTGCTTGGTAACCTAGCAGATGTATTGTTACCAGTGACCACTGAGTTTATAGCTTGGTTACCAAGTTCTCAAGCATGCTTGTACTCCTTTTAAGAACTATTTTAAAAGAGTTAATCACAGTGTCAATACTAGGAACAGATTTTCCTCTATCGAACTGCCAAAAATGAAGCTAGAGTTTGGCCGTCGGAGTTTTTCGTTTTTAGGAGCCTCCGTTTTTAACAGTTTACCATCAGACATGAGAAATCTGAACTCTAGACTTCTATTTAAACAAAAAGTTAAAGACCATTTTTATTTGTAATTTTTATTCATAAGCTTTTATATGTTTTTGACCATTGTAGTTTTAACATTTTTAAACTTAGTATTTTTACCTTTTTAAATTTTTAATTCTTACAGGACCCCTAAGATAACAGTACTCTCAAGTACTGATGGGTTAATCCTGTTAAAAATATTCGTTTATTATTATTATTATTATTATTATTATTATTATTATTATTATTATTATTATTATTATTCATATCACTACGAACTTTGTCAATCGAGTGGTTTTGAAAGATTCTCAAGCTTTTTTGGTGTTTTCCTTGTCTTCTAAAGTCATTTTCCACTTTCCACGCTTAGAAAGGTTTGTTTCAAATGAGTATGCTTGATTTTCTTTGTCTAATTTCAACAAAATGCTGGCATATACAGGTGTTTATACTAAAACTCGTTTATATACGCAATAATAAACTTTGCGTTTAAACTTAATGTTTCTTATAACTTTATTACTGTAAAAGTAAATAACCAACATGAAGTGTTTTCATTTCTCTTGTTTTAACTGAAACTTCCGGTAAAATGGCGGTCATAAGATTTTGTTGGGCGAAAATACTCGGCTATAAGACGCACCCCAATTTTGGCATGAACTTCACACAGAAAAACAGATTTTTCTCGAAAAAACTGTGCGCCTTATAACCGAATAACTACGGTATATTTAATTGGCTAACTAACTTGAAGCTGATGTAAACAGTAAAAAATCATCAATTAATTTTTATTATTAACAGGTACCTTGGTCACAATTGGCCCCTGTCCAGTCTGGACTACAGACGCAATCATTTCCTTTCACACAGAAGCCATTTGCTGTCAAAAAAATGTAGAATTAATTAAATTACATCAAGCTGGGACAAGTGCCGACTACCACAGAATTGAAAATGATAATGATGACGACAAGATGATGATGATGATGAAAAGGAGAAGGAGGAAGAGGAGGGAGGAGGCAGAGAAAGAGGAGGAGGAGAAGGAGACAGGTACAGAAGGAGGAGGCAGGAGGCAGAGGAGGAGGGGGAGAGGGGGGAGGAGGGGGAAGGGGTGGAGGATGGAAGAGGCAGAGGAGGGGGAGGGGGAGGGGGTGGAAAAGAGGAAGAGGAGGAGCAGGAGGAGGAAGGGGAGGAGGAGCAGCAGCAGTATGAGGAGAAGAGGAACAGGAAGAGGAGAATGGCATCATTAATAATTTTATCCTTACCTGTGCATTGAGGTGTCTTTTTACATTTGTCACAGTTATGTCCCTGCCAGCCACTTTCACAGCTGAAAAAGGTAGCACAAAATTAATTCTCCCCTAATCATAAATTTTAAAAATCTCGATGATTTGGTAAGTGCAGAATGCAATATGGAACAATTGAAAGTATGATGTTTTATATATGTTCGTGTTTATTTGCTTTATTTTACTTTCGGAAAAACTGTTCACAGGCTACTTGTATTCTTTCCCAGGTGTTCCTTACGCTAATCTTTGCAAACGTAACACGACACTTTTGTTCGTTTGTAACAAAATACTTTTGTCTTCCTTGAAAATGCGATAACATGAAACTTTTGTTTTTTGTTTGTTTTACGGCGGCATCGATGACATTTGTTTAATTTAATTAAGTTACGGTTTAGACTGCACGAAAGACGATTCTCAAAAACTAAAGAAACAAATCTAATCAAAAAACATATTTTTCGACAGGTTTTTTAAAACGCAGTACAGCTAGGATATTTGTTTCCTGGTTATCAGGTGTTCACGCCGAAAATCCCGGTGCAAGTTTTTGCATACCTAATTACGAAAGCGCTGTGAAAGTCTCAAAATCTAATTTAATTAATTTGCGGTTTTTACTTGGCGCCAAGAAGTCTGCAGCCTACCGCAAACACGCAATACAAGCGATGTTCATGATAGTTCCAGAAAACAACGTAGACTAATCTGCGCATGCGTTTGGTGTAAAGTACATTGAGTAGTACCACAAGGAGAGCAAAGGTTTTACTGAAACAAATTTATACCTTTGAGATCCTCATATAAAAGTAACGTAGATGTGCTCCAGGTTTTACCTAGGGGTACGGACAGGTGCTCCCCACCCCCACCCCCTCCACAAGGAATAATTAATTAATTGATATTAATTAATTAATTGGTGATTAAAAGTTTACACATTAGCGCGTTAGGGGTTTAGCAGATGACAGCCCACCAAACCATCACAAAAGTGCATTCTGCACTAAAAATGAAAGATAAACTTACTGAATTTGACTGATTAAGACAGAGGGCCTCTTTTTTTAATATTTAATTGTCATGAAGGGGATAATTACTCCAAAGTTTCTTCAAACGATAAATGAGTAGGCCTTTCAATTACATGCAAACTCTAAAATTCAAAACCCAACTAAAGATTGCATTTTTCACTGCCGTGAATCATAATTATGGCGAAAACCAACAAACTTGCACGAGTATCCTATCCAAGAAAAGTAACTACACACACTAATATTGGAATTAGGAGCTTGAATCAAACCAATTTTACATGAAATGCATTGAATGACTGACCCAGGGGAGGTACTCCTGTTGCAAATGATGGGGATGATAGAAGGATTTTTTTGGGTTTGAAATTTTCGATTCCGGGATTTTTTTGGGTTGGAAAATTTGGCAAGTATTTTTTTGGGTGACTTGATTTAAATAGGGGATTTTTTTGGGTATTAAAAACGAACTAAAGTGCCTTGGCGTATATATGGTATGATGGATAAACAAACATGAGCATTCAATTTATTATGGTTTTCTTTGTGTTATATTATTGCCCCTCCTGGCAATTTAGGGATAATTTGACAAGGGATTTTTTGGGGGGTTATTTTTGGGATTTTTTTGGGTAATGTCGGAGGACTTAAGGATTTTTTGGGGTCCTGAGTTTTGCCTCCATTCGATCATCCCCGTCATTTACAAGCCGGAGTACCCCCCCCCCCAAGTTCCAGTCTTTACATTTGGTAATATCAAGACTGTTGCTAACATTATGAAAAGTTGAACAAGGAAAGACTTACTTGCATGTGTCTGGTGTTGTACAGGAACCATGTTTTGGATCACAACCACTTGAACAGATGGCTGAGAAGCAAACAAGATTATAATCAAAGAAAGCACTATCCCTCTCTGATGGGGGGGATCAGGATCTTTAGGGAAAGTCCTTATTAGAGGGGGTGAGCTTCTTGTTTCAAGGTATAAAATGAGCTACCTCACAGAAAAAAATAGTTTAAAAAGGTGTAGAAGCCCTCTTGTTTCTGTTCAACCAAGCACCTTTCCACAAATAAAGTTACTTATGATTATGATGATGATGATGATGATTATGATGATGATGATGATGATGATGATGATGATGATGATGATGATGATGATGATGATGATGATGATGATGATGATGATGATGATCAGGGCTGTAATTAAGGGCCCTAACCTGTAACACCTGTTCACTCAATGTTATGGGTGAAGATGTCAATTTGTGTTATGTTACGTACACTTACATACAGAATGAAATGCTACAGGTGATAAAAACTTCATGACAGCCCTGATGATAATGATGATGATGTTGACGGATAATCATTCTAAAAAACTCAAGTAATAGACTGTTGGTTTTCTGTTCATGAACTACATGTATATGGAAAGAATGTGTAGTGGGGGCTTTAGTCAGAACTTGACACAGCTGCTCAAAATTAATCAGCAGATTTATTTATTTACCGGTATATTTTTTTTGGAATTTAATTTGGACTAGCACTCACGGGTAAGGCAGTTTGTTCCTCTCCAGCCTTTTAAGCAGACTTTATTGCCTGTTGCTTCATCACACTTGTAATGGCCGCCACTATTATCACGTCCAACACAATACGTATTGCAGTCTGTTCCATAATAATTAGCATCACAGTAAACACGAACTGAAATTCTCGTGCTGGACCTCCTGCCTGTAAGCTGAAAGAAAACAACAAAGACATATAATTATATTAGCATCTATGCCAACTCCCCTGGATTGTGCAGGACTCTCCCAGATACAGACTGAATCTCCTGGTCTCCTGTACGGGTCACCCAATATCCTGGATATGAAGTACTTAAAATATATGTTTTTGCACTTATTTTGCCTGGTTTTAAGTTGGCATCAGTCCATTTCAGGAGATGATCATCCTAAAAAGATCCTTGTGCCTCATTTCTGTATTGCCAGATCTCTGATTTTCAAATTCACTGAAACAATGAAAGGTTGTCAAATTTTAGCCTTAACTCTGGAAAATATTTTGCTGATTTTCACTGCTTCATTATATGTCTCCATTGCCTCAAGCACAGTGCAACTTACCTTATCTGAAACTTCCCTCTTTCTCGATTTAAGCTTTAGGTTGGACTGTGTATGGTGGCACACTAGTTGCTCAAAGTTGAAAAGTATCATTACTCAAAAATCTGATCAAGCCACCTTACACCAGAGCACTGGTTGGCTAACTTCCCACTATCTGTGCAACTCTTCCCTATGTTTGAGTTGAGATACCTCTGACCAATCAGCAATGTGTTATTCTTCAAAATATCCATACCCCTGAACCCACAGAATGGTTTTTGGTTTGAACCTCTCCACCCCTCTGCAAATTCCAGTTTAGCTTCAGACTTTCCTTTAAATACATGTAGGTTTGGCTTTTAACCTTCCCTGGGATAAGTATTGGATATTTCTTGGAACCACACAATGACTAAGGCATTTGAGTCAGGCTGGGACTTAAAACTTAAAATGGACTTACTCTGTAGCATTGCATATTCTTACCGTAATACTTTTGGCTACAGCACTCTGTAAATTCTTCTGTGCTGGGACATTAGCGACATCATAACTCAGAGAATCGATAAGATCATCAGCACTCCCAATACCAAGAAAATTCCCATTGTCGTCATCCCATACATCTAATCCAATAGCAAATGCTCCCTGAAAAATAATGTTCAGTGAGATTACAATATTCTTAAAATGAAACTCATACACTCCACAAGTTAGTTAAAATCAACATGAATTTCCATAATAAACATTACTGCAATGGTATATATCACCACAATCATTTGAACAAAGGGTCTAGACATTTTTGGTTATGAATGTCATTTTCAACATTTTTACATGTACAATGCAATACTTTTCGTGCAGTACATGTACAGCTGTATATATTGATATATAAAATTTAAAATTAATCATTATTAATTAATTAAAAGGTAGGCTAAGTCTGTGTTTGAGCACAGTGGCCTCTATCATGCTAGTGCTTATTCCTGTTATATAAGGTCATTAACCTGCAATATAGAACTGAACATAGATTTTTAACCAAACTTCGCCTACTGGTTTATTATTTTAAGGGAACTTTAATTTTGAAATAAAAAAAGGTGGGTCACCACATTCGTTTAGGAGCAGGAAGACCTTGCATGTTCCATATAATTCCTTTATAATTCCTCTGCGAGTACTGGCAAAGTACACGTTTTTAGCGATAATTTATTTTTCGAACATAGGAATTGATCTGTTTTCATTTTACAGAAAAAATTTGATCACTAAACGCAGAATATGAGAAAAAATTGATAGGTCACCATACTTGTTTAAGAGAAAGCGACAATTTACTTCTCTCGCAGACTAAGGCCCATTGAAAAAAGCTGCCATTTTGTTTATGTGAGCGCGCTAATTACGCATGAAATTCTGCGCAGTAAGGATGCGCAATCCAATACAGGTCAATGACCTTAAGTGACTAGCATTATATCTAGGGGTCATGAATGGTCCCTTAAAATGTCGCAGTGCTCGCAATGCTCGCAAAATTTTAGTGGGTGCTCGTTTGCTCGTGCTCGCACATTTTTACAAGTGCTCGCATGCTCGGTTTTCAGTGGTGTAACGTTTTGAAAAGTGCTCGTTGCTCGCAAGGCTAACTTTTGTCAGTGCTCGTGCTCGCAAAGAAAAACGCTTTGCTCGCATGCTCGCAAATGCTCGCAAAGACCATTTGATACCCCTATATCTAATCCCACCTGGATGGGCTGCTTGTCCATCACAGGGTTACCCCCCCCCCCCATTCACTGGTACCCTTTTATACACCTGGGTAGAGAGAGGTAACGTAAGAGGGTGACGTCCCTGACCCCGGCCAGGGCTTGAACATGGACTGTTGTGTCCGGAGTTCATTACACTTTAACCATTATCAGGCTGCCACACTTCCCATAATAAATAAATAATGAACACATAATGAATACTAAATCAATCTTACCGGCCATCTTCCAGTAAAATGGTACGTCAATGGGTTTTTCAGACCACTACCAACTGTATGACCATATCCAGGAAAATCAAAACTATCATCTCCTAAAACGTATGTCTCCCATTTTTTCCAACGTGACAGGGCATTTGACAATGTATATGGATATTTTGTGACTATAAGTCGGAAGAAGTTCTCACAATCACCTGGGCACCAACCAAATGCACCACAGCAGTCACAACACGATCCACCGTAATCTTTATGGCTTGGATTATTGTAATCTATCAGCTGAATGGATAAGGTTCCCTTGCTGCTGACGGGCTGCAAAAGATAAACACGGTAAGGTCTGAATCAATGGAATACAGTACTTTCACAGCATGTCAAACAGCCCAATGCAATAAATACAAAGCTGTTTGGCAAAGAAACTTGGAAATGAGCTTAAAATGAATAACTCTTTGCAACTGAAAGCAGCAATTTTAATTAGCTGCTTGATAGAATTAATTTCAAACATATTACCTGGGTGAAAACAAAATAGCTGGTCAGCAGTATTTAATTACTACTTCATGTAGCATTACCTTGTATTAGACCACAAAGGAATAAAACAATTTGGTTTATAATATTTACAAGAATTAGTCAGATTTTTTTAACAATTAAAAAGTAAACTCCCTCCCTCTCAATCAAGAACACAGAAATTGATATTCATGTCTCAAATATAAAAAAAAAGGTTTTCAGGATACAGTGGAGACCCTTAGCCAAAACTTTTTTATAAGGAGCTGAGTGGCATAGGCACAATGTGATGAATGCTGCAGGCACAAGCTTCTAGGGGGGTCTCAGAGATGCCAACCTAAAACAATCGAGATCCGGGAGACCAGCAATTTTACGAGAAGATACCTCTTCTCAACCTCCAAAACGGCACAAAAAATAGAGCTTCACCGAGTCATCCACAAAAATGCGTCAAATATTTTAAATTTTTCTCCCAGATTTGGCCAAAATAAGCGTGAAAACATGCATTTTTAAGAACTTTCCTTCGTATCCGGGAGATTTGACGACCCGTACGGGAGACCGGGAGATTCGACCTGTATTCGGGAGACTCCCGGATAATCCGGGAGAGTTGGCATAGATGGGGTCTGGGGATGTCTACCCCTAGGAATTTTTCAAACCTTACGTTCTCTGGGACAGCATTTAATGTGTTTTATCTTTGTAGGGGAGGGGGGAGGGGGTAGGGATGCACCTCATGGGCATATGAAAACCCCCCCTTTGACCTGGATCAGTTTTTTTTTTTCTTGATTATTTTGCATTTAGTCTGGAACAAGTTTGCAAAATAGGCTTTACTTTGGCCTGATTTGCTACACATTAGCTCATTGCTCTATGAAACAGCGCAAGCACGATTAGAAATGTCAGATAGTACCTGCCCTACCATCCCACACCCTTCCACTTTGCCCATCTGGTTGATGTGCTAAGGATGAAACACGTCTCTGTTGTAAATATCTGTGGAATATGGATCTGCTTAAGCAAACCTTGCTTATTTCATGTACGTGTAATAACAGTACCCATACCCATACACACATTCATATCAAATGCCATTTATTTTTGGGTACTCAGAGTTATTTTAATTACCCACATCGGGATCGTTTAATCAAGGAAATATCTAAGTAAATGTTAAAATAATTGTCCAGAAATCTGCAGAAGAAATGCGGTATCTCAGAATGCTTTTTAAAAGCATTTAAAAAGAGGAAATTTCATTTCGCGTTTAATATATTTTGACATTTAATACTTCCGATAGAACCACGATGTGCGGAACTCGCTAAATCACGTATAAATACATTCATTCCAAAAAATAATCGAGGATTACGAGAAATATTATTCCCAAATCAGTCAAAACATCAAATGTCTGCGAGTTGTATCTCATACAAAGGCAAAGTTATACTTCTGAAACCAGCCGGGTAAATAAGCGGGCGCTACGGACGTGCCCCCTACCACGGTACATTCACAAACGTGAAGAAAAATATCCATTCATTTTCGCCCGTGTTATATTACACTTTCGCAAACCAAATCTCTGTTTACGCTCGCGATTATGCAATCTTTATCCCACTTGAGTGTCAACCAAAGTTCAACACGCAATCTACGCAAATTGTACGAACGCAGTATTTGCAAAACAACAAAATCGTCACGTCGCTACATCGCCTACTCTTTTACACCGCAGCCAAACGTGCGATGAAGAATTCGAAAGCGCGAGCCAGAGTACAGTAAAAGACCACCTGGCATATGCAATGTTTTTTTTAAAAATTTATTTTTTTTATCGGAAGTCAACACCAGCCCATAATTAAAATAGAGCGTCATTATTTACATTATTTTCAACTTATGGTAATTACCAAAACAATTTTAAAAGAATTGTTTGGGATTAATTTAGGAACTTCATTTCTTTACATTTTTGTCTTCGAGGTAAAATGTTTTAGAAAGTAACAGAAGGATTACACAATGTGCAGAAGAAGGCACAGTTATTAAATAGTCACTCACAGCAAAGCCTTTCAAGTGGTCAGTCACTACGAAATGCCATCACACTAAACATCGATCGCATGAATTGATCGCATGACGCACGTTCGGTCAACAGTGAACAAACATAAAACTTAAATCTACTGTTTATAAGCTAAAATGGGGGGGGCCCCACGAAACACATACCACAACCCCTAAAGTATTGCAGAAAAGCAAACCTACCTGATAAAACGATAAAAGAGCAGTCAAAATAGCAGCCGACGACGTCCAGCTGATAAATTTCATCGCTATAACAAATCTGCTAAAGTCCAGTGCTCGGAGCAAACTTCCCGCCGGATACACCACGGAATACACTAGAAGCTGAATGAATGAATGATGAAAGAGCCTGCGTAGTTTTCCACTTGTGAAAAAGTTGTAGTTTTGATTTCTCGCTGTAAAATAATTTAGCACGAATTAAAAATAGTGGATGTCCAATAACAGCCGGCTAGGCCGATCATGAGTTAAGCGGAAAATGTGTCAATCTCGCTCACGGTGGTCATTTTATATCGGAAATGAATCGGAAATGCACCTGACCTGTTAAACCAGCTCCCTTTGAAGACACCGATTGGCCAATCACATGACAGAAATCAGGGTCGAGTGTCCAAAAAAGGAAAGTACACCGAATGGGCCCACACCTACCAATTCATTATAAAGTCAGAATGAAACAAGCTGGAACAAAGCTTAACTGGAACATTTTTCCAAAGAAGGTAATCTTTTGTAAAGTTCTGAAAGTGTAATTGGTTTCACTGTCTCTTAGAGGGTCGATACTTTCAGGTAAACGTGGGACACTCTCGAGTCTCGACCGATCTATGCTTGACCATACTTGCGCCACTATTTCTTTCAGATTTGTACATTTCATCCGATGAACAAACAAATACCAATTCAAGAAAGAGCATATCAACTTAAATTCATGGCAAGTTTAAAAGGGAACAGATGAAAATCTGCCCTCAACGAGCATTCAAAAAGAAAACATATTCGTTCCTAACGTATCTAAAATTTGATACTCCCAGAGTAAGGCGCAATAAAGATATACTATTGCTATTACTAATTGATCATTCATTCATTCATTCATATTCATTCATTCAGTCATTCAGTCAGTCAGTCAGTCAGTGAGTCGGTTAGTCAGCCATTCAGCAACACTTTGTATTTCTTACTTCAATACAAGTAAACTATTCACAATACACTACACTCCAAAAGCGACGGGTCTCACTACCGTCGGGATTTTATAATAGTGTTTTTCAACCACACCTGCTTTCGGAGAGTACTTACTTTCGTAACGTACACTTCTATAAGTTCGAAAAGGAAACTAGCCTGCGAATACAGCTGAGCCGCCCGGACTCTCCTCGCGTTTCGCACGTAGTAGCGGGAGCGAATGAGAGGCGGCTAAAAGGAAACGATTTCCGTTACTTTTGTTTTTGGAAGCTTCTCCTATTGCAGCTTCCAGGGGGGGGGGGGGGCGGTTTTCTATCAATAATTGTGGCAATTTTGAAAACAGTTGCACAACTATTATTTCAAAGCTATTTATTAGTTTTTGTTTTAATTGTTAGCCGTTGGTATCCCCAAACCCTGACCTATGTATATGTCATTGATTTTCGACAGAAAAGGAAACCCTTTCAGACGCGTACAGAAAGTCAAATTACGTTTGGTTTTTGACTGCTTTCGAGATTTCAGTACTAACAAACTGTTTCCCAACTTTCAGACCGGAGGCTATAAGAATTTTTACTGATGAGTATACTCGACTGAAGAACGCCGACGGACAAGCTAATCTAGGATAAGTGCGAACTTCGAATTCATTTCACAAAGATTAAAATAAAGAGCCAGAATAAAACTAAAAATGTTGATACTCCGCCAGCCGAATCGCAAAATTCTGAGCCTGGTTGTTCACCTCTTGGGTTATAAATGAGTGTCGACTCCGAATCTAAAGGCCTGGCAAAACGAGAAAAAATGTTTCCAGAAACAGTCGTAGCGCGCGCATGTTTTCCCAATGTTTTCCAGTTTTGCCACACGGCAAGCATTGTTTTCGGCGTCAATTTTTGTTGCCAAGAAGCAAAATTTGCTTCTGCTACACCGCAGAAACATTCCGTGTTTCCGCGCGGAATGGAGCCATGGGAAATTTAAAATTTAAAAACTTCATTCAAAAACTCATTAATAATTCATAAAGAAAATTCAAAAGAAATTAATGTTTAATGAGTGTCTTTATATCTGATAAAGACACGGCTCAACTTTGCGTCTAATTTTCTAGGCCAAAATAACCCCAAATCTAAATATTAGTGCAAGGATGAGTTGATCTACATCAGACGATTTTGAAGCCGTTCAATAAATTCGCAGTTCGTGTTTTATCAAGTTTAAAACACTCGGCTGCGCCTCGTGTTTTAAACTTGATAAAACACTGCTGCTCATTTATTAAACATTACATAAAGTATCTATATCTATGTAAAATAATTTCTTTTACCTTCGTTTGTTGGATTTTCTTATCTCAGACTGTGACTCGGGAAGAGTAGCAGTGTTGTGTTGTGTGTGCCCTGTACGACGACCTTTCCTCTGCCAGCTTGAAGTCTTTTGCTAGTCCCGGGGGGGGGGGACTCTCGTATGAAAGGGTCGGGTATGCCTGTCGGAAAATTTGAATTAAACCCGAAACGACTCGGACCAATCTGTGCGAGGCTTAAGCTTTTTGACCCTAAAAGAAACCATTTTTGATGCCTTATCAGACTAGACCACTAACATAGTATGATGACGTTTTATATTTACGAGACCTCGACTGCTTACTTGGCGTTCTGTCCTAAACACCCAAGTGAGATCAAAATCTGTAATTTACACCCTTAAGCGAGAGGACGGGCATCCCCTCCCTTTCATATGGGAGTTGCTCCCTCCCCAATCCAACCCCCCCCCCTCCCCCACTCCTGGGTGGTTGGTCTTATGTTTTCTTAGTTTATTACTAAAGTTGCTAAAATCAGAGTTAGTAACTTTGCTAAAATCGTACCCCAATTACTCAGCACCAAGTAAAGCCGGGAGGCTCAGCAGCTCACAGTTACGACATCCGTGCCTATACACTCTATTTTTTTATATAAGAACCTATTTTACAAGAAAGTCGAGGTTGGAAAAAGGCCAAAATTTAAGAACATCCTTAGAACGTGACCAAGGCTAAAATTCGGCTAAGGACGAATTTTATTTTTTCCTGTTTGTTGCGAAAGACAAATATATGTACTAAATGAATAAATCTTAATTCAAATCCTGACTTGTAACCACTCATTGGTGACATGAACATGTAGATATCGGTTAGGAATGAATTTACTGCAAGACCACATTGTTTTAAAATTCCGAAAAATAAGAACATTCAAAGAACATTTCAGGCTCAGGTCTTCGAAAAAGTTAAAGACGGAATCCACTAGGAAGTCGAGTAATATTTATTAAAGTTGGACAAAAATCAAGTACCAGAATAATTTAAATCCTATTTTGTTATTTCCTACCCTTAATAAAAGGTAAAGATGTAAGTAATTATCCGTGATAACACCAACAACAATTTCTTATCAGAGTCTGAGAAAATGAATTTCAAAGTTCAAAAGGTATAGGCAAAATCTCACGTGTAGCCATTTTGTAAATTCGTCTTAAGCGATTCAGTGGAATTCAGCGGAACTTCGAAATTTGTTTTCGATGTTTGGTGTTGTTAGAAAAGATTTCTTTTGATAAGATATTTGAAGCAGTAACAAAAAAGTTTGCAATAAGGTGGAAATAATTCTGGTACAACAATTTCTTATCAGAGTCTGAGAAAATGATATTCAAAGTTCACAAGCTATGGGCAAAAGCTCACATCTTTTAAGCGATTCATGGGAATTCAGTGGAACTTCGAAATTAGTTTTCGATGTTTGGTGTTGTTAGAAAAGATTTCTTTCGATAAGATATTTGAAGCAGTAACACAAAAGCTTGCAATCAGGTGTAAATAGTTTTGGTACATAATTTTGTCCAATAACTACTCGAAGTCCTAGCGGATTTCCTCTAAAAACATTCAGCCTCGGCAAAAAATTGGACGTTCTTATATTTAAAAAAAAGAGTGTACTCATTCGCTCCCTTTATTTCGCTCTGCACTTCAACTTTCTTTAAGTCAGTTGAAGAGAAAGAAGGCCAATTCAAGTCAAGACTGCGATCGTCCAACAAGAGAAGAAAAAGCAAGATGCTTGCTGACTAGGAATGGCGAGAAAGTGGCACGTGCGCAAAGCTGTTTATGTAGTTACAGTTTCCGATTTACCTGGTTTGAGAGTGCTGATTTTCTGCCAAGTGCTCTAACAAGCCAGAAATCGCGTCGCACCAGGCAAGGTGACGCGCGTCTCTGTGTTCGCGCCAAAAAAAAATTTGGTACTACACTATAAGGCCCATCCTCGTCCACATAGCCCTTGTGTTTTTCTTAGCCGGCTACGAAGGGCTCTGGGGACATAGGATTTTCGAATTAATTCGATATTTTTTGATTGGCTGTTTGGAACAAAGAATTCCTAAACGGAAGTCGAAAACGTAACGACTCTCTCATACATTCTTGTGAAATGTCATGACTGCATACATGAACATTCTTGTTTCGGAAATTTTATTTTTGATCTATTTTTAGTAGCCGTACCTAGCTTTTATGTAACCTTAATTTTTTTGATTAGTTGTTTCATTTATTTTATTTATTAGTGTCTTAGGAAATTATTACATTATATTAGTTTTAACCTCTTTTTTTAATATGGCAATGTAAGTGCATTGAGTTTTTTAAATGCGCCCAAAAAACCTCATTGAAATCCTGTGTCCTGTACTTTCGCTATCTCGACTCTTGTCCTTCCACCTGCTACATGAACTTACACGTTGTGTTGATGCGATGCGAACTAAGGTGAATTTGTTTTTCCGAAAACGTGTATATTTACAGCTCCGTTTATCCGAATACACTTACCAAAAGAACCAATTTTTGGCACATGAATCGTAGAATGATCTACCTTTGTTTTAAAGTAAAAGTTTTGTTGTATTGTTGTATTTTTCGGACTAAGTTCACCCCGTAATAATTCTGTGCAAAAAAAATTAAACTTCTGAAATACCGTAAAATTCCGGTTATGAGCCCCCCCCCCCTCCCCCCGCTTATATGTTACGTTATAGGCCCATCTACCTGGAAACAAAAAATACATCCGTTTATAAGCTCCCCCGGATAAAAGCCCCCCTCTGCTGGATGACAGTACTGAACAGGGTTAGGTTACTATGCGTTTTTAACTTAAAAACGTATTTCGATCAACACTCTCGTGGATCGTTTCAAAACGTTTTTTTATTCCGCTTATAAGCCCCCCCGGATATAAGCCCCTCCGCTTATAAGCCCACCCAAAACCCCTTACGGAGTTGTATAAGCCCAGGGCTTATAACTGGAATTTTACGGTATTGGATTTCGAGACGAAAGAGACACAACTCTTTTTAGACCTTTTCACTGCACTAAAGGGAAGTAATAAGGCGCGTTACAAGTCTTAAAAACTTTATATAAAACAAAGCCCCTTAAACAAAATTTGTGATCGTAATAACAAAATAAGTTTTAAAAGTGATTTTATATACAGTAAAAACCCGCGTATAAGAACACCTATTTTGGCGGTTCAGGCTGATTTGGTTCTTATATAAAGGGTTATAATCTGCAAAATCAGCAAGTTTCTTAAAATAAGGAACATACTAGGCTACCAATAGATGAAATCAATATATATGCACACAATTGTATTTTAATTTTAATAAAATTGATAAATCAAGGCAATACTGTACTGTAATTGGGGTGGAACTATTATGTGTGCAATGAAAAGTAGTGTTGATCTTTGATATTTTTCCATATAAGAACAACTTTCATTTTTCAGGCTGAATGTGTTCTTATATAAATGGTACTTTATTTCCTAAAATCAGGCCTGGGTGTTCTTAATCCACTTGTTCTTATACGCGGGTTTTTACTGTATGTAAAAAGTAATTTAACCTTTTAAATACAGAGAATTGCCTACACTCCTTTTGTGGCTAAAAACTGGGCCCACTGGCCGAGCACTGGGCCTTTCAACGACGGCATCATTTTCGATATTGCTCTTGCAAAAAGTGTTGACTAGTTGATAGCACATCGCGTAAAAACTGAATGCTGAGGCTAGGTGTAGGCGAAATTTCAAGTTCCTGCGGTTCTTTTGAGGTAAGAAATACAAGTTTACGTCTTTTATGGCCGAGAACTGGGCTCCATACTGTACTAGTTAACTTTACAACCAACCATTCTCGTCCCCATATCGCCCCATGTAAGGGAATCCGGAATCCGGAATCCAACGGATTTTTGCTCTTGGAATCCGGAATCCAGGGCTTTGGAATCCGGAATCCAGCCTGTGGAATCCAGAATCCAGCCTCCTGTGGAATCCGAAATCCAACCTCCTATGGTATCTGGAATCTTCCATCAGAGCACTACAAAAGTTACCAAGCTAACCAGAAAGCTAACGTAAAATGTTTGATATTTGGTCACTAAATTCAAATCAACCACGGCGGTGTTGTGGTCTTTGATTCTTCTGGTAGGGCGCATGCTTTATTTTGTTAAAGATTACCATTTTATCATGCTGGGTTTTGACCTTTAGAAATCGAAATTTATTGACAAGTGTAACGCAATGTCTCTCAACCGCCAACAATGCTCGCAGGAGGTGTTTGTCCTTTTCTGTCCCATGCGGGGCTCACCATTCTTGTAACACAGCTTGAAAACGAATTGTTATCATGGATTCATGGATGTATAAAAATCCCTGTAAATTTTCCAAAAATTCGGTAAAATTCGGTGAAGCGGTAAAAGGTGAGGCTGCTTGACGGTGAAATCTGGCGAAGTTAAACCATTGATAATTTTTGTCCAGGAAGTTCCCCTGTGGAAGTAACACGACTCCCAGGTGCCCTTTCGATTCGGCGATCGAGAAATTCGAGCTGGTTCTAGATCTTCAGTACGGTTCATTCACTTTAAGTCTACTTTATACTTTGTCGTTTGAAGAGTTTGAACAACGTACGGAATTCAAGATGGGGAAGCATTACAAAAAACTTTAAGCCAGAGGAAAAAGGTATATTAAGAGTCACGTTTTTGGTAGTTGTAGATAATTAAGCAGTGAGTATAATATTTAGAGTGCATTTGAATTCATGTGTCGGATGCAAACATAATCAAGCATAATATTCGAGTCGAATTGCGGCCAACAGTTACTTGTTGATCCGCGAAATCAAAGTCCTTGCGATATTTTCAACTATTGCTAAACTGTCGCTCTTAGGAGTTCAAGAAAGGAGAAAGATATGGGAGAGAAAGAGAGGTCACTTATTATCGATATAAGACCATAAAACGAACTCCCGGCGTACTCTCCGCTATTGATCTCCCTCCTGCAATTACAGGAAACGCACAGGGAAGATAGAAAGACTGGGGGGATTACCCCCCTACCACTTTTTTTACCCTGACAAAAATTACATATAGATTTTTTTTCTAAAATTGTATCATGTTTGAGACATTATCGAATTTAGCTGCTAAAGGTACAATTACTATTTTTTTCTTTCATTATTGTAACAATGAGAGTGCAATTGTCTTTTCTCTGTTTGTTCGGTCTGGTATCATCTTAGTTACCGGTACTACAACATGATGAGAAAAGTTCGTGTCTTGATGTAAGGTTTAAAGTCCCTGTTTGAAGGGTCAGATAGAGGTTTTATCACAAGCCTTTCTTTATTGCAACATTTTGTCGTTTTAAGCAATATTTTTACAGCAATATTTCAAGCACTAAACGTTTATTTTCTTTTAATTTTAAATGCATTTCCCGGTATCTGAGAGAAATTAAAATCCAAATTTTCCCAGTGGAGCATGCCCCTGGACCCCCTAGCTGCCTCACGCTTCTCCACTTAAATTCTTGGTGTGCGGGACTGCGAACTAAGTTAGTTACTGTGAAACAGTATTTACGGGATAAAGCTTTTTGCATGGAACGTTAAGTTCAGTTGTTCTTTGTTGTATAGAGATACGTGCGTAATTTCGAAGTAATGAATGTTGTACGTATAAGCTAATTTAATTTAAATTATTTTCTCGCATTAGGGACCGTTCATTTTTATGAGGTAGGGGGGCTGGTGGGATTTTAGGGAGGGTCATGAAAAAATAGGGCTTCAAAGGGGGGGGGGGCAGCCAAAAAATTATGGTCTGTAAGGGGGAGTCACTGAAAATAATTAAACGATAACCGTTAATAATGAGCGGTTCTGTAATAGTTAAAAATCTTGCCAGAACGCCCAAAATAACATTCTTGAGGATCTAAAAATTCAAAATTTCCCGGGGGAGCATGCCCCCGGACCCCCCTTCTTTGTTATGTACCCCTACTTTGTTATTAACTCAACCCAGTTCAGCTTATTGCTTTCAAATGCAGTCAGCCCATACCTGAACAAACGGCATCCACAATAAACATATGGTTTATTTAGTCGAGGCAATGTGAGCTATTTACTAACTATGATTTGGGGGGATGTAGTTTGTCTATTATTGTGACTGAACAACTGATACATTCTTTAGTCATATGGCTTGATAAATTTTAATTTTACTTGTTGGGGGCCATTATATTATAACAGTGACTGTCTATCAAATCCCACCAGCCCCACTTACCCCATAAAAAATGAACGGGTCCTAATATAATATGTTTACGGTTTTTACATATATTTAAATTTAATATACTAAAAAAAGAAAACAGACGACATTACATCTTAACAGCTTAATGTGCTATAAAAGTGGCATAATCTGCTGTTGAGGTAGAATTAAAAACAGATTTAAAGGTGTGGAATCCGAAATCTCGCACCTTTTGGAATCCGGAATCCACAAACATGGAATCCGGAATCCAGTCGCCGGAATCCGGAATCCACGGTGCGGAATCCGGAATCCAAGACTCTCTTGGATTCCTTTACATGGGGCGACCCATAGCCCTTTCGTTTCTCTTAGCCGGCTGGGCCTTGGCACGAGGAAACAAAGGGCTCTGGGGACACAGGATTTCCAGTCCTAGATTCTAGGACTTCCGGTCTTCATGTATGCAGTCATGACGTTTCAAAAGAATGTATGAGAGTCGTTACGTTTTCGACTTCCGTATTGGAATTCTTTGTTCCAAACAGCCAATCAAAAAAATTTGAATTAATTCAAAAATCCTATGTCCCCAGAGCCCTCCGTTTTCTCGTGCCAAGCCGGCTAAGAGAAACGAAAGGGCTATGGGGACGAGAATGACAACCAACGAGACCACATTCTCGTACCCAGGGCCGCTTGTCCCCCTTAGCCGGCAGAGCCTGGGGCACGAGGTACAAGTGGCTCTGACACATGATTTGATTGGCTAGATCTTCAACAAACGAAATATAAATTTAGTAAATCAAATCAACCGTTTTAAAATCCCTTTGTTGTAAGGGTTTTTATACGGTTGATTTGATTGACTAGATTTAAATTCTCTTTATTAAAAATCTAACCAATGAAATCATGTGTCCAGAGCCACTTGTTCCTCGTGCTCCAGGCTCCGCCGACTAAGAGGGACAAGCGGCTCTAGGGACGAGAATGACGAGACCATTGCCACAAATAAGATTTCAAATACTCAATAACATTTATGTTCTGAATGTATTTTATTTTTTTCACAGTAGTACTGCATATTGAACTAAGAACAACTAAAGAAAGTTAAAAGAACAACGAATGGCTTTTAAGACGAGTTAAAACTGGAACAAACAGCTTGGCTTGCAGGGAAAACGAAATTTAGATTTACTACGGAAACTCTGACATTGCTACTGATGCTCGGCTCACGGCAAACTTCAAACGATGTGTCTCTTTTTACTCAGTTAACCCAGGAAAAAAATTGCAAAAACTGCTGTGGAATTATACAATGGAAGATATAAACTTATAGTAGTCATTCACGCTGCATTTAGTTATTCTTGCGATCTTCTTGGAAGCACTGACTAACAAAGTGAATTTTAAGCAAATGAAAGATCATCGCAGTAATGTACTCAACTTAAGCAGTTGAGAAAAGCAAGCCTGAAAAAAATTCAGGCTTGAACGGGAATCGTTACATTACTGCGATGATCTTTCATTTGCTTAAAACGTATATCCGCAGTACAAATACAGTAGAACCCCGATATAACGATATACCAAGGGAGCAGTAAAATATATCGTTATATCGAGGTATCGTTATATCAGTCGTTATATCGAAACTCCCGATATAACGATATGGCCGTGTAATAGCCGAAAATATCGTTTTATCGGGGTAAAACTAACATGTACTTTTTCACTAGATACAGAGGTTTAGAATAAAGTATCATTTTTGTATACCATCGTACAAAGCTGTTATCAGAAACGTTAGAGATTACTCGATTGCTGTTATGCTACTGGATTAAGTTCGATGTTTTGCTTAAATTGTGACTGTGTACTGATAATATCGTTATATCGGGGAAGATTTTCCGTTCGGTACGCTAAATTCTCATCGTTATATCGGGAATATCGTTATATCGAAGATCGTTTTATCGGGGTTTTGTCCCATACATTTTACTGTAACTTTTGCCGGGACATAGAATATTCATCGTTACATCGGGAATATCGTTATATCGAGGATCGTTATATCGGGGTTCCACTGTATATGAATTTCATATATTCATTTCATAAAGTGAATTTTGCAACCATTATTGCCACGCAGTTTGTACAATACTTTCCAAAATACGACAGTCGGGGGAACAAGTGCCAGTTGATGGCGACATTACATCTCCGAGAAGTGACTGCGCCTGCTGTTTTTGTCCCAGAAGTTGCTAGGCAACATGACGTATTTATACGCGCGACGGCTTTCGGAGTACTCGTGAGCGCTCGCGCTAGTTTTTGATTGGATAAAATAATTCGGAAACTCTTCGAGCGCTTCAACGAAGATTTGCCAAAACTGGAAGTTATTCCCCCGACTGACAAGTACGGAAGCAACTACCCGTTTCAGATCAAACCAAACTCGTTTTCAGAACCTCCGATCTTCCCTCTGGTGCTGATGTAGATGCAGGGGCTCTGGGAACGAGAATAGCTTGCACGCTTGGTATTTACACTTGGAGCTTAAGGTCCCTGTTGCCCAAACGTTTCGGTACTTTCATGTTCTCTTTCGTCTCGAGGTTTCATTTGATTCGAAGGTCAGCTTGTATGCAACAGAATGGCTTCAAACAAAGTGCGATCACCCCCTTAACTCGGTAGCCTCGCGTAATCTTGGCAAGTTTGCTAGGAACAGGGATATCTTCATCAATCTTACTTACAGCTAAAAAAATTTGAATACAAAGATTAGATATAAGGAAATTTATCTAAAATTAAACAAGTATTCTAAAACTTCACAGGAACGATAATTTAACCAAAGCACGGTTACAATGCATCTTGTTTAAAATTGTTTATAGTAACGAAACCATTACATGTAAACATAGTATTTCTCAAAATTACGTGTAATAAATAACCCTAAATTAATACGGAGATAAAGACTTGTTCACTCTACGCAAAGAAGTTCCAAGTCGATCCGCGCTAAACAAGTTTGCAAAAAAGTCCCTCTTTTTCGTTACATTATGTTTAACGGATTTTTTTTTTTTAAAAAAAACGCGTTTTCAACGAATCATTGTTAAATGATTTAACAAATCTGGTCTTTTTTTCAAACATAAATTCAACAAGCGTGGCGCGCTATCAGCGGGTTTTCCAGAACTCTCAGCCAATCAAATAGTCAACAACCGCACGTGTCGTCCATTTGACATCTCAACTAATCAAACATGGCTTTCGATTGGCCAGGGAACAGGAAAACCAACAAAATGTCACAAAACATAATTGACAGCTGTCAGGTCTTTCGAGACGCTTGCGCGGCGGCAACGACGCGTATGATTCTAACGCGTGTTTAGCGGCATTATCGGTAAAAGATGTTTCATCAGCCTGCTATAGACGCTCGTCGTTTAACAATATCGCTCACTGTATTCGCTGGTTAAAAAAGACAAGTAAAAGTTCTCTGAATTCCGCTTAAGTTTAGTATTACGTCCTACAAAGGTGTTTCCTATATATGTGGCAAGGCGTTTTACAAGAATGACTATTTCTGATAAATTTCACATCGCTAAAAAAAAATGAAGACTTTAGAGCCCTTATATCAACATGCAAACTCTTTTTACTGTTATTAGCATTTCTCATAGTAAAATTTGGGAGAATTTGACATTTGACAATAGCACAATAATTTAAGTTCAAATTCCAATGGCTTGTTCGCGGGATCGACTTGGCCAGGCATAAAATTAAATCCTTAAAATGCTAAAAATCCACAGAAAGTTTTGGAGTGGAGTTGGTTGTCAACTCGATTTCTGTGGCAAAATCGTCTGGATAATCCTAAGCTGCGATAAAAAAGGAGTCCGAAAATCAAAGCATTCTAAATTCTTCTTCCTAATTTAAAATCAAAATCAAAAACTATTTACTTTGATTGAAGTCTAACTTCGTTTTAACGTACACGACAAATATTTGCATTTTTACTTCTTACATTTATGACTACCCGGGTCTGCCCCAGGTTCCCTCAAGTGGGTCGTCACGCAGTGTGTCTCCAAGAGACGTGTTGCGTGACAACTCGAATACGGGAAACCGGAACGTCACGGCTAGTACTACAGCTAGATCACGCAGCAATCACGACTTTTATGCGCAAAGATCACGGCCATTTAAAATCTAAAAAATACACGGTAGCTCGATCACGTTCTAAAAAGATAAAATTTGTCTCATTTCGGAATAAAATTTCAAATTTTCTTCATCTCTTGCGGTCCATATTTATGTACAATGTAAAGTTAAAGCGGCTATTAAACAGAGCTATCGCTCACGAATTGTGCGTTGACGAAAGTGAAGTCCTTGAATTCGTCCTGGTTTATGTTTGCGATGATGTTTTTGTCTGTCGGCGTCAGTTTCGGTTCTTCTCTTGTGAAATCAGTGTCGAAATTTCCAACGTCTGTTCTTGATCGCTGTGAAAGAGGAACAAAAAAAAATCGTTAATTTTCGCGTCATGTTATGTTCGCGACACTTAATGTTCGCGTCACTTTAATTTCGCGATTTTTTTTAAATCGCGAAATTAACGTGTCGCGAAAATTTCACGTAAAAAGGTATTCTTTAGTTTTTGGTAGTAAACTGACCAGTACTGTCTGTAGCAGCTCTCGTAAGCTTGTAGTTCTATTAGTCCGCTAGTAAAAAAAAAAAAACAACCCTATACTTTATTTTACCAGTGTAGCAGTTGCTATTGTTTTTGGGGCTGGGGGCATTGTTCCTGTTGTTTGTTCTATTGTTCTTTTGAAAGAGTAGCGAGTCATTCATGTGAGACCTTACGAGAGATGCTCCCCGACCAGGAGTAACGGACATTCAACTTTCTCAGGCAAAGGCTACTGAAAACTGATGTAATATAAAGGGAAGCCCAGGGAATATAACGTGTCTTTTCTCGCGCCCAATTCCTTCCCTGATCAAAAGGCGTCTGACATTATCTCAGTTCATTTTGAAAATTTCCACACAAATGACGTAGCTGTACACACATACGTCCCCCCCCCCGGATCAACCGCCCCGCCCCCAACCGGGCCGTTCACCAGAGCGAGCGCGCTAACCATTAGGCCACCGCGCCTCCCTACGGTATGGCTCTAATTGGTTGCTGCTTTGTATATAATTCTTAACAATTCGAAACAATAGATATTTATACCATAGTTCAGAAAATTCTCGCGCGCTCAATGTTATCAAGCAATCTTTCACCATCAAGAGGGCAGACGCATAAAAAAACTGACGTCAACTTTTTTTACAATAACAAATGGCAAAAAGGGTTACAAATGCACGGTTAAATGAAGGGGGGGGGGGGGGGGGGGGATGGGGGGGGGTGATACCGGGGGGGGGGAAAAGAAGAAAAAAAAAAAAAAATGCGGAAAAGAGGGAGGGGGGAAAAAAAAAATTAGAAAGAGGCAAACCGACGGGAGACTATTAATGAAGAATTGCTCAAGGTAGTGGTTTTAGAAAACGCAAGAAAACTTTTTAATGACGCAATCAGCGCGCAACTATTGTTAATAACTTTTCTCGTCTTCTCTTTGGCTCCTGACAACGCTCAATAAAATTTCATTGGCAAAAATGCTGACAGTTTGACAGCACGCTAATCACGCCAATACCTTGCATGTCTGTACTCTTATTGATGATAACAATTAGCCAATCAGCGCGCCAGAATTCACTCAGTTGTTGCAAAAAGTAAGCTTGATTTCCCGCCGTTTTGTGAGCGAAACCGTTTTCCAACTTCTTGGGAGGAACGTGGGCGCACAAATCGGCATTGAATTGACCAGCACCATTCTGCCAAGCAGATTACGTCATACGTTGCTAAGCAACAAGACGTGCCCGTAAGGCGAAGAACTGACCACACTAGACACGCGTTCAACTGTTGCATGCGACGTTGCAAAAGTAGAAAGCGATTCTATTCCTGTAAAATTTTGCGTCCAATGTTGCTTGCAATAATTTCTAGGATGCACACATGCCACGGTGTAGCATCTGCGCGCCGGTCTCTTGAGCCACAAGGCTTAGAAAAAAAAGCGTGTCATATATAAACTCTTTTTTACGTCGATGGAGTAAATTGTTTAGTCTGTGACGCAACAAACGCCTCATTTAACGTAGCAGTTGAAATATCTTTGTTGAAGATGAGGGCTTAATTAAATAAGAGATTACAGATTCTGGCGCCAAATCAGGAACCGATCAAAATGAACAAAAGATTCAGCATCTTTGATGGGAGTAACAGAAGATTTAGCACGTTGGACGGGACTCCGGTTAACCCGCAAGATCCCGAGGGCGTCCCGTCCCACAGATGTCTGATTTTGGACCAGAGCTTCGAAGCGCTAAAATCCGCGCGCTCTTCAACCGAAGCCATGAAAAGAGTAAAACAGGAGATCGAGAAAGAGGTGAACACGGAGGGCGAGAAAAACGAGCAGTACAAGCAGACCGCTTCTGAGTACACAAGCTTCTCTGAAGAGATCGATAACACGGCTCACGGAATGAATTCCTTAATGAATGTTTGTGAAGATCATGCTAGCGAAACTGTTTCTAAAGAGAGCGAAAATGCCCAACAATCAGAAGACTGCCATGATAGTGGACAAATAGAGGAACATAAGAACGACAACAATGACACATATAAGCGAGATGTGACTTCATGAGTAGCTTAGTTTGTAAGTTTAGCATTTCTGTTTTTCGAATTGAGGACATCATAATATTTGCTGTCATATTTCAGCTGGGCAGCAAAGGGAAAACATTTTAGCGGACCGGCCTTAGAAAACTCCGTCACATTTTAGTAGACAAGTCAAGGCTTGGAAAACTCAATCAATTAATCTGCTTTTTCGCAAAGTTGACAAGTAAAATACAAATAGTTTTTATTATTTTCAAAACACGTGTCAATAGCACGCGCGCGCTAGTCATTAAGCGCGCGTGCTGCGTCTGCACGTTTGCGCGTGGATTTTCACCGCAATGTTACTGGCATGGATAGTAAAATAGTCCATGTTACGAGTAAATCAAATCTCCTTCCAAACCGATAGGGCATATGATAAGAAGGTTAACACTTTACTCCTTATCTGACCTGGCTATTTGAAGTTTGATATTCGTAAGTTGGTAACAGGAAATTACAATTTGATAACTGATTAGATTGTAGAATTAATAAAACGTTGGAAAGTGACTGATTGCAGGTTGCACGTCCCGCGAGAGATAACAGGTCTCTCTTTAATTCGGTGGCAATTTTATACACCTGGCGGCTCCTATTCCATCAACTGCTGATCCAGGAACAGCGAAAATTTCCATTTTAGTCCTGTAACGTCTCACTGAGGTTTTTCTGTTAATAGTTTTCTGTCATTGAAGGCTTCAGATTTAACTACTGAATAACAGGCTTCATAAAACCTTTGCAGCACACAATGAACACTATCATACAAGAGAAATTAACACCGCAAATAGCTTTTTATCACGGGTCGAAAGTTAATCGGCTTTCAAACATCCGGATCCTGAATGGCGGAAACGCTTTGCCGGCCTAGGGAACAACACAAAAGGTTTCAATCCGTCGTTGCTTGCTGCACTTTTGAGGACATTGATGCCCTTCACATTCCTCGATAACGGCAACTGTAGTCTTATCATACTTACTATTTTTGGTTTGAAGGGGGGGACGACTTGTCTCGCCTCTAACTTGATCCAGTCGATTTCTCTAAAGAACGGATGTTCCAGAATGCTTTGCTCTCCGCTGGCTGTGCAGCCGAGCCTTTTCATGCAATTTTTCGTCATAAACTGCAAAGTTATAACAAAGTTGAAAACAGTTATGAATGATTTCTGTGCAGAATGATTTGCGCCTTTTTAAGGTTTTTAAAAACTTGGCTTAGCTTGCCCAAAGCTGTGCTTGGCTGAACAAGGCTGCATGAGGCTCAAAACGAGCGTCAATTTTGAACAAAACTCCTCAAACTCAAAATTCATAAACAACTCATCAAGTTAAAACAAAGTAAATCATAACAGTGAAGGAGGTTTGGATACCAGGGCTTAATTAGCAAAGATATTTACGATTTTATTTCTCCGTTTACTCCGTAGTTTTTGTTTCGATTAAGGAGATATATCAAACACTCGAGAAAGTGTGTCATCGGGATATTTAAACACCTCGAATTTAGTCAAAAATACGCCGCTGCGCGTCGTATTTTCAACTCTCTTCTGTGTGTTTGGATATCCCGATGAAACACTGTCTCTTATGTTTTTGATATATTACGGGAATTACACAATAAGAAGAAACGCAATTCCCTCTTCTCGCCCGAACCACTCTTAAGCTTCACTACAAGTTATTTTAGGGCTTACGTCAAGTAGTCCATCGTTAAAGCGTTGCGTGACCCCAATGGAGACTGAAGGTCACGCGAGAATGTCCTATATCACGCGATCCTTACCCCTTTTAGTATTGAGACGGCTTCTTTGGAGAGCCACACGGGATACAGCACGTCATCATGAAGAATGGACTCGAACAGGTCGTCTTCGTTATCAGCTTCAAATGGCGGCTGTAAAAAAAAGAATTGAAATGTTGCAAACAATGCTAGTAACCATCCTTTCTTGATTACGCTCTGTTGTTAAACTAAAACCGAAAAACTATCTGCATAGACATTAGAGCGATTTTCAATTGATTGTTGTAAAATCAAAAGTTATCATTCTGGCCAATCACAAAGGACTCAAACAAACCAGCGAGCCAATCAAAACTCGAAGAAATACCTGTAGCCGTGACGAAGCGCAGGAAAACGTGTGTAAGCGAATCGTGATTGGTTTTGGTTTAACTTCTGATTGGTCAAAAAAAGTGGCGCCAGTTTTTTAAACCAATCACAAAGTGTAGTAACAAAACCATAAAAAGTACGAAAAAAGTTGCACGAGCGAAAAGAAAAAGTTGTATTTATGACAGCGCTGCCAAACCCAAATTGATAAGAAATGCCTACAACTGATTCCAAAGGTATAACAAAATTAATTTATTTGCTGTGTAATCACTTGATAACAAACAAAAACAGCCACAACAGTTTCAACTGGCCTTTGCTATCTTCGTGAATAAAAATTGAGCCCACGATGTTTTGAAAGATATTGCTAAGCAACAGACTAGTGCGCTGACGTAACAGCCGTTCCCTGGAGTATTACAGGTTAAACCTGAAACGTTTTTTTACAAACCTGTCCTGCCATCATCTCGTACATGAGAACTCCTAGCGCCCACCAATCCACAGAGAATCCATAAGGCTTTTCTTGGAGTATCTGAGAGAAATAAAAGTGGAAATTATTGCTACCGCAGACAGCAAGCTCTTTGGGTATACCCGAATTTGAATGGAATTTTAGGAAGTTTAGAGAAGGGGTTGAAGAAGGAAAAAGGCTGATTTTCGAGCATTGTAAATAATACTTTCATACAAATTGAGATAAACTTGAAAAAGTCGGCCCGACTTTTTTCAAGTTTACCCGAACGCAATCCGTTTTAATCTTCACGAATTTTGCCCATCTATGCCCCTTTTTGGCCTTTCTGTGTTTCTTTTGAGTTATTCTACAGTTTTTAGCCGTTATTGTGATATTTCAGATAATTCTATAACCAGATGGTCAGTGCCGAAATTGACTAAAATTGCGTGACACAGCCCCTTTAAAATCTCCTCTACGCATGACAAAAAAAATGTAACTCGGAAGAGACTTGATAACTGTCATGTTAATTTTAGCACGACATTGCGAAGATCAAAAAGGAAACACACTCGTCAGTTAGGGATTGCTTCTAAGGATAAGTCGTAACTTGTAAATGACAGGAATTCATTAGAAAGTGAAGAGAGTTACCGATGGCCAGGCCAGAAATTAATTAGAATACGGACAAAATGAATGTTTGCTTCTCCACATCAACAATGCAGATGTGAAAGAACCATTTGAAATTTTGTTCACGTTTTTTTTGGGGTTTTGTTTATTCCATAAATTGAGGGAAGCAATCATTTTTTTAACTTCAATTCATGTTTCAGTCGGAGATAGTGTTCTTATAAACCTTACACAGCTGGTTTGTACTTACAAACTTCTGATAGTTAACTCACCTCAGGAGCAATGTAGTCTGGGGTTCCACAAAACGTGTTTGTATATCCGCCAGGAGTCATTCCCTCTTTACACATTCCAAAATCAGCCAACTTGATGTGGCCGTCTTTGTCTAATAGTACGTTATCCAATTTTAAATCCCTATTGAGATATTTAAAACGCTTATTAATAGATTCAACAACAAAAGACTTTCTGTCATTCATTTTCACGTCATTCATTGTCATTCATTTACAGTACTTAAGTAATCAATTTTTGTACTTAATTACTTATTACTTGTTTTATTTTACCTTCGTCTTAACAGTTCGTTTAGTTTATTTCTTTTCTTGGTAGTTTTTTGCCTATTTTAGTTAATTTATTTTATGCTGTAATTATTTCTATTTATTTTGGCAAAATAAAATGGCTGTTGTTGTTGTTGTTGTTGACAGAAAGTCTTTCGTTGTTTTTCAATCAAGCATTTTTGTTACACTGTACATTAAACATAGCACCTTTATATGTTCCACGTGACTCTAGCCAAAATACCTAATCTGTCAGGGGGAATAAACCAATCAAAATGGGAAGCCAAATGGCAGAAAAAGGTTTGTGTTTTACTTGCACCTAATAGGCTAGTTTCAAATTACGCTCTTCTGATCCCAAACAAAAAAAGAAGTTTAGATTAAGGGGAATAAAAGAAAAGAAAATTATTATTATTAGAAAAATTCTTCCCCTGAACCTTGACATAATTCTTTTGTTTGTGATCAGTAGAGCGTAATAGGCCATTTCCGAGTTAACCTTTGCCTCTGTTTTAAACGAGTCTACGTGCGAAACCATTCAAATGAAAATGAGTTTGATTTGCATGAAAATGGACCTGTAGGTGAAACTCATTTTCATATGAATGGTTTCGCACTTAGACTCGTTTTAAAACAGAAGCAAATGGTAACTCGGAAATGGCCTATTCAAAACTGGCCGATTGGCTAACAATATGACATCTTTGACAACTGGTTTAAAAGAATATATTGCACAAGTTTCTTCAACCCATCCAAGATTGCAACAAACATTACAAAAATCAACATCATTTCAATGCCGTGCAAGGCACCGGTTATACTTCTCTGACAGGTAAACTTTTAACTTCATGTTCTTTATTGATCAGAACATGCCACACATTTTTTTTTAAAATCACAAACAGAAAAGAGCAAAGCAATGCCAAAATTGAAAGCACAAAAAACGATGTAACCAGTAAAACTGTAGTGACAAGAGATCCTCCACAAGAGAGCTGAAAGCCAGTTGCTTACCTATAAATAACTCCATGCCGGTGAAGGTACTGAAGTGCCAGAACAACTTCTGAAGCGTAAAACCTAAATGTGCAATTGAGATTAAAAATTCAGTTATCAAAAAAATGATACAAATAGGAATACAAGAAAGATAATGATAGAGTAAAAGTTACATACCTAGATCTTTTTTCATCGAATTTTCTTGCTTTTTGAATTTGAAACATCAAATCACCTCCGTTGACATACTCCATCACAAGAAACAGCCGATCCTAAAAAAAATCAATCAATCAAAACTATCAACAACCTTGTCAGCACACCACAGTGCACCCAACATGTGGCAACCAAGCCTGAAGGTATGGTGGTTTGACTGTGGATTAAGAAATCCCACATTGAGCCCTGACTGAGCCATTTGTGCTTTAGAGATCTGAATCTAAGGGCCTTTTTGCATGGCCCTGGGTTGGGTACTAGCCTGGGTCAGCTTGCTGCTAGGTGTAAAAAAAAAAAAATGTCGCATGAACCCATGTTGCCAGGTCATATCAAAGTTTTGGTTACAGGCAGTTGACCTTGGTCAGCTTCACTGTGGCCAAAAACTGAAAACGGGTAACTATAAAAAAAATACCACTTTTTTGACATACTCTAGTCCCCAGAATTTCTGACCCATTAAATTTTTCAGAAAGGGTGAATGATCTGAAGATATAACACAAAAAAAAAACATTAGAAATACGTTCAGTATTTGTACTTTATACGCAGAACTATGCGGTCAAGGCACTTCCGCAAATCTTTAGATTGTTTGTAATACCAAAAAAATCCCTACTTAAATCAAGCCACCCAAAAATATACTTGCCAAATTTTCCTACCCAAAAAAATCCTGGAATCGAAAATTTCAAACCCCAAAAAATCCTTTGATCATCCCCGTCACTTGAAATCCATACCTTCCTTGTATACTCACCACTGTTTGAAAGCTGGAGTGAAGTGCCGTGAGATATGGGTGACCTGCCGATAGAGCTAATACTCGTCTCTCAATCATTGTACACTCAACATCATCATCCTGGAGAACTGTCTCTTTCTTTAAGATTTTAATGGCATAAATTTCATCCGTGCCTTTTCTTTCTGCTAGAAGCACCTGGCAAAAGAAAAAATAGAAATTCCAAGATGTCGAGAATATGAAAGTAAATGATGTTTGAAGTCCTGTAAGTGGGAAAATTTTTTGCCTTCAGGGACTATAGATTAGAAGGGCCGAGAGAGGTACCCCCAATAAACAAGACTGGAAGTACGTAGAGTTTTGTGGATGTGAACTTGATCAGTCAAACCATCTTCCTTCTTTTTCTCCCCCCCCCCCCCCCCCTATACTTAACATTTCCCCCCAATTTATTTTGGGGGGGGGGGGGTTTCCCCAAACCTAAATTTATCCCTTCCTTCTAGATTGACAACCCTCACCTCCCTCCCTGCTCCCCCACCCCACCCCACGTGTGCAAGTTCCTCTGTTGCACAATTCTTTTGAGCTGCCATTGCAGAGGAGAGAGTCCTCTAACAGGAAATAAAAATAACAAAGGAGAGGGAAAGCCTCATCAATGAGAATGCCAAACTCTCTTTTGGAAAATTAAACAGAAAGTATGAAATAAGATCAGAAGAATTTCAAGACTGATCTTGGAATCTCACCTTGCCAAAGCTGCCTTTTCCTAGTACTTTAATAAAATTAAACTCTGACAAGCCAAACTTCTTCTGTCTTCTCCTGGCACCAGGAGAGGCTTCCAGATCATCGGGTTTTATGGAGAGTGAATCAAGAGAGCTCAATTCATCACTGTCATTCTCCTGTGCGTTTAAGAGCGTCATTTGTGACGGGGAGCGATCATAGGGTATCATTCTATTTGATCCATTGTATTGGATGGATGGCTGTTAAATGAAGAGATAAGAACATCAAGAAAAGAAAGGTTAAGTCTGCATTCATGCCACCTAGTGGTCCATCAGGTCGGACGCTTATCTCTGGTTCAGTAGCATGATGTGACTATGAGTACTGGCGAGTAAAATATTTGCCCAAGAACACCATACAGTGACAATGGCTAGGGCTTGAAGCCAGGCCACTCAATCAGGGTTCCCTATACCTCTCTGCGAAATGGAATCACGTGAAAATATTTGGCTTTTCTTGCGTAACAAATAATTCTAAAAATGTTTTCATGTCCATGTGAAGGGGGGGGGGGCCCCCTCCCCCCCCCCCGTTTTTATTTAATATTTTTTTCTGCCCAAACCCAGGGGGAGGGTCAATTACGTATATTATTATTATTATTAATCATGGCGATCCCTGTTTAGACTGTTACGCTCTGAAGGTGTAAGACGGTATGTTGTGCCCGTCAAGATCACACACGCGACAAAATAGCTGACAAAAGTCCCAATCCCAACCACCGAGCTAAAACAAAGATGTACATTTACTAGAACTACCTAAAAATCAGAAATAAAGCCACAAAAAAGAAGATGATTCACGATTCACATCTAATTCAACTCTTTGTTCACGGGTCACGTTTAAGCTAAAAATTGCATTCACACGCACGTAAAAAGATCTTATAATTGGGAATCACGAAAAAAATAAAAGCCCAAATCACTTTTCACAGCAAATAAATAGCCTCAATCATGCTTCACGTAAAAAGTATAGGGGACCCTGCTCAATCTCGAGTCCAGCCTATTAACTAACCATTATGCCACCGCACTAACTATTAGGCCACCACATGTCCCAGCTGTCTGCTGGTACCCATCTATTCAATATACTTTTGGGCGAAGAAGAACACTGTAAAGGGTAAAGTGTCTTACCCAAGAACACAACACAACATACCTTTTTTACTCTCATCGACTCTGATAACTTGTTTCCAGTGAGTCCCATGTCCTTTAAGATCTGCGCCATCTCTTTGGAATTAACACCACAGTTATTTGCTACGTTCTTGTGGCATCTTTTATGGACATTCAGCTTGCAAGCTTGTGAAGAGAACACAAAATTGCTGTTAAACTTCACCTATCTGGGTGTGTTACTGTGAACTCAAGTTTAACTTTAAACAAGAAGAAAACAAAATTGAAACTTGAAACTGATTGTTTGTTTCTTAGGTACAATACAAGCAACTTATCTGTATGGTATTTACAATGGGGAGAAAATGGCAAACCATCATTATTATATGGCTACAATAGTACGTGCGCTCTGATTGGCTGCTGAGCGGGCATTATTTTCTTGTAATGACCGGGCATTATGAAAATTTTTCTCGGCTTGACGGTTTTTTGAGTTGTGAGTAAAAGCTACTAGCGAGGGGGCAAAAACAACAAAAAATGCTGACAAAATATAACTATCTTTTCAATAACTGAAAGAAAAATATAAGCATACCGATACTTCTTTAGTATGAGCGACGAAGAAAGCCACAGAGAGCGAGAGCGAGAGCGAGTTTTACCTCCAGTGTTTTTTCCCTTGATTATACTCTCTTTTTGAATAGTGCTTTAAGGCCATATAATAAATAACTTATTAACCTCGTCCGTTCTGTCATTACAGGGGAATCTCAGACCTCGACCTTGATGTATTGACCTCGCTGTCGCTCGGTCAATACATCAAGGCCTCGGTCTGAGATTCCCCTGTAATGACCTCACTCTCGGTTAATAAGTAGTATTTAATACCCATACAGATTGGATGGATGTATCAGACTTAAAAACTTGTAAAATGAACACAAAATTTTCATGTTGTTTTTAAGCTTCACAACAGTAATTTGATGAAATCGTTCAGCCCCATTCTGTATAAAATTACAGAATGCCTATTCTGTATTACAGGGCTAAAAATAACAGTCGGTCATCGGACACTGGCCAACCACAATTTGCTAGTGACCAAAGAAATTCCAACTGTGGTCAGACAGAATGTCCAGACAACTTTTTTGTTTTTGCTTTCCATGTGCAAACACCAATGTTCTGCGTTGAAGGCATTAGATAATCAGGTTAATGTATGGAGCAGTACTGTAATATGATGTCGGACCTCACTTCTGTTTTGTCCGATCAAAATGGTGGCATGTCCTTTTAAGGGAAAAAATAATTTGTAGCCTGGGATGAGGATTTACAATGCACTCATGTGACTTAAATAGTGCCTTTTCATTGGATCCATTCCTTCCAAATTATTAATTAATTTTGCAGTTACTCTTATGAGTACCTTTATTAGCAAAACTCAAGACAATGTTCTCTAATAAATGTTTTTTTTTTTCACTCTTTGAAATCAAAGGGCTAATCTACCTGAACACTGCATTCCTTGTCTCAGAAGTCCATATAGAAGAGATCCACAGTGGTCACAGAAAGTCGGTCTCTTGTAATTATGAACTGCAAATCTGTGAGGCATGTTGAGTTTGAAACGCAGAGAGCCTGTGCTTGAAGACCGTCCTAACGCACTCTGAAAGAAAGAGCAACCACACTCATTCCCACTCTTAACATGCAAAATCCTGTCTGATAGCTCAAGCAGTACATAAGAGGGGTCTTAAGTCAAAACCTAACAAATTTGGCTCCCTGACTCAACAGAAACTTTTTCTATGTTGTGTTCAATTTTACCCTTGGTACAATGTGGTATTGGTTGTTCCTAAATTGTGCAGGGAACTGGGGCAAGTTTCAAATTTCAAGAAATCGATAATCTGACACCACCAAATGAAAGATCATGGTGCGATTGGTCATTTGACCAAGTTTGATGCTTCCAGGATCAACAGAAACGAAGTTATGGACCTTGAAACATGGTTCAAAATCCATACAAACGTCTCTAATGTTGAAAAACAGTGATTTGCTTGATATTAAAGGCACTCTTGCGAAATGCAGACAGTTACTTTTAAAGGAACTTTAACTTTGATTTGTTCTTATTTACATGCTGACTTTTATTTAGTTTTGCCATTTTGTATTCAAGAACTATCTAGAACAATCTGGAAGTTTTACTGTACCGGTGCAAACAGGTTTTCGTAGTTTTCGTGCTTGCGTCAGCTTTTGTACTCGTCAGCTTTTCTACTTACCACAGATTAAAAACTTTTTTGCTGGAGTTTGCTGTGTGAAGTTTTTGGCCGCAGCGGAGCTTTTTTTACCGTGGTTTTTATCAGGTTATGGGCCCAGAACGTTGCCTCTGCGTTGCCGAAGTCGTTTTCGTGTTGAATTGAAGGTCCGCTTGGACTGTGTTGCCTGGCCTTCGCATTAATTTATGCAAACAAAGATGGCGTCCGAGAAGACTGCTGTTGTTCCTTTGAACGGGAAGAATTATCCAACGTGGAAGGTACAGTGCCGGATGGCTCTGATGAAGGAAGGATTATGGAACATTGTTGAAGGTACTGAAGCTGCTCCTGGTCGGGAGAACGATAGGTACACAAAGTTCCTCGCACGAAGAGATCGAGCGCTGGCGATAATCGTGCTGTCCGTTGAGCCGTCACTGTTGTACTTGGTTGGAGATCCTAAAGACCCGACCGCTGTATGGGGGAAGCTGGCAGACCAATTTCAGAAGAGAACGTGGGCTAACAAGCTGGAACTGCGGCGTAACCTTTTCTCTTTGCGGCTGAAAAATGGCGAGTCCGTGCAAGAACACGTAAAGGCCATGACCGAGATTTTCGATGGTTTGTCGGTGATTGGAGACCCAATTTCAGAAGAGGATCGTGTTGTGCATTTACTAGCCAGTCTGCCAGATTCGTACAATGTGCTGGTTACTGCTCTTGAGGCGAATGTGGAGGTTCCCAAAATCGAAGTGGTCACTGAGCGGTTGTTGCATGAAGAACGGAAGCTGAAGGAATGGGCAGGTGTTGGTGCCAGCAGTGAGAGAGCAATGACAGGAAAACAGCGACCCAAAGCGAGGGGACCAAAGTGCCATCACTGTGGAAAGTTCGGTCATATCCGTCGGAACTGCAATGAATGGATCAAGCCGAACGAAAGATTGGATTGTGGACTCGGGAGCAACCTGTCACATGTGCAATGATGATAAGCTGTTTGTTGAAATCCGTAGCCTGAAGCAGGCACTGAAGGTCACGCTTGGTGATGGATGTGCAGTAGAAGCGACAGGGCAAGGAACTGTTGTGTTGGAGATGGCATCGGCAAGTGGTAAAATGAGTAGATGCAAATTACACGAGGTTCTGTATGTGCCTGATCTGTCGTACAATTTGCTCAGCGTGTCAAAGGCGGTGGAAGCTGGGAAGGTGGTCGAGTTCAGTGAGACGAGTTGTCAAATTTTGGATGTTAACCGGAAACCGATCACTGTTGCCATGAGGGTAGGGAATCTGTACTACCTGAACTGTCTGACTGTTCGTCAACAAGCCAATGCAGCTGACAACCAAAGCCAACAGACAAAGGAAGATGTGTGGCATCGGCGTTATGGTCATCTTGGAGTACAAAACCTGCAAAAGTTGGCTAAGGAGGAGCTGGTAGATGGTTTTGATTACAATTCACTGTGCAAACCATTAACTTCTGTGAGCCGTGCCTGGAGGGAAAGCAGCACAGAAGAAAATTTCCAACCGGTGGAGGCAGGCGGTCAGATGAGCCACTGGGCTTGGTACACAGTGACCTATGCGGAAAGATGAATGCAAAGTCCCTGAGTGGAGGTGAATATTTTCTGACATTCATCGATGACAAGACTCACTATGTCTGGATTTACATCTTGAAGCACAAGGACGAGGTTTTCCCGCGTTTTCTTGAGTGGAAAGCTCTGGTGGAAAGGTCTATGAATCAGAAGTTAAAGGCTCTACGCACTGACAATGGTGGTGAATATGTATCTGCAGATTTTCAAAGCTACTTGAAGAAGGAAGTAGTTTGTCATGAACTGACTGTACCGAAGACTCCTGAGCAGAATGGTGTCGCTGAAAGGATGAACCGAACACTGGTTGAAAGTGTTCGAGCTATGTTGGCTGATGCGAGGCTGCCACACCGGTTCTGGGCAGAAGCATTGTCCACGGCTGTTTACCTTCGAAACCGAAGTCCCACAAAGGCAGTTGAAGGAATGACCCCATTTGAAGCTTGGACAGGGGAGAAACCAAATGTAGAGCACCTGAGAGTTTTTGGATGTGCAGCATACGCCCATGTAGCCAAAGACGAGCGGAAGAAACTTGACAAGAAATCCAGGAAATGCGTTCTTCTGGGCTATGGCACTGAGACGAAGGGATACCGGCTTTATGACCTAGAGCGTGCTAAAGTCTTCTACAGTCGGGATGTAGCATTCAATGAATCCAGTCTTGGAATTGAGGTGCCAAATGAAGAAGAAAAGAAGAACGAGATTCCGTATGTGGAATTTGATGGTTTCCCTGATCAACAGCCTGACGATCAACCGGTTGCCAGTGAGATAACAGAACCCGTACTGTCAAGACCAGAAAGGGAGAGAAGGCCACCCAACTATTATGGTGAATGGGCAACTACCGGTATCACAAGCACTGACTTTAATGAGCCGAAGACTGTTCATGAAGCACTAGCCAGTCCAGACAAAGCCAAGTGGATGACTGCGATGGACAGGGAACTGGGATCCCTTCGCATAAATGATGTCTGGGACTTGGTGGAACTGCCAAAGGACCGAAAAGCAGTTGGGAGCAAGTGGGTGTTTAAACTCAAGATGAATGCTGATGGATCAGTTGAACGGTACAAAGCTCGGCTTGTAGCACAGGGTTTCACTCAGAAGTTCAGAGTTGATTACGATGAGACATTTTGTCCGGTTGTCCGTTTTGAATCAGTTCGAACTGTCATTGCATTAGCTGTGCAGAATGGCCTGAAATTGCATCAGATGGATGTTGCAACTGCTTTCCTTAATGGCGAACTGAAAGAAGAGGTGTACATGAA
>NC_135770.1:27747210-27930388 GCF_052425735.1 Oculina patagonica | reverse complement strand
GTCTTCTGCTTGCAAACTTAGGCCCAGTTTTAACGTCGCATGTTACACGCGTAGAATCTAATACTAACTTGGGCTGACTAGAATTGAAATACTGAGTTTAACATCTAATTTAATTGTCGAATTTAACCGAATTTATTTTTAGTCGGAATTAACTTCAGTCGAGTATTCGACTGCTTCAGTCGAATACTCGACCAAGTCGCATTTTATACAAATCTGTGGAATTTAATTTTAAAAAAAGTCACATTTTACGTGCAATTAATTTACTAGCAATAAGATTTGGCGCTTGTAAATGTGACGTTTAAACCAGTAAGTTTATTCGGCAGAGTTCAATGGGAGAGTGCCTAAATCCTGGGGGCTTATAACCGGAATATTTTTTTTTAGTTACAGACAGACGGGCCTATAACTGCCGGGGGTATATAAACGGGTGGGGGGGGGGACTTAAAACCGGCTTTTTACAGAACCTAAAGTTTAGGAGAATAATGTCCATGTTGTTGAACGTGGTACACAAGTTTGTAATCATCTTTTTACAAGTTGTACTGCTTTTTTGGTCAGAGTGAGACGTTTTACGCCTCTTCTGGGTTAAAAGAAAAACTATTGTTTCAGTTCGCCGATATATAAACGATTCAAATCGTTAGAGTTTTTTTTTTCAACTACTTTCGGTCCGATCCGCTCTTTTTTGAGTTTCCATTCTGGGCCGTTGTTTAAGGAGGCTCGATGTAGTTTTTTAGCCCTAAAAAGGGTTTTTTAAAAATGGAAATTATCTAGGAAGCCAATCTTCGATGTTTTCCAAAATACACCGTAATGATCAATATGACCAAAGTTTAATTTTTTTACGGGCCACTTAGTCACAAAAGTTACCATAGCAACGATTGTCGTTTTCTTTTGTTTTCAAACAAGCCTGAGTTTCTCGAAATCTAGGTTGACTCTTGGTGTTCATCTTTTGATATGTTAAAGTAGAGTAGATGGACTAGCTGTTGACGAGATTTTAGAAACATCTGTAAGAGCGTTTTCAATTTTCAGTTCGCCTTATTTATCATTACTCAATCGACTGACTGATTTTTCTTTTGTTCCCCTTCAGCTATGGCGTTGATTTGTTACAAATGTGAATCTACAGTGTCGTGGCCCCGATGCAAAACAACAACTTTAACCTGCCATGCCGATCGCAACAGATGCGGCAAGGTGCACTTCAAAAACGGCGACAGCGAAACATTTATTAAAAGATGTTTTCCCGAAGATCAATGCGTTAAGGAAGGCAACTTTTATTGTCAAAGGGCCGATGAATGTGACGTCACGTGCTGTGATACATACGAATGCAATGCTGGCTCAGCCTTTCCCATCAGCGGTGTTCTGTTGATGACATGCGTCCTGGCATCTCTGATGACTCTTGTCAAAGCTTGACATTGAGACTGTTGGTACAACAAGAGCATTGTTGCAAATTGAGTTTTAGAGTGTAGCTAAAAGAAGGATCGGAAGTATGCAGTGAATTTATAATTTGTTTTCAGACATGATTTGCTGATCTTAAAGGAGAAGTTCACTCCAGAATGGCCATTTGTTTTCTTTACGCTAATAAAAAGTTTAAACAAAGATATGTTATTCACCAAAATTTCATCCTCCAACGTTCGCAATAACCCTACGAAATCTTTCCCAAAACTCGACAACTGAACGCCGCCATCTTGGAGCTGGTAATGTATGCGTGACGTCAAAGAGCTCAGCCTAAAGTTTGGCGGGAAAATTTTTATTGTCAAAACTCCTTGTTTTTTGAATTTTTTGGAGTGCTGTTTGAGCAAAATGGAGCAGCACAAACAGGCATTTTGACAGACAAAAGCCACTACGAAGAAACAAGGAGTTTCGAGTATTTAAACTTCCCCGCCAAACTTCAGGCTGAGCTCTTTGACGTCACGCATACATTACCAGCTCCAAGATGGCGGCGTTCAGTTGTCGAGTTTTGGGAAAGATTTCGTAGGGTTAAAACGCACGTTGCAGGCTGCAATTTTGGTGAATAACATATCTTTGTGTAAACTTTTTATTGGCGTAAAGAAAATAAATGGCCATTCTGGAGTGAACTTCTCCTTTAAGGTGGCTCCATAGGGTTTTGAGATATTACGGCGCGCGCACAAGTGATACCCATCAAGAGATCATTTTCGCGTTATTTTTTAAACTAGTCAAATAAAAGCTGCCGAAATATTAAAAACAAGGACTAAAATATGTTGTGCATTATTCTTTTTTAAAATAACGGCCTTTGTTTTTGAGCTACATCTACTCAAAAAGTCCTATTTTTTGGTGTTTTTATGGCTTTAATCTTAAATTTCTTTAATTTTCTTCGGTGAAAATTTTTGAAATTCTCCCAACGGATTGAATCTGATGAGAAATAACTTTTAAAAACAAAAAAAGTAGGGGTTGTCCAGGTCGTTTTTACGTTTTTGGTTATTTTGTGTTTTTTTGACTAAGCAAAAAAACTGGCTTACAAATTTTTTTAAAAGAACGGCAAAAAGGGCAGTTAAAAAGGTATCACATCTATGCCAAATTTTAAGGAATTTCACCGAAGGAAACTCTAGTAAATACAAGGGGAAAATTTCTATTTTCGCCCGAATAACAATTACGTCATCAGAATAGAAATTGTCCAAGATCGCTATTTGAGCATGCGCGAACTTTCGAACCATACGAGTTGATGTGTAAAGACGAGCGTTCCCCGTTGTTGTCGGTTTTTGTGCGAATATCTGTTAACCCCAAGGTTAGTTAGAGACATACCTTAATCCTTTATGTAGCAGAATCTCTGAAATTCTGCTCGAAGTATCTCACAATCGCGGAGACTATTCTTTATTTTCTCTTTTGCTTTCGATCGTACGAACTTCACAAAAGCGGTCAGAAGCACCGCGGACGTTGTAAACACCTTTTTAGGGTGTTGTAAACTCTTTTATCTGCTCAACACAGGAAAGCACGGGTGTTGTTTCATTGGCAGGAAGCAAGTCTCGCGTTTTCTCGCCGAAAATTTCACGCTCGCGTGAAGCCGCCATGTTTGTTTTGATTTGCCGGCATTTCAAGCTCGCCCTTTCGTACCCATTCTTCGCGCGGTCAAGAAACCCTATGGAGCCACCTTAAAGGAGCTTTGCATGGTATCTTGAAGCTTCTTGAGTATTATCCCGGAGGGGGGAGGGGAGGGGGGTACGTTAAAATTTTTATACGGGGAGGCTCTACCCCGAGGTCCAACCCCTTACCCCTTCATATACCAATTTTGACAGAAAAGGTACCCCTTCGATAGAAAATGGCATCCCTTTCATACGGATAGTTACCTACAGAAGGGTTACTACATCAGTCTCTTTTTAACTTCTTACTTAAAAAATCTCTTGAAATACTTTTACATTATAAATGAATCGACTGTTTAGTGGGTCTGTTCTTGGTATTTTTAAATAAAGAGCCTTTGAAAAAAAGGCTCTTTTAAATAACTAAATGACAGTTTCTCTACCCTTTTATATACCTAGAGCCTAAAAAGGTACCCCTTTCGAGCGGAGCCTCCCCGTATAGGTCACTATAGGGAGTTCCCCCCGGCGGGAGGGTGAAGGGGGAATTTTTTTTCTGAAGTGCAAAGTTATCTTCAAATTGAGACAAACGTCTCAATAGGGTGTCGGTAAAACGCCGACTCGAGGTCGGGGCCGGGGTCAGGGTCGGGGTCGGGGTCAATTTTTAAATTTTTTTAAAAAAATTTCACCGATTCAAAAAAAAAAATATTACAAAGTTTATATTAGCGTGTGGGAAATTTCGAGTCGGAAAAAGAATTTCCTTCACAAAATAGACGGGAATTTTGATCCTTATAAGTTCAAAGGCATAAAAGAAGAAATTTGTGGTCTAACAGGCGACAGGTGAAATTCTCTAACAGCTTGGCGGATAGAATTTGCTGCCGACTTCTTTCTGAGCGTTATCTCCTCGCCAACATAGCAGGAACACATGCGTTTGTGTAGCAAGAGAAAATTAATTCAGGTTTATATCGTTAAAATAAAGCCGCCTTTCGTATCCAAAAAATATTTTTAAGGAAGCAGAATTGTATTGTTTAGACAGCGAAGCTCGCATTAACATGTCTCGCAATCTTTAAGTTTCTAAATTGCGTTATTGTTTTAAATATAAGTGGAGGTATCTAGGCATTTTTCCAATTTGCGTGACCGAAATGCGGAAAGACATTTTAATTAAAATTGATCCTAGTACACATCGTTTTCGACGCAAATGGTGAGTTGTAGCCTGCCCACCTTTCGTCGCTCCCGCTTACTACACACACCATAAAATCTTCGCTTACTGTTCAAATTCGATCCAGTTCACAAATGAAGCAATTCACGTCTGTGCAAAATTTTAAAAAGCTGGCTGTATGTTTCGATTGTCGAGGAATTTTCCTGACTGAAACATGTTGCGACAAACTGCCCGACATGCTAGTTCCTCTGTCGAAACAAACCGCTCAAAACTTCTTTTAATATGAAGGGTAGCTTTACTTTTACTGCTCAAAAACATATACAATTCAATTTACACCTGAAACAGTTCATGTCCATCAAATTCTACTACAAAAATCTGCCGCGCATGTTTAAAAGTAAACAGATTTAGAATATTTGCGAGACAACGTCTACGCGAGTTTATACCTAATTTGTTTCAGTGGGACTGAAAACAGAAGAGCCTCTAAAAAAATCTATTTTTTTAAGTTCTTATGAATCACAAGGTGGTTCTTTTTTATTGGTCAGCAAAATGCGAAATGAGCAAAGAACGGCTAAAATTGAGGTTATGCTGACGAGAATTACACCCGCTCTTGGTGTTAGGTGCATAGCGGTTTTTTGAAACAAACAACACGGATCGAAATCCGCCAATCACAGCCCGCCAGAATGACTTTTTGACCTTTTGGGTGAAACCAACAAGGGTATCCATCGGTTTTGATTGGCTCATTTCAAAAAGCACGTCGAAAGATGCTGTCGAAAGATGATGTCAAAAGACGGACGTGGAAAGATATCTATGCACGTAACATTAAAAGCGGGTGTAACTTATTCGATTACAGAGAAGTAGACAACATCTTACCGCTATATTCTATGTAACAGTTAAATTTCACCTCTCGACTGTTAGACCTTAACTGAAATTCTTCTCTTATACTTTTGAACTTATAAGGATCAACATTTGTGGCGAATTGTGAAGGAAATGCCTTTTTTCGACTCGAAATGATCCACACGCTAATATAAACTTTGTAATTATTTTTTTTCAGTGAATTAAAAAAAAGAAAGAAATGACCCCGACCCCGACCCCGACCCCGACCCCGGCCCCGACCCCGAGTCGGCGTTTTACCGACACCCGTCTCAATACTCAAACAGAAACATGAATTGTTAAGAAGGACAAGCTTGAAAAATGTAGGCTAAATTTTTCAAGATGCTCTATCATGACATAACTCCTTTAAAAATTACATGTTATTTCCTAGTGCCAGGCTACAACTCCTCGATATTACTCAGGTAATTGTAAGCTCAGTATTGTAATTAGTTAAGCTCTGAATATGTAATCCATTTGTTCTATATTTGGCTTTAGAGAATTAAAGAGTTGAGTGAAATATGTTCTTCTGTGGGTAAACTTAGTATTATTTTGCAGTAATCTTATTTTACATCAGTCGAGCTTAAATTGCATCTCGTAATTACTAACACCAAATCCTGGCCAATTATCGTAAAATCCGCCCACCTTGGTTTTCCTTGAGTTGATCCTTCTTTAGTATACAATATATGACATTTTAAAAATATTAACTATGCATTAATATTTATGTTTAAAAAGAGCCTTCAAACATTAAGAAGGGCTCGCAAGTTGTTTAAAACAAATGAAAGAGCGATTATGAAAATAAGTAAATCTGTAAATGCTCAGGCCCCTGCGGAGGAGAGAAGGGAAGGGTTTTGAAAGTTTTTAGTTTTTACATGAACATTATTCTCATTCATAATTATAACGCGGAATTCAAGAGTGCGTGGATTGCATAACCCTCCCTGTTTGTTTATAGAAAATTGCGTTATATAATTGTGAATCACCGCATACATTATCTCCTTATTTAAAGATCCCTTTACTTGGATTCGGGACATTTCAAAAGCGTTACGCAAGCCGGGAGGTCCGGGTAAATTTTTGACCCTCCAACCTCCCCTTTGACGACGTAACACACGGCTACATTGCTTTCGCACCCAGCCCCTCATTGCCTCGGCCACAATCTTCTCCCATATCTTATCGACGCTGGACAATAAGCGGCATAATTAATGAGTGAGAATGGTATACTATTCATTAACTACGACCCTCATAAATGACAACTCAGTTAAGAGGCTCCTGCAGACCTTTCTTTACTCCAGATGGTGAGGTGAGATCACTACAATTTTGAATATCCACTGCGGGGAACTCTTTTCTCTACAGTTTTCAAAGCAAATCAATTTTTGGCGTCTTGCAGAGTTTAGAACAATTGTTATGTGCGATATCTAAAATGAATTTCCCTGCATCAAGAACTATTAGAGTTGCCTTTACCTTTATTGCATGTTTATATGGCAATTGGCTACTTTTTGCTTCTGTTCATTGGCTGTTGATTTGAGGAGCTACTTGACATCAGTAAATGACTTCGATCTGCTCGGCCATCTGTTCACCTTGAGTTCATCTCGTGTCAGTATATCACTAACATCGAAGTCGCTCGCTCAGTGATTCTGAATCAGAGCACAGTAAATCAAGATGAATCTGCGACTAGTTGGCGTTTGTCTGCTCTGCTTTTTGTTTCCAGTAGGTAAGTGAACAAATATACCTACGTACAGGCCATTTTCAATAAATAACGGCATCGGTAATTCCTTTGACGATAAAATAGAAAATGTTAAAACCATCTTGGTTGAAAAGTTTTCAACCAAGATGGTTTAAACATTTTCTATTTTATCGCAATGTTTTATAGCCAAATTGTTCAACAAATCTCTTCTTCCTCTGTATGATCTTTGAAAGTCTAAGGTAAGATGGCCCTTAAAGCTCAATATTGACTAAAGTGCATGTTAGAAGATTCCGCTTCAGCACTTCTTTAATCCTGCGTCCAGGATCTTGTCAATATGATAAAACGCTTCTTACGATTCTTAAGATTGCTACCGATCTTTACTACTGCCTTTATTAGTTTTTTTGTAAGTACTTACATCAGGGCAACCTTTTTACATGTAAGTATAGCGTGTTGTTTCTGCCAAATTTCTCAATAAGAGAACCTAAAGTTAAAGCCAGAAAAATAGTCGAAAGATGCTCCATACGAATAGAATAGGACAGGAACTTTTATTTATGTGGCGTTTTTAGGCGAGTGGGCTAATTTGGGACACTGAACAAGAAATCAAATGAACTTACAATATATTTTAAAACGCTAAAAACTAAAAATACTTTAAAAATGGTAAACTTACAATACTTACAATACTTAGAATACTGAACAAGAAATCAAATAAACTTACAATACTTTACAGTGACCCTTAACTAATATTTACTTTTAGTATAATTTCCAGAGGTGAATTCAATTTTGATTGGTTGAGAAGCTCGGACTATCGTCTCGGGGATTATTCAACAATAATCACTTCGCCTTCGGCGAATAATTGTAAATATTTATTTATATTTTAGAATAATCAAACCGGAGGTTTGTTCTCGTTATAATTTTGTTATTTTCCATTCTAAGTTTACTGTTTCCATTAGAGCAGTTTTCAATTGAGTGCCGTAAAACCAATACCAAAGTAATCCATCTAGCCAATGACAAAGGACACAGGCAATCCAGTAAACCAATCAAAACTCGAAGCAAATACACTAGCCGGCACGAAGCGCGGGAAAACGTGCGCGAGCGAGTCACGATTGGTTTTACTTTTTCTTCTGATTGGCTGAGAAAGTGACGCGAGAGTTTTAAACCAATCACTGAGCGTAGTAATGCAAAACCAATGCAAACGCGAATTACTTTCGACACTCAAGTGAAAACCGCTCTATAAGGTTGTATTGTTTTGTTCTAGAAGTATTATCCCACACATACCCGATAGATTTCCCCCTGATACGAAATGCAAACACACGTTAACGTTACCTGTTCCAAACTGATCTAAATGGGTACGGTCCGAAAATAGGCCTTCTGTTTACACAGCACCGTTCTGGAACCGTTTCAGAACGTAACGGATCCAAGCAGTTCCAAATCTGGACCTGCTGTTGCAGGTCCAGTTTTGGATCCGTACTGGACCGGTTCCATAAACAACCAATGAAGTACCAGGTGTTCACATGGAACCAGACCAGATAGGTTCCCGAAACGGTTGCATGTATACAGAAGCCGATCAGGTCCGGTTCGGTTCGGAACAGTTCCGTCCAGTTCCGTGTAAACGTAGCTTAGAGTAAAGGGTTTGCCTTTAATTTTATTTAATTATATTCATTCTCCCTTTCTTTCGATGGTTCTTAGGTCGGCTGCTAATTCATTTATCTATCTGTTCATTCTTTCATTCATTCATTCATTCATTCATTCATTCATTCATTCATTCATTCATTCATTCATTCATTCATTCATTCATTCATTCATTCATTCATTCATTCATTCATTCATTCATTCATTCATTCATTCATTCCTTGGTTCTTTCGTTCGTTCGTTTATTCAGCCGTTCACTCGTTTTTTTGTAATTTACTTCAGTGATGAGTTTGGTGTGCTATACCTGTTCCACCACAATCTCCTGGAATGCCTGCGCAACAACAAGTCAAACATGTCATCCCGCATTTGACAGATGCGGCAAGGTGTACACTAAAGTCGGTGACGTCGAAACGTTTGCCAAGAAATGTCTCCTAAAAAAGCAATGTGTTAAAGAAGCCAACACTACATGCAAAGCTGCCACTAAAACGATGGAGTGTGAGGTCCACTGTTGTGATACAGATGGCTGCAATGATGGCTCAACCTTCCACATCAGCGGTATCCTGTTGCTGACATGCGCACTGGCATATCTGATGATTGTTACCAAGGCGTGACATTCAAGAGTCATTTCGCGACCGTAAACCAAAGTATGGTCGAGCGGTGCTGCAATTAAATTTTAAATAGAGTTGCAATTTTTTACTGTAAACTCAGAATAGTCTAAGGGCCTCAGATTACAGGTCTATACACCTTATTCGATACATTTATAGATAACACGCGTGGAAATTTAATAGTTTCGTAACTTTTTTTCCCAACCCCACATTATCGTTTTGTAACACCATCGAAAAAGGTACAGACTGTATTTCTTATTCCACCACATTTAGTTCCAAAATGGGGTACTTTAGTGTAATGCTATCGTAGCCCATATTTGTTCTCCTGGCCCTGTAGTCAAATGATGCACACACTCTTTTTTTTACAAAACAACCTTTTTAAAAAGTACGTTGAGGCTGAGATTGACCAAACTTTTAGAACTTGCTAAGAACATATTCCTGGGAGGCACGGTGGCTTAATGGTTAGCTCGCCGGACTCCGGATTGAGCGATCTGGGTTCGAGCCCTGGCTAGGGTCGCTGTGTTGTGTTCTTGGGCAAGACACTTTACCCTCAAAGTGCCTCTCTCCACCCAAGTATATAAATGGGTACCGGCGAAAAAATGCTGGGGGGGAGGGGGGTACCCTGCGATGGACTAGCATCCCATCCAGGGGGAGTAGAAATATTCCTAGCCGCTTAAAGTTATCGAATTAAATTCTAATTTAATTCTAATTCTAATTCTTAAAGTTATCGAATGAAGTTCTAATTTTGCTAATATTGAAATGCGCAGGTGAAAATTGTTGATTGATACTTGCGCAATATAAGGTTATTAATTATCGGTTATTATTATCGAAACCGGGATAAGCTCCGGAAGTATGAGCCACTTGGCTCGAGGCTTCCCTTTCTTTCTTTTTAAGAAGAAACCCCATGCTGAGAGTCTGTGGTCTAACAGTCCAATTAACATACCTTAACATTAACAATGTGGTTTTCTTATTTCTCGACACTGTGTAGAACATCTCAGTTTGTAGTCCAACAGGCTCTACTTCTTTATTTTTGTGCAGGACTATCCTCATTGATTTATCGAAACATCTTAAGAACGTTTTCAGCCTCAAATCGCAAAGAAAATTAAAACTCTCAGCCTCGGCCCCAAAATTAGACGTTCTTATATAAAAAAGAGTACAGTGGAAATGTTATGTATTGTCAATTGTATTTACTACGGATTCTTGTAACTTGTAAGTTGATTTATTACTAATAAACGCACTTTGCAATCGATTTGAATCACCAATGAATTTCAGTCTAGACTTTTTTTTTATTTTCCTCACACTTTTTTACAGAACATTAAAGAAAAAACAATTACAAACAAACTGTTCACCGCCGGCCCTGTTTTCAACTAGGCTTTGGTGGATTTTGCTAGCATAATTTTTGGCATAATTGGAGCAAAAAAGCATAATTTGTGAAACGAGCACTGCCACGGCATAATTAGCAATTTTTAGCACTTTTTGGAGCATAAATTCATAAAATTTAGTAAATATGGTGTATTTTCTGCAGAAATAAATTAAATTTAGGCCGTTTGTTCTTACAATGCGTGTTTTAGCTAAACAAGTGTGATTGTTAAGTCGTTGGAGGCATTTTACAAACGGTTCAGAGATGCGAGCAGCTAATTTGGACAGCTGACGGCCGAGACAAACTGCCATAAAACACAACTAAATTTACAACAACAGTTTATTTGAAAAACATCATAACTTGGTGTCGTTATTGTGCGCCTCTATGTACAGAATCCACGTCATTTTGTGAGCATAATTTCGGAAATCAGAAGCATAATTTGGGAATTCTGGCATAATTTTGGCATAATTTGGCAAAATTTTGAGCACTGCTAGTGGCATAATATGCCACTTTTTGGAGCACAATCTACCAAAGCCTATTTTCAACGCGATAGAACGGCGACAGAATGCTCAGAGCGACTAAAGGACTTGTTTAAGGTTTCATATCTTTTTATTTAGAGAGTTTTACTATGTGGCATATTTGTATGCACCAAAAAATTTCAGTCACAGTATCGTCAGTATCCCGTCTAAATAAAAATCAAAAGATTTCCCTGAAAGGGACATGCAATAGTATACCGATGAATTCCGGTTATAAGCCCTGGGCTTATACAACTTCGTAATGGGGTTTTGGGTGGGCTTATAAGCGGAGGGGCTTATATCCGGGAGGGCCTATAAGCGGAATGAAAAAAACGTTTCGAAAAGAGCGACGGGAGTGTTGATCGAAATACGTTTTGAAGTTAAAAACGCATAATAAAGCAACATTTAGCCTTGTTCAGTACTGTCATCTGGCAGAGGGGGGGGGGGGGGCTTATATCCAGGGGGGGCTTATAATCGGATGTATTTTTTTCCAGGTAGATGGGCCTATAACCGGATAACTCGCGCGTCCGGCCAAAACAAAAGTGCAGAAACGAAATACACATTACAAACAATTTCACCATAAAGTGTAATAATAAAGAACGGAAATCAGGAATGGGCTCCTGCGAAAATATATATCAATTATTTTGAGTACTCAGTACTAAAAAACGACAATCCACATTTTCCCAAACATTACCTCACGGGTTGTTTATGGTGAACGCTCTCTAGGTCTCTGTCTTATAAAATTTTTGCATGGCGACCATGTTACATGGCAAAAACAATAAAAATGTTTTACATTAGAATGAACATTTTGTCCCATAGAATTTAAAATATTCTATTGTTCCTGCCATGCAACATGGCCGCCATGCAAAACCTCTATAGAGGTGTCAACCTCGTTCACCTGGGAACGAGGTTATAGAGGTGTCCGTCTTAACGAGAGTTTAGTGTACAAACAAACGTGAAATTTGCCCCCCCCCCTCCACGTGGGGAAAACGAATCCTATCCGGCTTTTCATGATAGAAGTGTCCGTCTTGAGAGAGTTAACTGTATGGTGAAACTTGATTTGAGGGTTTCTCTTTGAGAGTACCGATTACAAAGGAAGCGACAAAAGCGAACTAGTAAAACATTAACAAATTTAAATAACAGATTAACTGGACCAGAACATTCGCCAGGCTATTGTGTTCAATTTACCACGCCACTTGCTTCGAAACCTACACTTTAGATCGCGTTTCTTCAGCTGTGAATGTGTAATATTTTGATACTATAGGAAGAACTGGGCGATATAAGCTAATGAGATGGCAATTCTTCAGCTATTCTCGTCCAGCCAGCCAAGAAAGCGAGATGGTATCTGGTCATGGCTTGTTTGTGCTTGCGCTATGTTGACCTGGGTCGCTTCGTTGGGTTTCCTTTTCAGTTTTGGTATTTTCCTCCCTGTGTTCATGAATTATTTCAACGAATCCAGAGAAACCACAGGTTAGTGAAAAGTAATAGACCACATAGCATATCGGTTGTTTTTTATTCCAAGCGATGGAGATCTTTAAAATACAGGAAGGAAGACATTTGCTTTGTTTGTCTCGTCGGCAGGGTGCCATACGGGGCCCGGCGTATCTATAAATTTGTTTCCACAAGAACGATTTCACTGCAATGGAATCAACTGTAAAAGAACAGTGAGGTGATCCTGCCTTCCGCTCAAACATGTGAATTTGATGACTATCATTTTTATGCCGATTTAAACTTTAGACCCGGTGTATCACATCAATCGAACCCAATCGAACCATATCGAACGATTAAATTCGATGTTGTCCGGTCATCGAACGAAATCGAACTCACAAAAAATAAATGCAAATCGAACCAATTCGAACGTTCGATAAAGTACGATGAGGTTCGATTTAGTTCTATCGCTGAACGATACCTAAGCGAGCTGACCTTGTATCACAATATAATCTGAATCGACAAAATCGAATGGAAATTACGAAATTATGTTGGATGTCTTTCGAATTCATTCGATTGAGTTCGATGACAAATTCGTTTGGTTTTGTTCGATTTGATCCCCCGGGTTTAGAGTGTAGACTATTTAGTAAATAAATAAAAAATTAATTTAACGGGTGCTTACTGGGAGGGCAGTTGACCGTCGTCTGTTGCAAATTATTTAACATATGCGTAAAAATTGATATTTTTAGAAGAAAACCTCCTATTTTCCAGGAAGAAAGGGGCTCTTGATCCAATAATAAGCTCATGATTTTATTTATACTCATCGACTACGGACGGACACCAAGAGGACATGCCAAAGTGTCCGTATTAAGTGGGCTCTCAGACAAAAAGTCACAGACACATGTTTTATCGACACAGAGACGAAGGTAGACATTTTTAATTACGACAACAAAAGATCACAAAACGTTGTTCAATTGTAGTGTAACTGTAACAAGTTTAAACTATGGAAACCTTATGGTAATTTATCATACTCTCTGAATAAAACTAATTTTATAGTAACGTTCTCTAGAAATAAGTTGAAAAGGTCCGTGACTTTTCTTTATTCAAGGAATAAAGCAGACATTATAACAGCAACAAAACGTTGTTTAGTTTCTTCTGTTACTGTAACTGTAACAAGTGCAGGAACGAGGGAAACCTTACGCTCACCTTCTCATACTTTCGGACAAAAATTACTTTCCTGTTCTTGAAACTCGACAGTGGAATCATTTGAAAAGGTTCTCGACTTTACTTTATTATATGAACAAAGCAGGCATTTTAACAGCAACAAAACGTTGTCTAGTGTCTTCTGTAACTGTAACTCTGACAAGTTAAAACTAGGGAACCCTTACGCTCATTCACTTCTGCTCTCGAGCTAAAATTATATGTTCTTGAAACTTGACAACGTGCACAGATAAACAGCGTCCGTAAAGCGGGGTTAACGATGAGTTAACGATGAGTTTGTCACTCGGGACACAGAAAAGTGTCCGTTGTCCGTATTAACGGGTGTCCGTAATAAGCGGGTAAACTTTAGAGAAAATATATGAGCTATTTGTCGGGACAACGAAACTGTCCGTGATATCGGGGTGTCCGTATTAAGCGGGTGTCCGTAAAGCGGGGTTCCACTGTACTGATACGGACGGTTAAAGGAGAAATTACATATTGGTAACTTCTTGGAATAAAATTAAAGGGTTAGGGACGGACCATTATTTTTCTGGAGGTGGGGGGGGGGGGGTATGAAAAAAATTTCCTTTGCAAACTTTTTTTTTAAATTTATGCACCTCTTCAAACACTTTTTCGAAAAAAAACAAACAAACTATTTTTTGATGCATGTCGTGTTTGCAAGAAATTTATGTTGTCTTTTTAGGCCCTGTAAACAATTGTTTCAATATTTTTCACACCCCCCTCCAGAAACATAATGGTCCGTCCCTTAGTATGGGAGATGAGGTACGACGGTTACACGGTGGCCTAATGGTTATCTCACTGAACTACGGCTCGAGAGATCCGGGTTCGAGCCCTGGCCGGGGGGGGGGGGCACTATGCTATGTTCTTGGCTAAGACACTTTTATACCCTTGCATCGTCTCTCTCCACCCAGGAATATCAGTGGGTTCTGGCGAACTATAAGGCAACCTTTAGAGACCTTTAGATTCAAACTGTAGTTTGAGGTTTGGCGTTTGGAGTTAGAGGTTGTGACAGTTTCTGCATTTAGATTGAAGCAAATAAAAACAAAGGAGCCCTGGGGAATATTTTCCACTGTAGATTGAGGTTTGGCGTTTGGAGTTAGAGGTTGTGACAGTGTCTGCATTTAGATTGAAGCAAATAAAAACAAAGGAACCCTGGGGAATATTTTCCAGTACGGCCGTCGCTGAATTTAGAAGACAAAAAATATATAATTATATTATTTTTTTAAATTTTTGTTCTTTAAATTCGACAAACATGAAAGATGCAGGATTGTTTTGTATATCAAAAGCATTCATACGTGGGATAACGCAAATTTTAGCAGTTCTAGCCCATGAAAAGCTGAGGTGAATGACTTACGTAAAAACCTACCTTCTGCTATCGAAAACGTCAACAATTAACCTCAAACGTGACAGCAAACTAGTCACGTGACTGCCAGCGGTTCGCCGTTCGCGGTAAACGTAGATCTCTACGCGCCACCCTGTCGAGCGACTAGGTCCGGAAATTCTTTTACTTTACCATGGGGGGATTCTCTTGAGCGACAGGGTTCTCATAAAAGATTGTGTTTATTTGATTTTTCAGCATGGGTGGGCTCTGTAGCCATCTCGTTGTCCTTCCTCTTTGGTCATCTGTCTACAGCTTTGATCAATCGGTTCGGCTGCCGGATCACCACTCTGATCGGAGGCGTATTCTGTGTGGTGAGCCTGGTAACCAGCTCCTTTGTGGAGAACATGATGGTGCTGTTTTTCACGTACAGCCTTCTGTTCGGCTTAGGATCAAGCTGTACGTTCTCTTCGGGACTTGTTGTTATAAGCCAGTACTTTAAGAAGAGAAAATCACTGGCCACTGGGGTACTAACAGCAGGGCACGGCGGAGGAGTCCTCATTATGGGTCCCACATTAGAGGCCCTTGTGAGAACCACTGGTAGCTGGCAAACCACTTATCGTATTATGGCTGGGGTCGCGTTCGTCTTGTGTTCACTTGCCGTGACCTTTGACCCCAACGTAGAGAGTGATGACGAGGACATCAACAAAGAACAAGATAAAGGTACCAGTGGAGAAGATGGAAAGGATGAAAAGGTTGCCACGAAGAAGCAGCTAATTGATTTTTCTGTGTGGAAAGAGCCACCTGTAATTGCCATTATAGTCGGTGCATGCGTGGTGGAGTTTGGTCATTTTGTCCCGCAGATTCATTTGGTAAGTTAGTCGAGGGCACATAGAGGAAGACCGGGGGTAGGGGGGGGGGTGTTTTCTAAGGGTGCAACAGGCTGGAAATTCAGTGAAATGTCGGTCATAAGCCGCCCTTTCCCGCCTGTAAGCCCGTGATTATCGGCCATCAGTCTGCTAACGAGAAACCGTTCTGGTTATAAGCCCCCACGGATACAAACCCTCCAACGTTTCCAAATTAACGTAATAACATCCTCACATAAATTTATACTCCATATAGAGGTAAACAGTGAATAGATTTTCATTGAAAGCGCAGATCAAAAGGTTTAATCAAAGTGGCTTTTTTTTACAATCCCTCGCTGATCAGAAATTTCATGACTTTTCTTTTCAGCTAATTTCCAAACAGATTCTTTTAAGCCGCTCCGGCTGTAAGCTCCCTAGTTATAAGCCCATCCAAAACCTCTAACGAAGTTGAATAAGCCAAGAACAACAGAACAAGCAACAGGAACAATGTTCCTATCCCCAAAGCAATAGCAACTGCTACACTAAATGACCGGTAGAATTACTAGCTTGTAGGAGCTGCTCCACTACTGAGCTTGAAGCGATCTTGCAGCTTCTTTTTGTAAACCGTAACTTTGCCAATGGTTGTCGGAGTTGCCTGCTGCTTGTCAAAACATGCTAACTTGTGATGTCTCCTTTACTTCAGATTCGCTACTGCGAAGATTTGGGCATTTCGGCTGAGAAAGGTTCCAGGCTGTTTATCTACTACGGGCTGTGTTCCGCCATTGGTCGGCTTCTGGCTGGCATTCTATGTAACAATAAGAAGGTCAACACATTTTACGTTTTCCAGGCTGCAGAATTTGTAGCCGGCCTGAGCATAATTCTGGTGACTCTCACCACCACATACATCCCTCTGGTCATCTTTATTGTAGTTTATGGTGTCGCCGATGGATTCTTCTTCACAAGCTTGTGTGCCATCCTATTGACCGCCAGCCCGTTGAAAACTGCTGCAGTGATTGGCTGGGAGATGACGTTGGTGTCAGTTTTCTTGGCAAGTGGCCCTCCACTAGCAGGTAAGAGCTTGCTTTTGTTTAGACAAACAGAGACATAATGGAGATTTCATATGAAGGGCTTCTGTAAAAACTTTCAAACTTAAAATCGCAGATTTGCGTGAATATTTTATGGAAATAAAGTCAGTGGTGGATTCAGACGTGCTAAGAAAAGCGGGGGGGGGGGAGGGGCTCTTTTGTTGGAAGAAAGTGGGGTGGGGATAGGGGGCACATTTAAGGTGAGCTCTTTTTTGCTTCAATAAGGGGGGGAGATTTTTTCTTCAAGAAAGGGGAGTTGCCCCTATATCTGTCTTAAGTAACTAGTTGTTCGATCAAAAATGAAATGGGGGAAAGGCTGAGAAATCTTTGGTAGATCTTGTTAAATTGTGCTGGATAATCAATCGGTTTGGGAGCAAATATTTGTGTTACCTAGGAACGGTAACCGTGATGAGGACATTTCGACATTCAAGTGAAACCGCTCTAAACAGTTTCGTTTATTGAAAAATTCCCTCCAGAATGTAATGTTATGAGCGGATTTGTTCACAAATATTATTTTTCTTTTCCATTTTAGGTCTCTTAGCAGACAAGTTGGGTTCCTACGTTCTCCCTTTCCAGATTGCTGGTGGAATTACTCTCGCTGGGGCATTTGTTCCTTTTATGCTCCTTTGCACCAATCGGCGGGACCGCACCGAGTCCATTCTAGACGAAACGGAAGGCGAGAATCTTAAAGCAGTCGCTTAATTAAAAATGTTGATATTACTTCTGTGAAACTTTCTTGAATGCATGATATTTTTTTTAATTGATCAATGAGAGAAGGTTGCTATGCTGAATGTAATAAATGAACAGATGACACAAGTCCATTCCAGGCTAGAGGAAGAGACATGCGAGAAACATTACAGAAATATATCTTGTAAATAGTGGCTCGATTTTTTGATATGTCGTGTTCAAAATGTTGACAATATTACTGTGAATGTTTTGTTACTTGTTCGATTAACTACTGAGAGGGGAGGGCTTTCCCTTTTAAATAAGCTAGATAGCTGCAAAATAGAAATCAATATTTAAAATTTGTGTAATATATTTGTTCCACACAAGTTTTTACGCATTTTTCTCTTCATCGTCTGAATGGTTTCTTAGTATTCCCTTTGTAGCTCTGATGGCTTTACTAGATCTCGTTTTAGCTAGACTTGTATATTTTTTAATGTATTAATTGACAGATGGATCTGAGTAAAAAAGGGGGGCTGGGTATTCAGCCTATTTTATTTCGAATGACGAATCAAGTTATTTTTTTCGACAATTTTACGAATCACGTTTATCACCATTAAAAAGCCTAGTAGCAAGACATGTTCTTTTAGGCGGCCCACACTCTGTGAGACAGATCCTAAAACGCATCATTTCGGTTCATTAACGTAAATTGATTTATGACTACGTAATTTATTTTCAGTTTTCACGAACATTTTCAGTCGGAATCGCGAATCACGATCTCCAAAATAACCTGATCACGCCAGGCTAGACCTGTAATTCAGGGATCAATGCTAGATTTGAGCTGTTTTGACATGTCACGCGATAATTTTTGCTCAAATCACGCGTCGCGCCACCACCCAGACCATGATCAGCTGATTTTGCACTGCTATACTAGACTAGACACTAAAAATCCCTACCCTACCCCAGACTTGCATTTTTAGAACTGCATCCCTATCAGTGTTATCAGTTCCTACTCTGACCTTAATTCGTCATACCACTGATCAGTTTCCCGGCAACATCACCCTTTTCTAGACCAAACTCTCTGATTTTTATACCCTATCCCAGACTAAACTGCTCAGTTTAAAACCATAATACCCTTCACATGCAGCGGCACATACCTATATATATGGGGATGCCCCCAAGGCCACTGCACCATCGCCCAAGATTTGCAAAGATCTTGAGATTTTCACTAGCACTGAGGAGACTGAGGCTGAAATAAGTTCTTTTTTCGACTTTTTTTGCTTAAAGAAGTAGAATAGCGTTTACCTGGGCTAAAATCTGAACCGGAAGGGATTGCATTCTTGTTAACTCTCAAGGGACTGTTTTAATTTCTCAAGGGAATACTTTCCGCTGTGGATGATCAAAGCGCGTGACTTGTAAAGTGTCACTCTATAGTTGTGCTTCAGCACTTCCGTTCTTGTAGAAAAAACGTGACTTGTCAAATTTACAAACATTATATAAGAATAAAAAACGTGAGTAGCCCAAATCTTACGTCACATAACCAATTAAGAATGTAAGGGGTTCAGCGCTCGAAGGCAGCGAAGTTTAAAACGATTAAGAACGCAATTTTTACTAGTACAAGTCTTTAGGCGCTAATATTTATTTAACCTAAAATCACATAGCGAAAACAAAGACCGCTTGGACATGTCCAAGCTATGTAAAACTACCACTACGTCAGACCCATGTCACGCGATCTCTCGCTTGTAGCTATAAATAATCATTCACCTATTTTCAGTTTGAATACTCTGATCTGCGCTCTGTTTGTGTGAAATATTTATTGTTGTGTTACTCAAGCGTTTGGCTCGAAGCGAGTACAAGTCGTACAATTTACCCGGAACGTGTTAAATATTGCAAAACAACGACTTATTTTCTGGATATCCCAATTTTTGTTTTGAGTTTACGGTATTTTGAGAATCGAAACGTTATCGAAACGTAAGTTGCAAGCTCAGCAAGAATGTGTCAAAGCACGGGATACACGTCATCGCGCCAGGGGAATTACCAAAAGCTTGTCGGAAGACGCTAAACGGAGAAACACAATGGGATAGCCTTTATAGTCTACTCTTTATTTTGGCGTGATTTGGCTTTCTTTTAAATGAACTGGTTTGGGTTATTTTATTGAACATTCGGAACAAAATAAATATTTGCATGCGTAAGCAGGCATTTTTCCGGCTAGGCATGTGGTTTTAAAAAGCAAAAGATGACGTGGTAAAGGAAATTCATGTCACGTTCACTCCGTGACTAACGCAAACACGACTTGTGTGTTTCTCAAGTGACTGCTTTTCTAAAGATTTTACTGTGCGGCGCCGTGCCTTTAATTTAGCCAAAGCACTGAAAGAGGTCAGGAGGTCAAACATTACCCGCACGAACACACTAAAACGTTGCTAATAGTTAACCAAAGGGAACTCATTTCGTGACAATTGATTATTTCTGCTGAGTTGCACAATTTAGAATTGCAACATCATCTAGCAAAGCGCACTATTACTAAAAATAGATTTCGCCACATGATACCCCCCCCCCCCCCCTGCGTGAGTCGGACAACAATTTTAGTTTTGGCAAAGGCTTTGTATGGAGGGGACGCATACAAGGGCGAGAAAGGCACAATTTGAGGCCGAGATTCTCGAAAGACTCGAAAAATGATAGATTTCAAACATTTTTGCTTTAGTAAGTGAAAAACAGATGGAAGGTATCCAAAAAATGGCCCAAAATTGAATTTATTAGTCGAAGATCCGGTAATGACACCTTGATTTCCACTGCAAAATTATTCAGGCTGCCGAGAAATTTAAGCGGCGGATAGCGAATTACTATCGAATTATATAATTGCGAAGGATAGCACTTGTATGTTTGCTTCATTTAGGCACCGGAAAGATCGTCGGTTGCAAGAAGTTCAGAATTCTTCCCGAATTTGACGGCACTGGTCGCCGGCCATCCGATCTGTTTCGACACATGATAGATAGAGGGCGAAAATATTATGCTATTCAAACGCCTTTCTAATGGAATTGACGGCGGGTTTGATTTAAATAAAGCTATTATTTATCCCCATTACTATTACAGACTGCAGCTACAGTTGCCGAGCTCGAACAGTGTATATTAAATAGTATTTGCCGCGACAATTGTGCCCGGGGGGGGGGGGACTCCCATATGAGAGTGACGGGGATGCTCGTCGTCTCGCTTAGGGGTATAAATGTCGGACTTTGGGTCTCGCTTAGGGTGTTCTGGGGAAAATGCAAGAAAATGACAATATTTTTAGCCGTCAGGGTCTCGTTTAGGGTTACACACGAAGAAATATACCAATATAAGTTTTTTTCTCAGAATTTTGGTATCTTTTAGGGGTTTAAAATAGCTTGAGCCACGCCCAGATTGGTCTCTTTTAGGGGTTCTTTTCAAAATTTCCGACGAGCATCCCTGTCCCTTTAATATGGGAGTCCCCCCCCGGGCAATTGTGTAACGAAATTGACCTCTTTAAATATTCGGGTCAGGCAAGGGGACCGATCGGACGAGCGTTTCTTTGTGTAATTTTGTGGTGGCATAAATCTGAGGTTAGCTCTGTTGTGTTGCAAAATGTGCCACTAAGAACAGTGTAAACGTTTTGCATTTCTCATAAAAATAAATGTTTTCTTTCAGCAAATCCCGGCAGCAAATCGGGCCTTTATAATCCATTCAATAACTGAGAGTAAAACATTTTACACATTTATTGAATAATCGCTCTGTTTGACAAACCTTTTGTTTCAAACCACGGTTTGAGCTTTCTACGTTGCACAGGTAAGGCTTTCCGAAGTCCGAGCCAATCTGGCCATGGTTTTGTGAAACAATCGCTAAATATGCCTCCAAAGTGCACGCCAACCATACATTGCTCTTACAGAGCGGTTTGTTTGTCCGAATTTTGACTCACACCGGGGGTCAAATTCTGTGACGTCATTAGTGCGCTTCGCTAATTGCAACATTATAAGTGTTTTTGTAGCCTGTTGTGAAATTACTTCCGGTGGAAGCAGTAAACGTTAAACGTTTCTTCCGTTCAGAAGTTAATGCATCGCCATAAGAAAAATAAACAGCAACTGTTTTGCTGGAAATGTAGTCGTTAGAAATGGGATGTGTAGCCGTAAGGTAAAGAATAACGAGGAGAAGCGGCTTTTGGTAATATCCAAACGAAAATTTACTTCTCAATGTGGGGTTAAGATTGCGTGACGAGACAAAAGGTAACTCTGTCGTGCGTAACCTAACCTGCGATCAGGCGTTATTTTTCTGCATTAAGCCGAGTAGAAATCTTTCTAACTCGAAAGGAAACAACTATTTCGATTAAACATGTTAAAGGCAAACGTCAAAGTTTACCTTTTTTAACCAAGCCAAAGTATATGAGTCGCAAAGCACCCAGCCGTCGCAACTGACAAGTACAGCATTTACTCCGCGAAAATAAAAAAATGCTTGAACTGAAAGACGTTTGAATTCTTCCATGATATGTTCGAACAACAATGCCCAGGATAAACCTTCTACTCATAGTAACTTTATGCAAAAAAAGTCGATATCTCGAAGAGATCTTTGATTTTCTTGCCGGGTCTGGGTCAAGGAAGGAATATTCACCGAAAAGAGCCCAGTTGAATTGGGAGAACAAGATTCTTTTTTGTTCTCCGCTCTTGAGCTGTTTTTGAGCGATTTTTTTACTGAATGAGAAATACCGGTAAAGAAGAAAGAGTACTCTCGACCGGGGTGATGTTGCCTGGAGGATTTCGCGTTCGCGGCAAAACCTTCCGGGGCCGGCCATCAGAGCCTCCCCCTTTCCATTCCCCCTCCGCAAACTTCAAAACGAGTCGATACTTTTGAAAGACCCTGGGAACGAGTCATTGCGTAATCTCTTGGAGGCAATTTTATAATTTTACCTTCTTTTCAGAATATTTTGAAAAATCTTAATTATGTGCCCATGCCAGCGTGAAGATAACAGCGAGGTAGCTATACACAAGGAATAAGGCAGGTAAATAATCACGAAAGAGGAGGATTTTGTTTTTTATTTTGATTGGAAACAGGTTGCATAATAACGGAGGCCCAGCGAGGTCCAGCTAGACAGGTAAACTGAACAGAACGATAAATTATCAACCGGTGATTAAGTCTTACTATCAACCGATAAATTATCTTCCTTTTTGGGAAATCATACCAAATTGAAAAGAGTGAAAGTCTAGAGTATAGGTGCTGTCAACTCGGGTTGGATCCCAGAGCAATGTAGTCAAATGAACACAAATAACAGTCCTTAACCCGACTCTAGAGTCGCTTTGTCCCCAATCAGAAGATAATGAAACATGTTATATGTGCATAGATTTCCTGCAGGAACCTTTGTTGTATATAATTGTCTTGGAAATAAAACTTTCTGTTGTGTTCTTCTATTTTTCCAAATTTACAATTTCTTTGTGAAATGATATATTGTAGGTTCACATCAAAGATATGTTGAACATATTTCACTGTTGTGTCAGAGCGACACATCAGCAGGACTCGCGATGGTCGTTAGTTGTCTGCATTTGTGGAACTCTTTGCCAAGTGCTGGTCATGGGAATCCTGCGCAGCTTTGGAGTCCTGTTTCCTGTATTAATGGCAGAGTTTGGGACAAGCAGAGAGAGGACAGGCAAGTACAATTGAATCCCGATAACTTGAACCTTCAGGGGAAGTTGAAAAACAATAGAGTTATCCAGCATTAGGACATCAAGACGATGAAAATGTGTAATTCATTACGAATTCAGTTATTAATTCACGCATGCCCAACGAAGCGGTAGATGTCCCAGGGGGACTAAGTGACTTAGCAACCGAATGCAGTTTAATCGATCACAAAAAACCGGTTTGTGACTCCGCGTAGATCAAACGAGTAAACGAACTAGCGAACAAATGCTTTGAACATGAAAACTTCGATAAATTCACTTCAGACAAGCAAACACTCGCTTTAAATATCTGACCTTTAAATATGTGACCTCTTTTTTGGCGTCATTACAAGCCGAGTTTCGTAAACAATTAAAGAACGGCGCTTCAAAAAGCCTGAAAAGCTTCGAAGAACTTTCGATCATCCACAACAGCGTGCTTTGTTTTTCGGTGATTTAAATGGTGAAATGATCTTTATAGGTAGAAACAATGTTCTATGAAAGTTCATATATGATGTGCCGTAAAGATTTTTTTTTTCAAGAAAGTTTCGTACACGCGTTGGCGAGACTTGTTTGCTAATTGATTGTCAATTGTAGCGTCACGGCAAGTAGAGAAAAAATTATATCTCTGGTTCTATTTGGTGTAAATCGGTGATTTAAACGGTGAAATGATCTTAATAAATAGAAACAATGCTCCACGAAAGTTTTTGTGATGCTTCGTTAAAATTTATTAACTTTTGCGGCGAGATAAATTTTCCGTCTTTCGGCACATGCCGGCGAGACTTGTTTGTGGAATGAATAATTGTCGACTCATTATTGTCTGTTGAAGCGTCACGGCAAGTAGCAGAAAGAATGATTGATTTAAACGGTGAAATGATATCAATGAGTAAAATTGATGTTCTATGAAAGTTTATATGATGCGTTGTAGATATTTTTTAAAAGATAAAAGTTTCGGTCTGTCAATCGACCCGCGCCGACGAGACTTGACTAGTCGCAACAATATTATTGACTTGTCGCAAGTGTTTATTCAACAGATCAAACAAACCTTTCGCTCGCAGAAATATCGTAAGCTTGCAACAATTTAATCTAAATCAGGAATGGTTTCTTTTACTTAAGAATTCTTTGCTGTTATAAACACCTTCGTAAGCTTGTTGAAGTGGTGATTTAACTCTTGTGGGACGCGTACGCTCCAAAGGAAAAAAATTATTTGTCGGCGCGTAGGGAATATTCACGTAAAGTGAGACCAAACTCTTTGTAGTATTCACGCACGCTTTAAATATGAGAACCGATCGTATTTTTTTTTCAGATAGGTGAACACACGTTTTGAACATGAAAACTTTGCAAAGTTTTATTGTGACAAGTAAACACACGCCCTCCGAAAGAGCCACTTCAGTCAGGCGAGATCACGCTTTGAAAATCGACAACAACATCGCTTTGAATTCGAAAAGTTTTCTTTTAGACCGGGTGAACCACGCTTTGAACATGCAAACTTCGATGAGTTTTTATTAAGAGAAGTGAACACACGCTTTAATTTGAACATGAAAACTTCAGCAAGTTTCCTTCAAACAAGCGAACGTACACACGCTTTGAACATAAACATTTCGATCAGTTTCCCTTAGATAAGCGAGCACAGGCGTTGAACATGAACCGATAAACATTATACTATCGGAATAATATGCTTTGCTTTCAAAACCGGTTTTGACGTCAGTACAAACTTGGACTCGAACATCGTTTTCATAGCCCGCTTTGAGACTCCCAAGACGACTCCTGATTGGACGTGAGGGTTTCTGAATATTAAGTAACCCGACCTGACTCGGGTACGCTGAATTACACATTTTCATCGCCGTGATGTCCTCATGAGGGTAGGGTTATCCATTTTTGTAACTGATGTTTTTACTGTGTCTAAATAAAGTATATGTGTGTATTAACTTAGTAAGAAAATGACCTGCAGGGTTTGAGTTGAAGCCCCAAGGGGGGGGGGGGGGTACTCAGGTGTGCTGTGGGTATGTGCTGCCTGGGTCTCCAAAAAAGCACCCCGTTTTAAAAAGAATTTACATCGAAAATGATACCCTGTTCTGAAGACAGGTCAATTTTTTAACACCCAGTTTTGACTGCTGATAGTGTGAAACTTTCGTGCATTCGAAATATCATACCACGTTAAAATTGTCTCTAAAATGGATACCCCATTCTAGATCGGAAGCCCAAAATCACGACCTCGTTGGGCGGTTCTTACCTGTATAGGTAATTTGGGAGAGTACCCCCTCCGGGGTTGAAGCTGGCTAGCCTTTCTAATTTACAAACTGTAGAGCTCTGGATTTATTTCACAGGCTAGAACAGGACTCCCCCATGCCTCCCGTATCTCTAACTGTGAAGTGCATTGAGCTTTGTAAATGCACTATACAAGAACCATTACAATAAACAATAGCCTGCTACATAGATGCTCTTTAAAGGGTCATCGAATGGTCCCTTAAAATTTTGCAGTGCTGGCAACGTTGGGCGTCTGCTAATTTTAGTGGGTGTTCGTTTGCTCATGCTTGCATATTTTTTACAAGTGCTCGCGTGCTCAGGTTTAATTTTAGTGGAGGTAGCCTTTTAAAAATTGTCTGTTACTTGAAGGGCTAACTTTTGTAAATGCTTTTGTTTGAAAAGAAAATCGCTGTGCTTAAATGCTTGCAAAGACCATTTGATACCCCTTCTTTAGGCTTGTGCAATCTTGGGGGAACAATTTTAAGATTATGTGGTGAGTCCAAAGAGCAGTTTCCACAGAAGCTGGTAGGCTGGCCATGCCAGCTTTGTGGGCCAGGGGAACAACTTACCGTATATTTCTTTAATAACTAGTTTGTTCAAATTATTTTTTTTAGCTTGGATAGGTTCCCTTGCCATAGCACTCACACTATTTCCAGCACCTTTGGTGGGACGTCTTTCTCAGAAGTTCAACTGTCGCCTTGTATTCATCGTTGGAGGACTTTTGTATGTAGTGGGACTTACAGCAACGTCATTTGTGCATGATATGGAGGTCATGTTCTTTACTTTTAGTGTTCTCACTGGACTAGGATCATGTTGTTGTCGTACTTCATGCTTTCTGATGGTGGCGAAGTACTTCAACAAGAGGCGTTCCTTTGCTACGGGGAGCATAACCATGGGTCCTGCATTAGGGATGTTCATGTGGGGCCCTGTGACCCAAGTTCTCCTGGATTCTGTTGGCTGGAGGAACACATTTAGAGTCATGGCGCTTTCTTGCAGCCTGATCTTCCTTTTCGCCATCACATTTAATCCTAATATAGAGGAGAAAGATAAGATCTTGGAAGAGAACCCTAACCAGCAAAACACTGAGCAAAATAATCAGGATGATGATGATGACAGTGAAAGTACAAAGGTTCAAATTAGGAAAGAAAAGTTGAAGATTCTTGATTTTTCAGTGTGGAGGATTCCACAGTACTGCATACTTGTTGTTTCCTTTACTATGATGTTTATGTGCCGCTTTATTCCCAATGTTCACCTGGTAAGTGAAAACATTACAGGTCGGCTCTCCAATCCTGGCCAAAAGCACTTATAATACATGTAGAAACTCGATCTACACCACGTAGAGGGGTACTCAAGAACTTTTTAAAGGGGGAGGCTCTGCCCCAAGGCCAAAACCCTAACTCCTCCATATAATTTCCTTTGCTACGGGGAGCATAACCATGGGTCCTGCATTAGGGATGTTCATGTGGGGCCCTGTGACCCAAGTTCTCCTGGATTCTGTTGGCTGGAGGAACACATTTAGAGTCATGGCGCTTTCTTGCAGCCTGATCTTCCTTTTCGCCATCACATTTAATCCTAATATAGAGGAGAAAGATAAGATCTCGGAAGAGAACCCTAACCAGCAAAACACTGAGCAAAATAATCAGGATGATGATGATGACAGTGAAAGTACAAAGGTTCAAATTAGGAAAGAAAAGTTGAAGATTCTTGATTTTTCAGTGTGGAGGATTCCACAGTACTGCATACTTGTTGTTTCCTTTACTATGATGTTTATGTGCCGCTTTATTCCCAATGTTCACCTGGTAAGTGAAAACATTACAGGTCGGCTCTCCAATCCTGGCCAAGAGCACTTATAATACATGTAGAAACTCGATCTACACCATGTAGAGGGGTACTCAAGAACTTTTTAAAGGGGGAGGCTCTGCCCCAAGGCCAAAACCCTAACTCCTCCATATAATTTTAATAATTACTTTTGACAGAAAAGGCAACACTTTTGTAAACCTCTGATTGAAAATGGCACCACTTTCATATCCCTACATAAGGGTTACTGCATTTTTTTCTAAATTTTTAATGAATCACTAATTGAGCAAATAACAGTTTTCCTTTCCCTATTGTGTACTTCAACTCTTGAAATCCCTACCCTTTTATATACCTACAGCTTGAAAAAGGTACGTCCTTTTGGGCAGAGCCTCCACTGGCACGTTAAGTCCACTATAGGGAGTATCCCCCCCACAGGGACTCTACTTGTATAAATCTGTGCATGGTTATTAATGGAGGAAAGAAAGCCCTTGGGGACTTGTCAGGAAAGCAGACCAATCTGTGCATGTCTCGAAAAGTTACCAATTTCAAGCTCGATTGGGCTTGACCACCGACACAGCATGACACTGTTTTTCTTTATTTTGTGTGCAACCATAAACAAGACCTTAATTGGTGTTCTGTTATCAACACCTTAAGTTAGATCAAAATCCGTAATTTACACCCCTAAGCAAGGCAAACATCCCTGTTTGTTTCATATGGGAGTTCCCCCCCCCCCCCCAGGGAAAGAAAGCAGTATTATATCATGGGCACTGTGTGCTACTGGACTACCAGGGATGTCGCTAAGGGCCGGCTACTGGCTAATTTCACCAGCTGAAAGAGAACTCAGTAAATCTGGCTGAAATTTCACATGCTGAAAACAAAGACTTAGGTAAACTTCTAAAGCTCTCAAGGCCAGAACAGCCTGCTGGGCTTGTTAATGGGCTGGCTAAGTTTTTTCTTAGATATCCCTGGACTGCTGACTAATAGCCATGTACATGTACCCAGCCCCTCTTCTTTGCAGTGCTCACCTGTGGCCTTCACCTGTGACATACAGTATAAGTAGATTCATTCACATTGACAGTGACAACTACAACGACAACAATATTGAAATTAACAATAACATCTGCTGCTGTTTTCTTTATTGCCCAGGTTAAGTACAGTGAAGAGCTCAACATTTCTGCGGATAGAGCTTCCCACTTTATCATGTTCCTGGGAATCTCATCAGGTGGAGCCAGACTCTTGATTGGTAGACTGTGTGACATGAAAGCAGTCAACATACGCTACATAAATCAGCTGGGAATTGCTGTCGCTGGCCTGGCTACATTGCTTCTACCGTTGGCTAAAAGTTATGTCTCTGTAGCATTTTATACCGCTGTGTTTGGGTTTGCTGACGGAGCTTTTATAACTTCACAAAATGTGATTCTTCTTAGTATCGTCGGGCCTGAAAGACGGGATGCTGCATTTGGCTTTGGATGCATGTTGTGCTCTTTTGCTCTGGCTAGCGGCCCACCCTTAGCAGGTGAGTGTTGAGTGATGCCGGTTTCTTCCCACAAGAAAAAAAAAATCACAGATTACAAGAAATTTAAAGTTCAGGGAGAGAGCCTTAGTAACTCTAGGAGTAAGTCAGATATTTACGACCTTAATTGTTTAGTGCTCTTCACCAGTGTGATAGCAAACATTCTGTGATGGCAAAAATGATACAATCTTCGATGGCAAACATTTCATTTGTAGCTTTGCTACTTATTTTCAATGTGTGAGAAGTACTTGCTACATGTATAAGCAGTAAACGCTATTTAACAGTTAGTCTTAATTAGAGCCTGAGTTTTCTATGAGCGAATAGTCAACAAGGCGCAGCGGAGTTGACTATCACTCATAGAAAATGAGGGCAAGTAGTTTAATTGTTTTAGTAGAAACTCTTAAAGGACTGTAGTTCAAAACCTACAATACTTATAACCCAAAAATGAAGAAAGGTCAATCTTTAAATGAGCAACGAGCGTGTGATCGTGTTCTGATCAGCTTATAGAAAACAATGGTAGAACCAATCAGATTCCCAGATTTCGGCCATTAGAAGATGACTGATCATGAGTTTCTACTACAGTTTACTTGCTATTAGCACAGTAAGTGGCTCTGCCATTTACTGTTAATAGCATCATGACTCAAAGTTACACATAAAAGCAACTTAGATTTCACATTTTATTAGCAAAAAAATATTTAAAAAACATGATCGCATCCTCCTAGATGCAGATGCAGCTAGTCTCGGCAAAATCAGCTGATGAAAGTTTGCAAGAATTTTTTATTGTCTGCCTTGGCTAACTCACCAGTGCTTCTGGGTTTCTGGGCATGCAAAAACCAGTACCACATGACTGTACTGCTCAGTCTCTTAGTGCACCTGTATAGTCAGTACCCTGCAGCTGAGGGCTGTCATCAAGGGCTTAGTTAGCTCAATGTCATGGGTGAAGGTGTTAATTGGCATTATGCTGCACTTGCATATAGAGTGAAATCCTACAGGGTGTCAACGTTAATGTAATGGGTGCTTATTGCGGTTTTCAGTGAAATGCAAACTCTGAAATTCAAAATCCAACTAACGATTGCGTTTTTCACTGCCTCAATTATAATTATTATAATTATTATGGTGACAGCAAATAAACCATGAAAAACAGAAACAAACAAAATGGATCGAAATCTACCGATCACAACTGAGAGATGTGACCTTTTAACCTGGTTGACGACTGAACTTCTGTTTCCTGAGAATTCCGCTAAGTTGATTGACGGCAGCAAAAAGTGTAAACCGTTGGTTGAGGATTGAATGTCAGGGTTCGCATTTCAGCAAAAACCACAATAAAAACTCAAAGACAGCCCTGAGTACACACTAGGATTTTGTCCTCTGAATTCCATGTAATATTTATTAAAATGTAATATAGAGGATATTACACTATGTACATGGCAGCGCGAAGATATGAATTTTATTTTTGAGTGGTTAAAACAGGCGTAGCTTCATATGAATTTTGCGAGTGGTGTATTTATTAAATTTTTGCTGTTAAACATTTGTTGCGGGCCCAAGAGAGGCCCGCAACCCTAATCTTGACAGTGACCAGCGGATTGCGTTTTACGCGTGCGCGCCACGTTAATAATAGGCGAACAGAAACCGGAAGTTGAAAATTTTGTTCTTCCACTAAGAACGATCGGAATGCGAAAAATGTGTCAATCACGATAGTTTGTCGTAATACCGGAAGAGAAAAATCTCTTCTCCAAGAACGATAAGAATGCGAAAAATGAGTCAATCTCTCAACAGTTTGTCACATAAGATCTACGCTTCTGTCACATGGAAGATTGCAAACATTACAATTTGTAGACGTTGTTTTATAGGTGCTGCTTTTGAGAAAATTTGCTGTGATTATATCACAGATAAAACAACGGTAAAGCGAATGATTCCAGCAACGGTTATTCTCGAGGAATTCGTTATAACACTGACAACATAGCGAGTTTATCAACCGAGGAAAATCACATCTCAATTCACACCACGTGCTCGACTACACTTCACCATCAACTGTCAATCAAAAAACAACTCTGACTGGTTCGCGGCCGGTTCGCGGCAGTTATTAAAGCGTGACGCGTTGCTCGGAATAATTGTCTTTAATTTTGTCCAGTGATTTTTCATTAATCGCGCCACGTTAACATAAGGCAAGCACAACATAGCGAGTTTACCGACTGAGAAAAAACACATCTCAGTTCACAACGAGTGCTCGATTACACTTCACACAACTGTGTAATCAACAACATAGATTGGTTCGCTGCAATAGGAAATGATAAAAACATGCATTCCTTGCGTGACGCGTTACTCGGAATACCATTGTCTTTTGTCCATTTTATCATTTATTTATCGACACTGCCATCTAACATTACGCACTCTCGTACCAGTCAGTGCCTTTCAGTTCTAAGTGTGTCAAGGCCCGCACTTTCTAACCTGTGGTTACCACTAGTATCTATATAAATAAAGCATTTAATAAACACTGAGTACCACATAAAAGTACCCCTTAGTCAGTAGCTTTCACTGCAAGATTTTTGATGCAGTAAAATGGTTTTAATTTTTTCCCAGGTCTAATTGCTGACAAACTTGCCTCATATGAGTACGCGTTCTACACAGCTGGCTCCATGATGCTTTTCAGTGGAGCTGTTCAATTTCTTTTAATCTGCTTCAAGTCGACAGCAAATGAAACAAAAAGAGAAGAAATCAATGCACCAATGGTTTTAGATTCAGAGGAAACAAGTGAACAAAGTCACAACAAGGAAAATGATCATAAAGAATATCTTGCAGGACTTTATGTTGAATCTACTTTGAGAAAGAACTGTAAAATGAGTGCTTCTGTTGAAAGTATGCAATTGCTTTAGAAGGCGATTTTTATTGATAAAAGTTTTGTACTGATTATAGACAGATTTATACAGGGTTCGCACGGGTCCTGGAAAACCTGAAAACTTCTGGAATTTTATTGTGCCATTCTCCAGGACTGCTGGAAAGTCCTGGAAAGTTCTGGAAATCTGTTAAACTGAAGTAACAACTGAATTCTCAGAACTAACATTATAAGAAATGTACAGACAGAAAGAAGAAGTAATATATTTGAGATCTTGGGAGTGCAAGGGTTAATGTGAATTTTGGAGTCCTGGAAAAGTACTACAAAATTGTTTTTGAAAAAGTCTACAAACCCTGTAAAATTATATATATATATATATATTTTCTGCTTCATTAATTATGTAAATTTTATAGTATATAAACGACGGTTGAGAATATTCTTGTCATTAAAATCCCCTGAAGAGTGAGCAATCACGAAACAGGCTTGTAGGGATGAAAGAGTAGTTTTTTTCTATTTTCAATGTTTATATATATATATATTTATTTAGACAACAAATACATGTATTATATGGTGTGTGGCATTGCTGTAAATTTTTACATGTTGTACTGTCTTAGGGGTGGACCATTAGATTTTTGATGGGGGGTTGTGCAAATCCCCCCAAAAATATAGAGCATGTGCTTCTGGTTTAAAAAAAAATTGTGCAGAATTGTTAAGAAGCAAAAAAATATCGAGCAAGATTAAAAAAGATCCTGCTAGGCTGGAAGAATAAAAAAATATCTAGCAGCCTAAAAATCCTGCAACCCCCCTATCAAAAATCAAATGGTCCACCCCTTAGGATGGTGTAAGCGTCTTCCAACTGGGGACATAATCTGAAAATTCATGTTCTAAGACAAAAATATATAATTATTATTAATTACATAAACTGTTAACAGAACAAAAAATCAGCCCAGTGACCACATAAATAAAACACAAAGACATTTGATAATTAATAAGCATAATTTTATTCATGAAATTAATAATCTTTTGTATTTATCTGTATTACATTTATTTCAAAAATTCATATATTACAGGTAATAGCAGATTGCTTTTTTCCAAAATTCATACCTATATATTGAAAACAGCCTCTGTATGCTGTCCACAAGCTGGACCCGTCCTTGCATAATTTTAGTATCTTTATTATTCTATACATTTGTTTCCCACGTGCATACTTCCTTAAAGTTGCGATGCTCTAGCTGATCTCCACACACTAAAGCTTCATGATTCTGTGACTGCTTTTTACCACAGAGAAGAATTAGAAGTAGTAATGCTGCTATGTATTCTGTAACTGCAGCCAGGATAAATGATGGAATGTAAGTATGGAGACGATCTGTCATAAAACCTGTGAAGGAAAAAGGGACATTATCAAAAATATCCTATATCTAGGAACTTCACCTGACAGTGTAAGGAGAGGTTTAATATTTTTAAAATTCTTGTGTAATTATTATAGTCCATAAGCCATGTGGTCATTCTTGCTCCCAGAGCCCCTTGTCCCTCTTATCCATAAAAAAACAGCCAAACAAATGAACTGATTTTAAATCCCTTTGTTATACGAGAGTTTAAAACAGATGATTTGATTGGCTAGGTTTAAAACTCCCTTTGTTAACATCCAGCCAATCAAATCATGTGTCTCTCCACTTGTTTCTCATGCACAGGCTCAGCTGGCCAAGAAGGACTAGGCAGGCTAAGGGGGAGGGGGAAGGAAGGGGAAGAAAAAATGGAAGGAGGAGGTGAGGGGAGTGGGGGGGGGGTTGATTTTGATCCATTTGTTTTTTTCTGTTTTTGAAGGTTTGTTGGCTGTCATCAACATGATCGACAGGCAGTGAAAAACAAAATATCATTAGTTGGGTTTTGAACTTAAGTTCAGAGTTCGCATGTTAATGTGTAGTTCCAAAAATTATCCATACCTCGAGCTCCCTCACGGAAGGGATTTTTCCTAAGACCCCCCACCCCTCTGGAAATTCCAATTAAGCTTGATACATTCCCTTAAAGTTTTTGGCCTTAATGAGACCCCTCCCACCCCCAGGAATTTCTAATCCCTTCTGTGGGGGAGTATGGACATTTTCTGGAACTACACAATTGAAAGGCACTGATGCACAACTTTTTTTTTTTTTACTTTTAATAATGACATGTACGTACCAGCTAGAGGAGGCCCAGTGGCAATTGTTGAACCATAGAAAAGGGCAGATAAACCAAATGCCGAAGCCCTCTTACTAGGCCCCACACTGTTAAGCATGGTTATGTGAAAAGTGCCTAGTATGAGACCATCTGCCAAGCCAAAGAGAAAGGAAAATACAATAAGCTGACCATAGGTCTGTAGTTGAGAAAGGAAGATGCTTGCTGAGCCATCAAGAACATAACCAAACATGAGAACATAGATGGGATTTACACAGCGCATGTTACACAGGAATCCACTGAGTAGTCGACCAATGAATGTTGTGATACCAATGTATATGAAAAGCTGCGAGGCTGCATCAGCTGAAACTTGGAGATCTTCTGAGAATCTCACCTACAGGAAGAATATTGCCGCTAATTAGATCTACATATTTACATGTGTATAATAATAATATTGTGTTGTTGCAAAAAATATCCATGAACCCCACCATGGAGTCCAATAAATGTGTAGATATTTTTTGGGTAGGGAGATGGGAGGGGGCATGCCCCCACCCTCTTTTCCATGGATTTGTTACAATCAGGGTTTTATTCTGGGTATGATGTGCAAGGTTGGAAACTAGTAGGTTGTGCTTTTGCAAAATTCCCCCCCCCCCCCATGAATATTCGGTATGTGCCCCTGTAATGCACTTACCACTAGACATTTACAATGGTCACAAATTGACAATAATATTAATATAATAATTGACTTCATACCCAATCTTACCAAGTGTAACCTTGGAGTATTGTGTCCTAGGCTGGCCACTGTCATACATAGTGTCAACACAACAAACACCTTCTCCTTGAATACAGAAAAGTCAAACCACTTTTTCCTCTTGTCTTCTATTATTTCTACATCTTGCTCATCTGACATTTCCAATTCTTCATTGTCCCTACCATCAACACCTCTTTCTCCCCTTTGCTTTGCTACCGTTGGATCAAATGTCAAGCAGAGAACACAAACAATGGAAAAGATGCCAGCAGTTATGCGATAAGTCTTCCTCCAATCAAACAAGTCCAGCAAGGCTTGTAGGATTGGTGCGATGGAAAGAACTCCAAGTCCACTTCCCGATGATGTAATACCAGTTGCTATAGAACGATTTTTGTCAAAGTACAGTGATGTTATCACATAGGATGAAACGTAAAGGCAGCTGCTGCCAAATCCAAACAAAACACTGTAAGTTACATACATAATAAAGATACTTGATGCAAGAGATGAGAGTAGCAGGCCACTGACAGATAGCAATCCACCAATGATGGCAGTTAAGCGGCAGCCAAGTCGATTCACCAATGCACTGGTCAACGGGCCGAGGGCAAATATAAATGCTATTTGCACTGAACCTACCCAAGCTAAAGGACAGAAAAATATGGTGGTTAAATTTGATTTACATATCCCTTGTTACTAACACAGTAGAAGCATAGTGGGGGAGGGGGGTAAACAAGGTTCCTCAAACCAATGGATTTTAGGATAGGAAACAATTAAGGGAACATGGCCATTAACTATTCGGGAACATGCATGAGAACAAAGAGAAAATAAATCTGGGCCGGAAACACGTCAACTAAAGCATATTTTGGGAAACAGGGAACACCAAAATCACAAAAATACTTTTGGGGAACAGTAGCTGTGTACACAGGCTAGGAAACAGTAGCACACAGGCACTGCGGAGGGGGGGAAGGGCTGGTAGGGCTGCGGCCCCACCACTTTTTGCGCTAAAAAGAAAAATAATTAAAAATTAAAATAAAAACAAAGACTTGAAACAAGTTTTTCAATTGTCAGGCCCCCCACTTTTCAACATGCTCCGCGGTCCCTGGCACAAGGAAAATGTGTTGGGAACAAGGGTACATGGAACCCCCTGGGAGGCCCTCCACATTGCCGTGTCTCGGCCTAGGGGGAAGCTGGGGTAAAAACTTGTGAAACATTCCTTTGTTTTGGGGCTATTGTTTTCTTGTTCTATATTGTTCGAGGTTCTTTGTTGTCTTGGTCGTTCTTTGTTTTACGTCACTGGTGAGTTTCACAAAATTTTGCACCGAGGATGAACCGAAACTGTTTCGTAATCAGACCTAATCAGACCCTGGTCAGTCAATTTTATTTTAAAAGTGCACTGCCTCGCTGTTCTGTTGCCCATGATTTCATGCATACTCTAAAATCATTTTCCTCGTGTTCATTTTATTTTTTCAATCGAATCTAGCAAAACTTGTCAAATCGATAGAAGATGAACTGAAATCTGACTTGCCTGTACGTTCCCGTGACTCTTGAAAATAGTCCATCAACACTGGAAACAGAACGCCAAAATTGAGCGAAATACCCATCGTCAGAACGATAATAAAAGTGGCACAAAAACAAACTAGCCACGACCAAGGGCTGTCAAGCTCTTTCCTGTACCTGCATCTTATAATTGTACTTGCAGAGCATAATTTACACCACGCCATCATTGCATGCAAGCGGAAACAAATCTGACGTTGCGTGATGGATGGTGAAAGTCGTCACGCAACGCCAAGCGAACCGTGCACGACCAAGGAGGAGGACGCCTGGGGTCGGTTTACGTTTACTTCGAAAATGGCGGCAAAAATGACTCGAAGAAATTATGGACGAATGTCACGTGGGGGCACTGAACGTGTCTTCTGCAGTCTGGTTGGGAAAGCGTTAGCCTGAAGGCAAATGCGTTTTTCTCTCGAAAGCTAGCAAGCGGAACAAAATTATGAATGTTGTGTGACAGATGGCAAAGGTCGTCACGCAACGTTCGCACAGCCTCTGTCCCAAAAGAGAAATTATTTCGTTTTTCCAATAAATGGGTAGATTTGGCACTATATCCCAGATAATATAGGACAGGAATAGCGAATTTTGCACACGAAATATTAATTTAAAGTAATTGCAGTTCGTGAATTAAAGTTGAGAAGAAAAAGTTAGGAGCATATTGCGACCCAGGGAGGGGGAATCGGGTGGTGCTCGACGGAAAAAAAGAAAATTTCACCCCTATAAATAGGTACCAATTCTAAAACAAATCATCTCTGGTAGGGCTTTCCACAAGTTTCTCGAGATTTCCCAAAAAGTTGCCCGTAATTTCTCAAAAAGTTGCTCAAAAGTTGCTTAAAAAATCCAAAAAAGTTGCTTCTGATAATAAAAGTTGCTCCAAAAAATCCAAAACGCTGCTTCTAATCAAGAGAATTTCTCTAAATATATGCTAATTTCCCTTTGAGGGTAAGATTTCTAATTTGACAGCAAAACAAGTATCTAGATAACATATTAAGGGGCAAATTTGTTAAATTTTAAACAAGGATTTCTTTAACTGAGAAAAATTGTGAAGATATCGATGACGTCATGTTTGCTGACGAGTTTTGTAACGCTTTAATGCATGAGCCGAAAGTTGAAACGTCTTCAGATGTTCCTCGAAAGTCTTCGGCAAACTTCGTAAATCTTCGGAAACGTTCGTATTATCTTTAAACAACACTCGGAACACCTTCGGAGATCTTCGGTCTGAAAATTGCTTGAAATGTAACAAGTTGCTCGAAGGGGAAAAAGTTGCTCGAATCATGAAAAGTTGCCGAAAAGTTGCCGTGGAAAGCCCTAATCTCTGGCGGTGGTTGGTTTACGTTTTAGCACCGTACCCCCGTCATTTTTATATGGGAGTTAGACTAAGTCCCCCCTCGGGGTCGGACTTAGAAACGAACAAGGGCTCTGGGGACGAGTGTTCGACCTGTTTACTTGGAAATGGCGGCAAGACGAAACACCCGAAACATCGTTCCTCCTGCACCGATAAAGTCTTCGACAGATAGTTCGTCTTCTGAGACTGAAACCGATCTCAGTATAACTCCAACAAAGGATAGCACACCAGATTGTATCGAACTGGTTGCTCAGCCAGAGATAAAATTGGATTTCTCCAAACCTTGGAAGATGAGCGACCTCGTGCTGTCGGTACAGGGAAAAAAACTCCACGTGCACCGAGCCATTTTAGCAATTTCTTCTCCTGTCTTTGAGACAATGCTGTCGTCTAACTTCAAAGAGAAGAACGCGAAGGAAATTCCACTTCCAGGCAAGAAAGTGGGAGAGATAGAAAACCTGCTTCAAGCCATTTACCCTTCTTGTAAGAACGCCATTACTCGTCAAAATTGCTGCTCGTTGCTGGAATTGTCTTGCGAATATCAAATGGACGAACTCAAGGATCGCTGCGAGAAATTCGTGCTCGACAATTACAGACCACGGACTTCACGTTCGTCTGCGGTGAAAACGTTACGCGAGGAAGCTTTGCAGTTTGTGTTGATGTCACAGCGACACCAACTGAGCGAGCAAGTCGTTCAGCGTTGCATGGCGACGTTTGTGTCGCAGGGTTCTCGTTGGGAAAGTCTGAAGACAAATGCGTTTTTCTCTCAGCTTGAGCCGCAGAACAGCCAGAGGATAATGGAGGAAAGAATGAAATTCTTGGAGAATCGCTTGGACACGTGCAGATGTGGGGCAAAGTTGTCATGTCCTGCAGTATCGTTGCCACCGGCAATAGAAACAACCACTAACAAGAAGAGAAGGATTCGTTGAGTCACAGGCAGCCAAGGTTCTCTAAGTTACCGGTACATTCTACTATGGCTGGTTGTATATAGCAGTGATAACAAAATTATTTGCATGAAATATGTGGGCCGTTCCATTCTATTTCCACCCCTCCACCCCCCTCTCCCCGATCAAAGTGCCGACATGATTCCCCCTTCAGCTTCTTATTGCGGTTTTCAGTGAAATGCGAACTCTGAAATTCAAAATCCAACTAACGATCGCGTTTTTTGCTGCTGTCAATCATAATTATGGCGACAGCTAACGACCATGAAAAACAGAAACAAACAAAATGGATTGAAATCAACCATACACAATCGAGAGACGTGACCTTTTGACCCAATTGAAGTGAACGTCTGTTTCCTGAGAGGTCCGCTAAGATGATTGACGGCAGCGAAAAGCGTAAATATTTGGTTGAGCATTGAATTTCAGAGTTCGCATTTCACTGAAAACCGAAATATTAACCCAAATATATCAGAAAAAAGAAAATCAAAGAATGGTGATTGGGGCTACCCCCAGAAAAGACTTTCGAAGTACCTTCAGAAATACTTGTCAAAAAGGGAGGAGGAGGAGGAGGGGGGGGGGGGGTGGATACAAAATGGAATGGCCCTGCTCTGAGTGCTACATACAGTTCTAGACTGTGGACAGCCTCCCTATTTCCTTTTATTATATTTTTTATTTTTCCATTTTCTTTTATTTCTATTTCAGCTCAGATAGGCTGAGAACAGCCTCCCTATTTTCTTGTTTTGAATTTTTTATATTTTCTTTTATTCTATTCTTTATCACATTTTCTTGCAGGAGTCATCACACAACACAGTGCAAAAATGATGATGGATACCTAGTAACTTAAATTACTACAAACCATATAGAAGGTTATCCAAGCACTGTTTCTTGACTGAGTGATTGTCAGTTCAATGGCCAAGTCAGATCCAAGCTTTTGTGAACTCTGAGTCCAAATCAATTTCCAAGCCACATTGTTTACTTTTAAGTAAAATAAGTTCATGTTGTTTATCAGTGTTGATCATTGTTGTTTTTATCACTGTTTATCATGTTGTGTTTATAAAATTTGCCACATTGTTCATTATGTTGTTTACCAGACCAACCAAAGGGCTATTAAGTTAGACAGCTATTAACAGTTGCGCTGGTTTTTCTAATCAAAGTGATACTTGGTTCGGATCAATTCCTGTATTTACAAATGCAGTTGCTCATTTCTTATCCACCATCCACCACATTCAAATCATGAGGAGTTTGGATATACCACTGACCAATCGGCAATAACCAAGCATAGTGTCGGATTTGGCTCTAGAACGATTTACTCTTTCTTGGCTCTCTTTAAGGTGGCTCAACTGGATTTTTTAGGGGTAACACCGCTCAAGTTTGAGAATTAACTACGTCGCCATTAACAATGCTATCGAAAAACTATCACCACAGTTGTATTACATAAAGATGAAATTTTTTTATGACCAGTGTTATATTGACATCGGAGTTGCCATAGCGACGAAATGACGTCATTACGTTTTTTACTTTCGCTGGTATTCCTTGGCACCAGGAGATTTTTTCAAAAATCGTTCAAGGGAGCTTGTGCCACACATAGCTGCCTCAATGTTGCCAAAGTTTGAACAAATTCTATGAGAGCGTTTTCGAAATATTTGGGGATGAAGTTTTCCGGGCTATAAATACAGTCAAAAACATACTCTAACGAGAAAATGGGGTAATATCTAAAGAAAACGACGTGCCTGTGAACTGCAATTTCATCTTATAGTAGTTTGATTCCATTTAAAATCGCTGTAAAACAGTGGTGGGGATTGCTTTGGTCGATTGCGAGAAAAAAGAATTTGATGAGCGTGCGTTCCGGTGCTCTTGTTGCCATTTTTGTATATAATTTGGTCTATGCCTGCAAAAGTGATAATAAATTAAAAACCGCTCGATGATTTTTTTTTAAAAATTGTTAAACTCGAGGATTGTCATCAATTGATATAGCTTGCAAGTTTCAAGCTCATTGAAAACATTTAAGACAATAAAATTGGGCCTCCAATAAACTGATTTTTTTGCGCAGATTTCGTGTTTACAAGCCAGTGTCCTCATTATTCACGGGTATTGTTTTCAAGTGTCATATCTACGTGCACCACTCCCGTAAAAAAATTTATTTGCATTAAACAGGACGCTCGATTGCTTTCCAACAATTTTTCCGAAGCTTGCTTATCTGCCTTGGGTTGAGAATAGCAATGACAATATATGCAGAATAATAGCTTTCGTTTTCTGGACAGAGGCCCTTGACATCAAGAGCTCGACAAATGCTGTTACAATTTTTTAAGCAATATAGCCATGTTTCAGAAAATTGTTCGGAAAGCAGTCGAGCATCCTATTTAATGCAAATGAATTTTTTGCTGAAGTCGTGCACGTGGATATGAAACTTGAAAACAATACTCGTGAATAATGAGGACACTCGCTTGTAAACACGAAATCTGCGAGGAAAAAACAGTACATTGGAGGCCCGATTTTATCGCCTTTAATGTTTTCAATGAGCTTGAAACTTGCAAGCTATATCAATTGATGACAATCCTCGAGTTTGTCAAATTTTAAAAAAAAATCATCGAGCGGTTTTAATTTATTATCCCTTTTGCAGGCATAGACCAAATTATAAACAAAAACGGCAACAAGAGCACCGGAACGCACGCTCATCAAATTCTTTTTTCTCGCAATCGACCAAAGCAATCCCCACCACTGTTTTACACACGATTTTATATGGAATCAAACTACTATAAGATGAAATTGCAATTCACAGGCGCGTCGTTTTCTTTAGATATTACCCCATTTTCTCGTTAGTATGTTTTTGACTGTATTTATAGCCCCAAAAATTTCATCTCCAAATATTTCGAAAACGCTCTCATAGAATTTGTTCAAACTTTGACAACATTGAGGCAGCTATGTGTGGTACAAGCTCCTTTGAGCGATTTTCGAAAAAATCTCCTGGTGCCGAGGAATACCAGCGAAAGTAAAAAACGTAATGACGTCATTTCGTCGCTATGGCAACTCCGATGTCAATATAACACTGGTCATAAAAAAATTTCATCTTTATCTAATACAACTGTGGTGATCGTTTTTCGATAGCATTGTTAATGGCGACGTAGTTAATTCTCAAACTTGAGCGGTGTTACCCCTTGAAAATCCAGTTGAGCCACCTTAAAATAGAATTAAATGCAATGGTTAGAAATATTAGAACCAGTAGGCTCATGATAGTAACAAAATAACAAATGGACAAAAATATATGTGGTTAACAATATTTAGGCTTTAATTCTTATCTTTTTGTTCATATTTTTTATTATTTTCTGCCTATTATTACTGATGTGTGATCCAATCCTTACATTTTGTCTTTTTAGTCCCACCTGATTTTTTATCTCATAAATAAACATTGGAAATAAGTATAAACCATAAACAATACAGCTTTACAGAAGTATAGCAAGGCTAAATTAGTGCATGCATCACAAAGATTGTGTTTCCTTTAGGACAGACTCGTACACAGTTGCTATTTACATGTTTTATTGGGGAGAGAGAAAACTGACTATGAGGGTAGATTGAGGCTGGTGGCCGGGGGTGAATTGAGTGGAGCATGTGGGGAGTTGTGGGAAGGGTCGAAGGAAAAATAGCTATCTTTCCTTTCACCCTTCCCATGACACCTTGCACACCTCAATCTACCCTTGTATTGGCCCCAACTGTCCGTCTTAGAGAGGTGTCCGCCTTATAGAGAGTCGAGGTAACGTGACCAGAAATTTTGAGAAGATAAAGCTAAACGGCTATGCACAACGAATACACGTCTGTTTTGAGTCGCTTACTTTAGCAAAACCTATAAAGTGGAACAAAAATAATATCAGAAATTCGACTTGTTTGTTCATTACAAACGGTAATACTGTAAGTAGAAAACTACCTCTTTGGTGCCATATACTTAAGCAGAGAAGAAATACGTTATAGCGGATTGTTTTTGGTAAGTTTGGTATTCTACAGGCGCTGACCTACTATGCTATATGTTGATACCAAGTTTCGAAGTATTCACTAAAAAAATAACTTTTTGTGCGTGGCCGTTGGCGGTTTCAATGTGTCCGTTGTCCGTCTTAGAGAGGTGTCCGTCTTACAGAGAGTTTTGTTACAGTAAAATGACTGAAAAACGGCAGGGACCATCACCAGGTGTCCGTCTTATGGAGGTGTCCGTCTTATAGAGGTGTCCGTTAAGAGAGAGTTGACTGTAAAGCACTCGCATATATTTAAGGCGAGAACGTTTCCTTTTCTTGTTGGCGCGCGCTGATTGGCTACTCAAACATGGGATATCCTTTGCTATTCACCTCCGAGCAACTCGCGTGCGAAAACTGTAATCGTTGACAGGAATAATTCTAAAACTAAAGTTGTCCGACGTTTCGATGTAGCTAACATCATTATCAAGGTAAGATGTTAGCTACATCGAAACGTCGGACAACTTTAGTTTTAATATTTCTATTGAAGTTTTTCAGTAAAAGTAATCCTTTTTGGGTTATATTATCTCACTGTTTTAGTATATACTAAAACAACTATTCACCTCAGTGTCGGTGGCTAGTGGTGCGGGATATTTACCTCGCGTATCGCGGCGGGGTAAATATCCCGCACCACTAGCCACCGACACCGAGGTGAATAGCGGTTAAATGAAGGAGCCACCGCGGGTATGCGCGTAATTTTCTGATCTTTCTTTTCGATTCCCAAAATTCCCCAAACTCTGAAAGTGAATTCCAAATGTTTTTCTTCCAACGAATATAAATATACTTCTTTCCCTAAGTAACATTGTTACTCCTCTTTATTTGCTTTGTAGAATTACGGGACGGTGTAAACAATACCAGATTAAAAGAAGAAAACAAGGAAAACCCTTCCTTTTTTATAATATATTCAGGAGATTTCTGTCAATTCTGATCGGTCTTTCAGACTGTCCGTGGCCATTCAGATTTTCTGATTGGTTTGTTTTAATGTGTTTGCCATAAAATTTACATTTGCATATTGTACCTGTAAAATGGCAGAGAACATATTAAGAATCAAGTGTAGGGTGTGAAACTTGCCTTCAGTACAAAATGCATTGACACATTCTATAAAACTTTACTTTCATCGCCGCCCCTCTTCGAGAATTTATTATACCTATTGCTAGCGGCTACTAATTTTAGCGAGTTGCGCGAAAATCGCTAAATTAAGTACTCGCTAAAATTTGTCTTGGTCAAATTAAATACTCGTTAAATTTAAGTACCTTCCTCTCCCACTCCAAAGGAAAACAAAATTATACTAAGTCGACTTGAAAAATTCTTTAAAAAATGGATGCCGGTAACTTTGTTCTTTCTGGAAATGCAAACTTACATTCAATTTCAAGTGAGTTTGTTCTTTTATTGAACATTTATTTCCATTTTTTTTTAATTTTTGAAAAATCGCTAAATTAAATAGCCGCTAAATCTTGCTCAGAAAAAAATCGCTAAAATTAGTAGCCGCTAATAATGGTAACCTTTAGGTATACGTAAAATAACGGAAAAATTATCAATCGCATAAGATTTAACCAAATTGAAAACCAAAAACTAGATTCCCTTGTGAACGCAGGGCAAATCTGCTAAAGTTTCTACATTCATTTCGATGATCAACGGCATTTGTTGAATTAGAAAAGAAAGAGCATTTTTTGTCCGTGAGATAATTTCTTTAATTTCTTGCAATAAATTATGAAGTATATATAGAGAGATAAGATGCATTACATATATGAGTAACGGACATGAAATCTCAAGAAATGTAACATTGCTTTGTGACGCCAGAAAATTTGAAAGTATCTCGGTGGCGGCTGTGTCAGACATTAGCTAAATAAAAATAGGAAATTGTTCGGATACTTTTTGCCCTTGTTTCAAACTGACGACTCCTAAGGCGAAGCTATTCATATGGAAATAGTAGTTTGTTTTGCATAAAAAATAACGTGTGAGTTCAGTACTTCCAAAGAACATAATAATTACTATTGACAAAGTGAGAGAATACTTTTTCTTTTCCGTTCACAGAAGCTTTTTTTCTTTCTCTTAATCAGATCAATCATGTATGTACATCACATTTTCACTAGAGCAGTATCGTTTGGTCATTTAATTTAGTGAAGACGGTCCTCAACGATTCAGACTTTCTTCAAACTGAAAGTGATTGTTTATCTTCATGTGATTGCAATGAAATTTACCTTCACCTTTAACAATCAAGTCTAGGGTGTGAAACTTGCCTTGAGTACAAATTTATACAGTGACACGTACTACGAAACTTTTCTTTGATCTCCGTCCCCTCTCCGAGATTTTTTTCATTTAAGAGAAAAAAGACTTTACAAATTTGAAAAAAAGGCGTACAAAAAAAAAACTTAACAATTGATAATACAGAGAATAAATTAAGCCATTTCGCTGCATATAAGTACAAAGTTTGTATACAATAGATTATCCGAGATTTACTTTTCACGAAAGGTAACGGAAAAAATGTCAATTAACCGAATGAAAAAAAGGCAACAAGAAAACAACTTAAATTGTTCCTTAGTAAATGCAGGACAAATCTGCTTTAGTTTCGCTTTCATTAAGATGATTAACGGCTTTTAATGTATTTGAATAAGAAAAAAAGCTCTCTGACAGTGTGATAATTTCTCTAAATTCTTGCATTAACTCAAAGGTAACTTAACAACACAATCATCAAAAGAATATTTGATTGTTTACGCGTGAGCTGGATTCAATATAAGAAGCCTGTTTGGGTAAAACATTTGTGAAGACGTTGGTTAGTCCTGAGGGGCGAGACGTGGACGTTGACCGAAAAGTCTTAGAAGGCACTACACAATATAGGTGAGCAAACTGATATGAAATCAGAACTTTATATATTTTCTGACATGTAGCAATACAGATCTTAAAAATTAACATCTTGAACTTGAAGACCAATGCAATTTGGGAGCAGTGATCCTCTGAGCAAGGGACTAAAACATCTATCAGTGGAAAGGTTCGTTTAAGTCTTTTATTTTAGATTGTCCTTGACGATTTAGGTTTGATTCATTCTGAAAATGACGAGTTCTCTTCAAGTGATGATAGTTTCTTAGAACTTCGTTTGTAAAGTTCAAAGCAGATTGTGAAGAAAATGAGAGCAGGTCTAGGAAATTTAACTAGCCTTCAGTTCAAATATAGTGGCCTAAACTAATAGGAAACTCCTCCCTTATTCCCGCCCGTCCGGTAGCGGTAGAAACAAATCTGGCAATACCAAATTGAAAAAAAAAACCGTTCCATATTATTGACTTTTCCAATAGAATTGCATTTTCCGCCAGCTCCAAATATTGGCAAAACAACATAAAAGGATAATTTCGTGCTCGAGTAGAAATAGGCAAGGAACAACTACCCGTTGAGTGTTGAAGAAAATAGTGAATTCATGCAGCATATTTGCTTTTTGCACTGTTTCGTATTGTTGCAAAAATGGCTTTTCATTTGACAGCGAAGGTAACGACGGCGTGGAGCGTATTTTTTGTTTCCGAAAAGACGCATTACATAAAGTCCCCCAATTGAAACTTTAACATCAAATGTGCATGCGGAGCCTTTACTTAATTTTTAATGCTGTGCTTGAGAAAAGTACGTATTAAAGATTAACCCATTACTTTGGAATTAAAAAAAATGAAGCTTTATGAAGTCTGTCGCGGAGTGCCTTTTCAGGTTACAAATATCTGATTTAAAACATCTTGACGTTCATACCAGAATTCGCTATCAGATATATAGGAAAACTAACGAATACTTGTGATTGCTCTGTGTTCTTTTTTCTGATTTGGCAATCAGAATTAAGGATACGAACCGATATTTGAACAAGTTACCAAATATCGAATTCTTTTCCACTTTTATTTTTTGTGGGTGCAAGAAAAGTGCCTGCCACATTAAACTATAAAGAATATAAGGAGAGATAAGATACATTACATGGCTAAATAGCGAAAATGATTTTTTGAAGAAAAATAACATTGTTTGCGAATTAAAGATTATTTAGGCCCGTTACAATTTAGAAATTATTCGTTAGCGGCCGTATCAGAGATTAACTAATTAAAAACAGCAAATTTAATAATAAAATGCTTTTTGCCCATGTTTCAAGCTGACGACCTCTGGTGCGAAGCCATTCATATGAAAAGAGTTTGATTTGCATGAAATGAACTTGTGAGTTCAGTCCTTCCAAGAAACTGCTAATTACTATTATATTGATAAGGCGAGAGAATATTCTTTTTTTTTCGTTCAAAGAAACTTAATTAAGTGAATTGAAAGCAATACTTTTTTAGTCGCAATATAAAATAGATCATCGCGCTTTGCGCTCTTTCTCGTCTCGCGCTTCGCTCTTGAACTCCGCTTCGAACGCCGGCCACGTAGGCTAGTCATAACATGGAAGATGTGATTTTAGAGCTGTATTAATTGGTCTTTCAGTGAAGATCGTCCGTGACGATTCAGCTTTTCTTCAAACTGAAAGTGATTGTTTGTCTTCATGTTTTATGTTTTCGTATTTTTCGATCGATAAGCGCGCGGTGAGAGAACTCGGCTGGACGCCAGCGCCAAACGGGAGGAGGGAGGCGGTGGGGGGCGGGGAGCGAAAAAATAGAGGACCAAAGAGGGCCTCTTTAATTTTCTTTCGGTTGCTTCGCTCGCTTCCCGCCTCCTCATGCTCTTTATGCGTTGAAAAATATAGAGGCTGTGGACAGTCTGATGTGATTGCACTGAACATTCGTGTATAACTATTGTATCAGTGGTTAAATTTTGTCGATTAACCAAATGGAAAGCAAAAACTGAAAGAAAAGAAGTTAAAAGAAACGACAACAACAACTGAAACCGGCCCTTAGTAAATGCAGGAAAAATCTGCTTTAGTTTTGCTTTTTCTCGAAATCTTGTCTTGTTTCAGTACATGTTGATGAATTTGAATTTGAAGGCATATTTTAGTTCTTAGGACCATTCTGGGACGATGAAATGATCTAGTCTTTTTTATATATATTTAAGGTGGATTTCCACTGACGCGTAATTTGTCACGTGCGTTAACGTGCGTGAAAAAAATTAGAGACAATGTATGAACGACTTGCGTAAACGTGCACGCAAGTCGTTCATACGTTGTCTCTAAATTGTTTCACGTACGTAAAAAAATACGCGTCAGTGGAAATCCACCTTAACTGACCGATTTTTTACGTTAAACACATTCTACGACTAACGGCTAAATTTTTTGGCCATTTTAACGGTTAACCCCATTGAAACCCTCATAGCCATGAATGGGGTAAAAAACAACCGATTTAATATGGCAACTTGTTATACACATAACGCTTATCGTTTAATACCTCTATTAATTTCTTTACGCTTTTTCTTTCCCGCCCTTTTAGAGCAAAGACAGCGTTTTCTTCAGATGGAGCAAGTTCTTCAAACATTTCTATTATTTCTGTTCGGATTGATTATAGGCTTCCAGATTACCACGTTTGTCCAGCATAATCGATGTAATTTGATTTATAAAAGCAAATTTGGACCAAGACTGACACGGAACCTTGAAAACCGTCAATTTATCTTTGTTGGTGTGATGACAGCTGAGCAGTTTCTGGAGACTCGAGCTAAAGCAGTGTTTGATACATGGGGCAGGAACGTTTCCGGAAAACTGACGTTTTTTTCAAGCTCCCGCGAAACTTCGTTAAAAGCGGCGCCAGTGATCAGTTTACCCGGCGTAGATGACTCGCAGTATCCACCTCTGAAAAAGTCGCTAATGATGGTCAAATACATGTTCGATCATCACATCGACGGGTATGAATGGTTCATGCGAGCGGACGACGATGTTTACGTTCGAAATGACAAGTTATTACGCTTCCTACGTTCGTTAAACAGTTCCGATGATATCTACCTCGGGCATGCAGGATTCGGCAAGAAGGAAGAAAGAGAAATGCTGAACCTGTCACCCGGAGAGAACTATTGCATGGGGGGACCAGGGATGATACTGAGCCAAAGTGTTTTGAGAAAGGTTGGTCCACATCTTGAACATTGTCTTCAAACAGCACCAAAGGCACACATGCATGAAGACATTGAGCTTGCCAAATGTATACGACGTTATGCTGGAGTTTCCTGCACTTGGTCTTACGAGGTAAGCTTTTAAATAGATTTAGCCAAGCCTAAAAGCGGAGCTCCCCGGTGATTTACTTTGCCCTTTTTGCAAATCCGAATTTACTGACCGTTGAGGGAAAAAATATAAAGAACTTGAGCCCGCGATGAATTGCAAACCATTATTTGGTCAGCGGTAAACTTGAAAAAAACCATTCGACCTGGATGAGTTTTATATCTGAGCCCGCGATATGGTTATGTGATATTAGTCAGCGAATACCTTGTTTTGACAGCAGACAGGCGCACGTGCCCGTGAACCAGGCCGCAAGCCATGATGACCATGAAAAACCAAATGCATGGTTCTGTAAATTTTTTATGGGTATGGGGCTCTGCTCCACGGCCCTTCGGGCCGCTGAGAGCTCCGCTACTAATTATCACAAGGTGAAGGTACCTTCAACGCACTGCCTGAGCTTTATTTGAGTGTCGGTAATATTTGAAAATTTATAAAAACCCGTCTGAACACTGAAACGTTCCATCAATTTCTTATCTGATAAATCTTTATTAAAGTTACGTCGATACGTATATTGGTTAACATATAAATCTACGTGCGTAAATCGTCTGAAAAATATTAACAAATGCAAGTTTGTGGTCTATCACACAATTGTTTACGTCTGTCCACACCAAAACGATTAACAGATATGAGAAACGCACAAATATCTTTCAAACGAGGACGGCTGGGTACAAAACTGTCACTGAGCATGCGTAAATTAATTGATGTGACATCAGCGTTAACAATTGTATTCGTTTATGTCTGTCCACTAGAATATACCAGAATACACAAGAGATAGTGCTTTGTTTCCGAATTTGACCACACCATGTTGGTTAAAGGAGAAGTTCACTCCAGAATGGCCGTTTATTTTCTTTACGCCAATAAAAAGTTTATACAAAGATATGTTATTCACAAATTCCTCCAACGTGCGCATAACCCTACGAAATCTTTCCCAAAACTCGACAACTAACGCCGCCATCTTGGAGCTGGTAATGTATGCGTGCGTCAAGAGCCAGCCTGAAGTTTGGCGGGAAAATATAAACACTCGAAACTCATTGTTTCTTCGTAGTGGCATTTGTTTGTCAAAATGCCTGTTTGTGCAGCTCCATTTTGCTCAAACAGAGCTCCAAAAAATACAAAAAACAAGGAGTTTCGACTATTAAAATTTTCCCGCCAAACTTCAGGCTGAGCTCTTTGACGTCACGCATACATTACCAGCTCCAAGATGGCGGCGTTCAGTTGTCGGTTTTGGGAAAGATTCGTAGGGTTATAGCGAACGTTGGAGGCTGAAATTTTGGTGAATAACATATCTTTGTGTAGACTTTTTATTGGCGTAAAGAAAATAAACGGCCATTCTGGAGTGAACTTCTCCTTTAATGTAAACGAAAAACATGATTACATAATCAAAACATAAACGTTTAACTGCCGTTTTTAATTGTGGACGAAAGGCAAAAAGGTATAAAAAGTATTTGTTTACAGTCGTACCATGGGCACAAGGGGGGGATATATAAGGACGGGGGTGACCGGCGTCTTGCTCGCTAAGGGGAGTTAATTACGGATTCTTGTCTGACTGAAAGTGTTTAGGGCACAAAGCCAAACTTCTTCAAGGTCTTGGTTAGCTTTGCAGGTGAAGAACTGAAAATTAACCGCCGAAAGCTGTGTTGAATATGAATGAAATTACAGTAACATCTTTTAGGAGTCAAAAAGAAGCTTAAGCCATGTCTAGATTGGTCTCCTGGAGGGATTCTGTTCAAATATTTCGACGAGCATTCCGGCCCTTTTCTTATAGGAGTCATTTTATTTCTAGCCTGCGAGCAGGCAACGTGAATCTCAAGATAATACATCAATCAACAGAAAACGGTTTGAACAAAAACTGTCAGTTCTATTTCGAAGTAATGACCTTAAATAGGCTTAAAAGAACAAAAATATTGTGATTAAGTATTTGGCTTGTTATTTCTTTCAGATGAATAATCTTTTCTTTCACCAATACACTGGTAATGGATCAATGTTTAAAGGTGACCTGAACACAAAGACCATTAGTGAAGCCATTACTCTTCACCCTATTAAACAACCTGCCTACATGTACCGCCTTCACTCGCACTTTATGAACGAACGCATTCAAGATCTTCAACATAAAGCAGTAAAGCTCCAACGGGTTTTAAGGAACATGGATCGACTGCTTCAAGCAAATGGCGACGAACTCTCTCTTCAAGAGAAACGAAGCCTTCAGGATGAAAGAGATTTCCATCATCAGTTGGCCATAAATAACATTGAAAAATGGAACATGTTTACGACAAAATCGATTTCCACTGATACTGGTTTAGAACCACCCCACAGAGCATTGAAGAATGAAGTAAACAATTTACTGGAGAAAACAAAGGAACTTGTAGATGAAGAAGCTAGGAAAAATCAAAATATTAAAAAGCTGAAGGTCCAGAAATTAAGTCATGGCTATAGGCGTATTCACCCACTATACGGCTTACAACAAATCGTAGAAGTAACAGTCAACGGAAAGATACAAAGCAATAACCCAAGAGGTGCAACGAAGATTACTTACGTATTCACAAAGAAGACGCTTTTATACCCAACAGTCACTTGGAAACTTGTTATACAAAACTGAATCCCTTGACGACATGCCCCCTTATGTACACTTTATTGTCCCCTTGGCAGAGCGTCTGGAAACGTTTCGCCGCTTCATGAAGAATTTTGAATTGGTCTGCCTTAAAACACTTCAGAAAGTTAAGCTGGTAGTCGCATATTCTTCTTTCGTGTCTTCCCCTCATGAACACAAAGTTATAATGAAGGAATATCAAGATAAATACCCCCAAGCAGAGCTAATATGGCTTGACGTTGCGGGTAACTTTTCCCGCGGGATAGCCCTTTCTCTCGCAGCCGATAAATTTGATCAAACAGCTCTGTTGTTCTTGTGTGATGTTGACTTGATCTTTAACTCGGAGTTTATTGATCGCTGCCGAATGAATACGGCGCTCGGAAAGCGAGTTTACTTTCCAATGGTATTTAGTCAGTTTGATCCTGAGTTAACATACATCAACAAAACCAACCCTTACACGCACTTTACCATTAACAAAGATGCAGGATTTTGGAGGGCATACGCGTACGGAATTGCATGCATTTATCATCAAGATTTGGATGCTGTTGGAGGGTTTGACACAAGTATTAAAGGCTGGGGATTGGAAGACGTGGATCTGTATGAGAGATTTGTAAACCACACAGAGATTGAGGTGTTTCGCGCAGCGGATCCTGGTCTAATACATGTTTATCATCATGTAAACTGTGATCCAAACCTTCCAGCTCGAAAACTGTTTATGTGCCAAGGTTCAAAAGCCTCTGGACGAGCCTCTCAAAAGTCACTTATCAGAGCTATGCCCTCCTTTCAGAATGTAACCCACAACTAAAAAAGAAACCGGCTATTATGACATGATCATAATGGGATTTTATGACAAGGCATCCTTGAAGGCAGTCGCCCCCAGGCTAAGGCGTTTGACGTATAAAGAGTATTGAGTTTCCAACCAATCACGATCAACCGATTTCGGGATGTCACAGTTCTTAAGCGTGCTCTACATTGCACTCGCCTCTTTTAGATGCACACCATCTCACTGGTCGCATCGCTTCGCTGTCAGTGAATTTTTTTAATTTTCCACCTCCTCCCCTTCCGCCTGCCTGTGGATTACTGCCGTAGTTTACCTATATATTTTGTGCTTTAGTGTTTTATTTACATTTTTAGTAGGTGGCGGTTTTCCCCCCACCTTTGCTGAGTAGATATTTGTTTAGTGTATAGAGCAGTTTTCAATTGAGTGTCGTAAAACCAAAACCAAAGTAATTACTCTGGCCAATCACAGACACAGACAATCCAGTAACCAATCAAACTCGAAGCAAACATGTAGCTGGCACGCGCGGGAAAACGTGCGCGGCGGTCATGATTGATTTTGGTTTACTCCTGATTGGCTGGGTGGCGCGGATTTTGCCAATCACTAAGCGTAGTAATGCAAAACCAAAGCAAATGCAATTTACTTTCGACACTCAAGTGAAAACCGCTCTATCGGCAGATCTTGAAAATAAACTTCGTCACCTTAGGTGGCCAAATTTACTCCAACCAAAGCCTCTGTATTTCATTAAGTAGCCCTCAGCAAACGAGTGCGACGCCATGCAGAGCTCTTAATCGCGCATAGTTTATCCTTTTTCCTATATTGTTATAAAATGTCTTGTTATAAAAAGGAATGAAGCTGTATTTTAGTTCAAGCCGCTAAAAGGAGCCAATCGAACATAACCGTTGATGGATAGTTCTAAAATCAAGTAGGTAGCTTTCAGGCCATCTCGGCACAGAAATGACGTTTTTCAGTAAATGTTCTCTTCATGGTTCAATTTCTTAGGTATAGAATTTTCGTACTACAGTGACAAACACCAGGCCGGTACGCATGCGCATTACGCGCCTTGTACCTCTAAGGGAGAGAAAACGACCATTCTCGACCCCAGACTTTCTCTTTCTAGATTGAGCAAGACGCGAGTCAGTCATGCACAAGTGAGGAGTTCTGGGGTGTAGAATGATTAAGCGACCCAAGTTTCAGAAAAATGCAGAAAAATAGCCGTGTGTGTCGCGTCGTTTGATCTACTAAAAGTCAGCGGAAGAAGATTTGTTACTGCTCATTTATATACAAGAACCAGGAATTCTTAAAAGTGCTAGCTTTTGCCAATCCAAGCAAAGGGAAAATGAAAATAAGTCAGTGACGTTTTTGAGTATACAAGGACTAAAATGAGCTTGTAAGGAAAAAGCGAGGAAAGCAATAAATATATTTTGTAATGGTTTAGTTTGTTTACTTCACAAGCAGTATATACAAGCCGGAATGCCCTGTTCTGTGTCAACAAGTATTTTAGGCGTGTATGTATGAAATGCGTGAGATACCCTCAAAGATTAGTGATAGCAGGAACTCATGGTGATAGGAGTTTTTAAGTTGTTCAAGAATCATGGAAAGGTATCTCTTTCTTTTTATTAATGTGTTTTGTGCATATATTTCATAATAATAAAAACGGTACTTAGTTTTTTTTTAGATCTGTAATGCTTTGGTTAAATGGTATCTATGAGTCAAGATTTGTACGTGAGGCAAAATTACCCTGTGGGAGCTGAGGCCAGTGTACATTTGTAAGGCAGAGCACCCTCGACGGTCTCGTTTGTCTCACCTCACCTGCGGGAAAAAGTGTCGTCGCCTTGACAACTATCACCCAATCATAGAGTGAGGCTGCATGGGAAAGGCGAGACTAATAAAAAATGCGTCCACTCTATCGGAGGCAAGGCGTTGGAGAAAGCCAAGAATTTGCAAACCATGGTTATTTTTTCCGTATTCTTAAATTGCAGAGAGGAGCAGTCGGATCAAAAGTTTGGTGTTCTGTAAGTTTGGTCTTCGAACTATGCACATGCGAAGATTTGGAGTAAGATGATCTAATTAAAAACAATTTTGGATTGGTAGTCAAACAGTAGTGTTTATCGAGCGTCGCAAGTGTTCACCCTTGCATTAATTTAGGTAAGAGTAAACTAAAATCATTTTAGTTTACTCTTACCCGTTAAATAGGTTTGAATTAAACATCATGCAGAATCGGCCACGACATACATCCAAGTTACGCCGATTCTTGAGGGGCAGCAGAACAAAAGACTGTTTCTGGGTCTTTACTCTTTCCTCGCCACTACGGGCGCCCTTCCCGGGTACGCATCGCTGTTGCTCCCCGGGGGGCACGAACAATAACGTCAATGCAACTTATTACATTCTGCGTACCTTGCAAAATCCATCATTCTCTGAGAAGACCGCAGAAGGCGATCGAAAATTTAGAGTATCCTTTTATATTTTTAGATCTGTTTAAACCATTTATATTTTATGCTTTATAACAGTCAAGAAACATCACATGGACAACATATGATGTAAAATTTGAACTTTACTAGCTGTTTGTTATATTTTATTTCGATATAAATTTTTGCTATAAAGTTTCATACAAATTTTTATAATTTTTACGCCGCCATTTTGACCAAATTGTCAAAGCGTGATCCTGAGCCCCCCTGGGAGTCTCCTCGCAAAGTAGTCGGCTGACTTCATCGAAAGCAGTAATTTTCGCGGGAATTAAAGGCTTAGCTAAAAATACTTTTACTTGTACGTGAAAACGCCGTTGCACAAATATACGAAAGTTGCACGCTCCGGGTAATTGGCTCCTGGTTACGTACAAAGCTTTATTAGTCAGTGACTGTCTTCAGTGAAGGATTCAATCTCATTCCCAGAGCCTGCGCGTTTTCGGCCAGCGGTGATTGAACGCGCTGGTGCTGACCAAAAGGATCGCAGTCAATTGCATTTGCTTGTGTGTAGCGCGGTTAATACCGAAACAGGTAGACTGTTAAACCGTAAAATTAAAAAATTCCCCGGGGGAAATTTTTTTTTGTCCCATGCTCGAGTCATGTTGAAACTTCATCTTCATTAGGTAGACTGTTTTTTCGGAGACGCGCGTAACAGTTGATTTCGGCGCCAACCGTCAGCGATTTTGATCAAGTGGCTTTGCTTGTCAAACCAAAAAGGTGATCACACGTCATCACAACTTGTTTGGACTGGGACAGATTTTGTCAAAACGGGCAAAACTTCAAAGGAGCCATTGTCTGACCTTGTCCAGCCTGCGTCACGTTTGCAGACGAACTAAACCCCGTCTGTACCGCAGGCTACCATTGTCCTGCCCGAACGCGGGAAAAATATCAGGAAAATCCACAGTTCCATGTCCCTTGAAAAGATGCAACTAGTCCAAAACTTTGCAGCGAGGACCTGCTGCGGCGTGAGAAAATTCGACCATATCACCCCAGCACTCAAGAACTTGCGCTGGATGCCATTCAAGCAACAGCTGTACCTGCGCGGGGCCACATTAACTTTTAAGTGTATGGCGGGCTGTGCCCCGAATATCTTACTAAACTTTTCACAACTTGGGAACAGGCAACAGGGCGATCCACACGCAACTGCCAAAAGCTGCAGATCCCACTATTCAAAACTAGCACAGGGAAAAAATCTTTTGCTTTTCGGGCAATTACCATTTGCAAAGTCTAAAACTATCAATGAATTTTAACGACTTCGAGAGGATAGTAGAATTATAAATAGATTATTCGATTTTTAATTTATTTTTATTTTTATTTATGTTGTACATATCACTGAAAAGCCCCATTGGGGGAGTTTTTTAAAAAGCTATTATTATTATTGTGACTCCCGGAAACAATACGTTATTGATTGGCCATTGTGTGTGTTTTTTTTCTGAGAATTTATGCGCGACCTCAAGTTTCAAGAACAAATTAACGCATTGATGTTTACATCACCTTTTTTTTTTTCTCTTTGCGGAAAATGTTATGAGAAAAAAACTGAATTGTTTTACAGTATTCCGTTGTTTTGCGATCTAAATTGCCACAAGTTAAGCCTTCATAATTCCCAACCCTTCAAATTTATGTGGCTGTGTAATGCTGAGTAAGACAAACAAATTTATCCCAAAAGACAGAATTTGTTAATTTCGCGTTTTTGCTTTGCATAAAGCGACTGAGAAATAAACCAAGATGTCAGTAGCACGTGCAAAGCTATTGTACTAGTCATTTCACCTTTTGTTCCGGCTTCAAGATGTATCTGACAACTTGTTGCAACATTTTTTTTCTCAAAATGCCAGGACATTTCAACACTTGTCCCCGATCAGTGCGAATCGGCTCTTTGAACGAAAATAATTCTCAAGGGTAACATGCGTAGTCTGAATGGGGACAAAAATGAAGCTTAAGGTATCAAGAAAGTATTGAATATGGCATAATCCCGGGGCATAAATGTCCATAACACATATCACTTTTTTATAACACATTTCGCTTTTTACACTATTTGTTCCCCGCCCTTTTAGAGCAAAAACAGCCTTTCCTTCAGATGGAGCGAGTGCTTCGAAAATGCATTTTATTTCTGTCCGGACTGATTGTTGGTTTCCTGATTACGTCGTTTGTGCGGAATAATCGATGTCATTTGATTTATACAAGAATATTTGGACCAAGAACACTGACAAAGCCGCATGAGATTAATCTTGAAAACCGTCAATTTATCTTTGTTGGTGTAATGACAGCTGAGAAATTTCTGGAGACTCGAGCTAAAGCAGTGTTTGATACATGGGGCAGGAACGTTGCGGGTAAATTGAGTTTTTTCCCAAGCTCCGGCGCGACTCCTAAAACGTTTCAAGCGCCAGTGGTCAGTTTACCCGATGTAGATGACTCGTTTCCACCGCTCAAAAAGTCGCTAATGATGGTGAAACACATGTACGATCATCACATCGACGAATACGAATGGTTCATGCGAGCGGACGACGATGTTTACGTTCGAAATGACAAGTTAGTACGCTTCCTACGTTCGTTAAACAGTTCCGATGATATCTACCTGGGGCATGCAGGAATCGGCAAGAAGGAAGAAAGAGAAATGCTTAACCTGTCGCCCGGAGAAAACTATTGCATGGGGGGACTGGGTGTGATATTGAGCAGCAGTGTTTTGAGAAAAGTTGGTCCACATCTTGAACATTGTCTTCAAACAGCACCAAAGGCACACATGCATGAAGATATTGAGCTTGGCAATTGTATACGACGTTATGCTGGAGTTTCCTGCACTCGGGCTTTTGAGGTAAGCTGCTAATTATGACTGAGTTTAAAGGCGCGTTTACACGAGCAATTTTTATATGAAAATTTTTATTTGACAATTTTTATTTTCTCCTGTAGATGAGAAAAATTGGTCGATTTTTATGTGACAAATACATTTGTTGACAAGCTGGCATGTTAGCTTTTATGTCCGGGACCGCGGAGACCATTTTGAAGTGGTAGGGCTAAAAAGCTGGCTAAGACAAACAAGCATTAGGTGTCATTTTCCCGCTATTTATCATGCGAAAATTCATAGCGGGGTTCCCGCGCGCGCCAAAGGCGCGCGCGAGCGGAGCATCCATAAGCAAATGGTTATTCATCGAGCCGAGAAATTTTGGGGGTCGCCGCCACCCCCTTACGTACGCACGGATTAGGAACGAGGAGGTTTCCCGCCCGTGGCTAAAGAAAAGAAAGGAAATTATAAAAAGCAAATAAAGCTCGCAGGGCAAGACAAAATGTGGACAACGGGTAAAATTACTCAGCGACACTACACAGCAAAAGATCTGAGAGGTTTATTATCCAACTGCTCTATTTTGTTTGTCTTTTTTCAAGTGTGAGGGAGTCGAAACCTCGATGCGCCTTTACGCAAAAAAATTGTGGCTCTCGTTCAATCGCTACACGGTTAAATTTTAATTTTATTGGTCTCTGGTCGCATATTTCTTAACCGTACAACGAGTGATTGACGTTATTTTCTATCGACTGGGTGATGTGGACGTTAATATAAATAGCTTTTAATATTTTTTAAATCCTGTAATATATATAGTTTTTATACATTTTTATAAAATTGTAATAATACACGTAATTTAGTCCAAGGACTGTTAAGTGTAATAGTTTTTTAATAAACGATACTTCGCTCTTCGGTTAGGTTAGGTCACAACGAAGTTATGATATGAAAACGCAGGAAAATTTGTTGTACGGTGTTTGTCGTGTAGGCTGAATGAGACCGCGAATAAAAAGAGCGACAGAGAACATTCTTTCTCCCAAGATGTCCTCAAAAGTAATCTATATCAGTCCGTGAAATTGTGGAAAACGAAAATTGTTTACGAGGAGACCGAAATAATTGCGAATGATATTCCTTGTGTAAGTCCAGTTTGCTTGTATCTGTTGTTTGCTGTTGAATCTGCGGCTGTCATCATCGAGAATATAATAACTTTAGCAAATGATTGTGTTAAAACGAAGCCAAGCACTACATAGATCAAGTCCGCTGAAGAAAGATACAGGACCCTGATGCAAGATAACCACCTCCTACTGAATTGCTGGGACTGATTTTATGACAGAAAATTTCATGATGTTTTTATTTTCTGAACGCAGTTTCGATAGATTCCGCATGGGCAAGGTTTAGTTTTTTTCCATTAAGGTCTTTTTTAAATAAATGTGGAGCTCCGCTTTTAGGCTTGCCTATAGCTATATATTACATCATCCTTTTCATGAGCCCTAAAATATCAACCCAACCAATAAAGTGGTAGGGCTATAGCCCTACCAGCCCCTCCCCCTCTCCGCGGTTCCTGTATGTGTATCTCTGCTGTCCAAGGTCACTAATGGCGCACTAAACTTTGAGCTGCTGACAAATAACTGTTGTTTCATCTACACCATCAAATATATTTGTCACATAATAATTGCCCGTGTAAACCCGGGTTCACTTGAGTGCTGGTAAAATGATAGGCGTACCACAGGCTTACCATCCTTGGTTTGTGAGGTCACAGAATGCCCTCCTGAATATTCAAATTTCTTCACTTATTGCTATTGTTAATATTTAAGCTTCCTAAAAATCTGCTTTTTACGGCTGTGTATTTGTAATAAAATGAAGTTGAAATATTTTCGCATTGTTTCAGTTTTTAAATGACGTTTTCTTGGCGATTTGAAGCGTGCGAGAGCAGGTCCATATGCAAAGTTTTCGACTCGTGTACAGAATTCAATTATTTACACAAGGCGTGCAACTTTGACCTCAAAGAAGCGGGTACCGCCTCTGAAATATAGCTGAAAAAACATACTTTCTTGACTCGCTTTCATCGGAGAACTCGTCCCTTGCAAGAACAGCCTTTGCACTATAGTCTGGCCTAATTTGAGTGCAATCAGTTCGCGCTGTTGTTCCTTTTAAACTAGCTGGAATATTAAATAAGATCGTGAATTTGCCGATCTTCTATGATTTGTACCACCAGCTGGGACTATTTATGCAATTTTCACTGAGTCAAAAGTACTGTCTACGCTCTCCACAGAAAGCAATACATGTTCCACTACTGGGAGTCACGATACCTCATAGTGTCGATGCAGTACTGAGATCATTTGTCATATTTCACGTTTTGCTTTCTCCCATTTTTTCGGCTCCCATGAAACTTATAGTGAACAAAAAAATATTTGTAGAAGCTGATATTTTCTGGAATCTGATGGGGTATAAAAAGGGATCCCTGTCCCTTAACGAATACCAGGATCTTCCATTTTTTATTTCAAAATTTAAGTTTGCAAAAAAACTAAACAGCTTTGATACTCATGCTGAAATAAAGTTTTAGTGTTTTTTATTACATTTTAAGGTTACCAACCAATAGACAAAGTTTGAACGAAAATCTATTGTAAATTCCATTTCGATGAAATGACCTTAAAGCAAGAGAATATTCTCTTGTTAAAAGTAAAATAATCGCAAATAAAGGGGCTATGTCACGCAATTTTAGGCAACTTTGGCACTGACCAACTTGTCGAAGAATTGATTGAAATATCACAATAACGGCTTAAAACTGTTGAAGAACTCAAAAGAAACACAGAAAGGCCAAAAAGGGGCATGGGTGGGCAAAATTCGAGAAGATTAAAACGGATTGCGTTCGGGTAAACTTGAAAAACTTCGGCCCGACTTTTTTCAAGTTTATCTCAAATTGTGTGAAAGTGTCATTTAAAATGCACGAAAATCATCCTTGTTTGTTATGTTGCTGTGATTTTGTCAATAAAAAACTTTTGCTCTGCCAATTTGAGGCTTAGAGCTCCTAATTAATTAATTATCTGGCCTATTGCTTCTTTCAGATGAGTACTCTTTTCGTTCACCATAACACTGGTAATGGATCAATGTTTAAAGGTGACCTGAACACAAAGATCATTAATGAAGCCATTACTCTTCACCCTGTTAAACAACCTGCCTACATGTACCGACTCCACTCGCACTTTATGAACGAACGCATTCAAGATCTTCAACACAAAGCAGTTAAGCTCCAACGGGTTTTAAGGAACATGGATCGACTGCTTCAAGCAAATGGCAACGAACTCTCTCTTCAAGAGAAACGAAGCCTTCAGGATGAAAGAGATTTCCATCATCAGTTGGCCATAAATAACATTGAAAAATGGGACATGTTTACGACAAAATCGTTTTCCACTGAAACTAGTTTAAAATCACCCAACAGAGCATTCAAGATTGAAGTAAACAATTTACTGGAGAACACAAAGGAACTTGTAGATGAAGAAGCTAGGAAGAATCAAAATATTAAAAAGCTGAAGGTTCAGAAATTAAATCATGGCTATAGGCGTATTCATCCGCTATACGGCTTACAACAAATCGTAGAAGTAACAGTCAACGGAAAGATACAACTCAATAACCCAATTGGTGGCAGGAGATTTACTTATCCCTCACAAAGAAGACGCTTTTTTACCCAACAGCCGTTTGGAAACTTGGTATACAAAACTGAGCCCGTTGACGACATGCCCTCTTATGTACACTTTATTGTCCCCTTGGCTGAGCGTCTGGAAACGTTTCGACGTTTCATGAAGAATTTTGAATTGGTCTGCCTCAAAATACTTCAGAGAGTTAAGCTGGTAGTCGCATATTCTTCCTTTGTGTCTTCTCCTCATGAACACAAAGTTATAATGAAGGAATATCAAGATAAATACCCCCAAGCAGAGCTTATATGGCTTGATGTTTCGGGTAACTTTTCCCGCGGGACAGCCCTTTCTCTCGCAGCCGATAAATTTGATCAAACAGCTCTGTTATTCTTGTGTGATGTTGACTTGATCTTTAACTCGGAGTTTATTGATCGCTGCCGAATGAACACGGCGCTCGGTAAACGAGTTTACTTTCCAATAATGTTCAGTCAGTTTGATCCTGATTTAACATACAAAAACAAAGCCAGACACGCACTTTACCATTAACAAAGATGCAGGAATTTGGAGGTCGTACTCTTACGGACCCGCATGTATTTACCATCAAGATTTGGATGCTGTTGGAGGGTTTGACACAAGTATTAAAGGCTGGGGATTGGAAGATTTGGATCTGTTTGAGAGATTTGTAAACCACATAGATATTGAGGTGTTTCGTTCAGCGGATCCTGGTCTAATACATGTTTATCATCGCGTAAACTGTGATCCAAACCTTCCTGCTCGACAACTGTTTATGTGCCAAGGTTCAAAAGCTTCTGGACGAGCCTCTCAAAAGTCATTGGTCAAAGCTATGCTTTCTTTTCAGAATGTTACACATGGCTAAAGTGTATAAACTGTTAGCTACTGTTATTTTGTCTAACTTGCTTTAGAGCCAATAGAACACTTTTTCAGTAGACGTTCTATACACTCTCTATAGTTTAATCTGTTCAGATATAGGATCAAAGTTATGTCGGTAGTGCATTCTCGGCTCCAGAGCACTTCTCTTTTGTGCATGACTGTCACTATCAGTCACGTGGAAAAGACAGGAGCCCTGGGGTCGAAAATAAACGTAGTTTTTATCATCAGGATGGCACGCATGCGTATTAAGCACCTGGTAATTCTGAGCCAGTCTCGACTCCAGACATTCGCTTTCTGGACTGAGCAAGACTCGATTGGGTCATCATGGTCATGTGCTAAAGTGGACTGGTGTCCGAAATTAGGCCAAAGCGACCCTTTTTTCGTTTACAGTCCGCTCTCGTTACAACGGACACACTCGGGGCGTCGTTTAGTGTCCGTTATAGCCAGAGTCCGTAATAGCGGAAGCCATTTCCTGTTCAACCTCTTTCGCCGGGGATCTGGATTTTGTCCGCAATAGCGAGTGTCTGCAATAGCAGGGTGTCCGCAAGGTGAGAGTTGACTGTAATGTAGAAAAATATCAATGGGTGCCACGTCCTTTGAATGTACTACAAGTCAGCAGAATCGAGTCAAAAAGATAAAACTAATTTGTTCTTGCGCATTAGAGCAGTTTTCAATTGAGTGTCGTAAAACCAAAACCAAAGTAATTACTCTGGCCAATCACAAAGGACACAGACAATCCAGTAAACCAATCAAAACTCGAAGCAAATACATGTGGCTGGCACAAAGCGCGGGAAAACGTGCGCGAGCGAGTCATGATTGGTTTTGGTTTTACTCCTGATTGGCTGAGAAAGTGGCGCGAGATTTTTAAGCCAATCACTAAGCGTAGTAATGCAAAACCAAAGCAAATGCAATTTACTTTCGACACTCAAGTGAAAACCGCTCTATCGGCAGATCTTGAAAATAAACTTCGTCACCTTAGGTGGCCTAGCCTGCGAGCAGGCTCTCTATTCGGGGGCAACGTGAATATTGAACTCTTCGAGCGCCGAAGGCGCGAGTCGGCGAGCGAAGCGAGCCCGCGATCAATGGCTTGCGTGCAGGCTCTCCCTCTGCGAGCTCGCTTCGCCCACGCACTCGCGCCTTCGGCACTCGCGGGATCGCGCCTTCGGTGCTCGAATAGTTCAATATTCACGTTGCCCCCGAATAGAGAGCCTGCTCGCAGGCTATAGGTGGCCAAATTTACTCCAACCAAAGCCTCTGTATTTCATTAAGTAGCCCTCAGCAAACGAGTGCGACGCCATGCAGAGCTCTTGATCGCGCATAGTTTATCCTTTTTCCTATATTGTTATAAAATGTCTTGTTATAAAAAGGAATGAAGCTGTATTTTAGTTCAAGCCGCTAAAAGGAGCCAATCGAACATAACCGTTGATGGATAGTTCTAAAATCAATTGCAAGTAGGTAGCTTTCAGGCCATCTCGGCACATAAATGACGTTTTTCAGTAAATGTTCTCTTCATGGTTTAATTTCTTAGGTATAGAATTTTCGTACTACAGTGACAAACACCAGGCCGGTACGCATGCGCATTACGCGCCTTGTACCTCTGAGGGAGAGAAAACGACCATTCTCGACCCCAGACTTTCTCTTTCTAGATTGAGCAAGACGCGACTCGCAGTCATGCACAAGTGAGGAGTTCTGGGGTGTAGAATGGTTAAGCGACCCAAGTTTCAGAAAAATGCAGAAAAATAGCCGTGTGTCGCGTCGTGTCAGCGGAAGAAGATTTGTTACTGCTCATTTATATAACAAGAACCAGGAATTCTTAAAAGTGCTAGCTTTTGCCAATCCAAGCAAAGGGAAAATGAAAATAAGTCAGTGACGTTTTTGAGTATACAAGGACTAAAATGAGCTTGTAAGGAAAACGCGAGGAAAGCAATAAATATATTTTGTAATGGTTTAATTTGTTTACTTCACAAGCAGTATATATACAAGCCGGAATGCCCTGTTCTGTGTCAACAAGTATTTTAGGCGTGTATGTATGAAATGCGTGAGATACCCTCAAAGATTAGCGATAGCAGGAGCCCATGGTGATAGGAGTTTTTAAGTTGTTCAAGAATCATGGGAAGGTATCTCTTTCTTTTTATTAATGTGTTTTGTGCATATATTTCATAATAATAAAAACGGTACTTGGTTTTTTTTCAGATCTGTAATGCTTTGGTTAAATGGTATCTATGAGTCTAGATTTGTACGTGAGGCAAAATTACCCTGTGGGAGCTGAGGCCAGTGTACATTTGTAAGGCAGGGCACCCTCGACGGTCTCGTTTGCCTCACGTCACCTGCGGGAGAAAAGTGTCGTCACCTTGACAACTACCACCCAATCATAGCGTGAGGCTGCATGGGAAAGGCGAGACTAATCAAAAATGCGTCCACTCTATCGGAGGCAAGGTGCTGGAGAAAGCCAAGAATTTGCAAACCATGGTTATTTTTTCCGTATTCTTAAATCGCAGAGAGGAGCAGTCGGATCCATAGTTTGGTGTTCTGTAAGTTTGGTCTTCGAACTATGCACATGCGAAGATTTGGAGTAAGATGATCCAATTAAAAACAATTTTGGATTGGTTGTCAAACAGTGGTGTTTATCGAGCGTCGCAAGTGTTTACCCTTGCATTAATTTAGGTAAGAGTAAACTAAAATCATTTTAGTTTACTCTTACCAGTTAAATAGGTTTGAATGCTTTATAACAGTCAAGAAACATCACATGGATAACATATGATGTAAAATGTGAACTTTACTAGCTGTTTGTTATATTTTCTTTCGATATAAATTTTTGCTATAAAGCTTCATACAAATCTTTATAATTTTGACGCCGCCATTTTGACCAAATTGTCAAAGCGTGATCCTGAGCCCCCTGGGAGTCTCCTCGCAAAGTAGTCGGCTGACTTCATGGAAAGCAGTAATTTTCGCGGGGATTAAAGGCTTAGCTAAAAATAACTTTACTTGTACGTGAAAACGCCGTTGCACAAATATACGAAAGTTGCACGCTCCAGGTAATGGGCTCCTGGTTACGTACAAAGCTATATTTGTCAGTGACTGCCTTCAGTGAAGGATTCAATCTCATTCCCAGAGCCTGCGCGTTTTCGGCCAGCGGTGATTGAACGCGCTGGTGCTGACCAAAAGGATCGCAGTCAATTGCATTTGCTTGTGTGTAGCGCGGTTAATACCGAAACAGGTAGACTGTTTTTTCGGAGACGCGCGTAACAGTTGATTTCGGCGCCAACCGTCAGCGATTTTGATCACGTGGCTTTGCTTGTCAAACCAAAAAGGTGATCACACGTCATCACAACTTGTTTGGACTGGGGCAGATTTTGTCAAAACGGGCAAAACTTCAAAGGAGCCATTGTCTGACCTTGTCTAGCCCGTGCGTCACGTTTGCAGACGAACTAAACCCCGTCTGTACCGCAGGCTACCATTGTCCTGCCCGAACGCGGGAAAAATATCAGGAAAATCCGCATTCCCATGTCCCTTGAAAAGATGCTACTAGTCCAAAACTTTGCAGCGAGAACCTGCTGCGGCGTGAGAAAATTCGACCATATCACCCCAGCACTCAAAAACTTGCGCTGGATGCCATTCAAGCAACAGCTGTACCTGCGCGGAGCCACATTAACTTTTAAGTGTATGGCAGGCTGTGCCCCCGAATATCTTACTAAACTTTTCACAACTTGGGAACAGGCAACAGGGCGATCCACACGCAACTGCCAAAAGCTGCAGATCCTACTATTTAAAACTAGCACAGGGAAAAAATCTTTTGCTTTTCGGGCAATTACCATTTGCAAAGTCTAAAACTATCAATGAATTTTAACGATTTCAAGAGGATAGTAGAATTATAAATAGAATTATATATCGATTTTTAATTTATTTTTATTTTTATTCATGTTGTACATATCACTGAAAAGCCCCATTGGGGGAGTTTTAAAAAAAGCTATTATTATTATTGTGACTCCCGGAAACAATACGTTATTGATTGGCCATTGTGTGTTTTTTTTTTCTGAGAATTTATGCGCGACATCAAGTTTCAAGAACAAATTAACGCATTGATGTTTACATCACCGATGTTTTTTTTCTCTTTGCGGAAAATGTTATGAGAAAAAACTGAATTGTTTTACAGTATTCCGTTGTTTTGCGATCTAAATTGCCACAAGTTAAGCCTTCAAAATGCCCAACCCTTCAAATTTATGTGGCTGTGTAATGCTGAGTAAGACAAACAAATTTATCCCAAAAGACAGAACTTGTTAATTTCGCGTTTTTGCTTTGCATAAAGCGACTGAGAAATAAACCAAGATGTCCGCAGCAGGTGCAAAGCTATTGTACTAGTCATTTCACCTTTTGTTCCGGCATCAAGATGTATCTGACAACTTGTTGCACCATTTTTTTTCTCAAAATGCCAGGACATTTCAACACTTGTCCCCGAGTGCGAATCAGCCCTTTGAGCGAGAGTAATCCTCAAGGGTAACATGCGTAGTCTGAATTGGGACAAAAATGAAGCTTAAGGTATCAAGAAAGTATTGAATATGGCATAATCCCGGGGCATAAATGTCCATAACACATATCACTTTTTTATAACACATTTCGCTTTTTACACTATTTGTTCCCCGCCCTTTTAGAGCAAAAACAGCCTTTCCTTCAGATGGAGCGAGTGCTTCGAAAATGCATTTTATTTCTGTCCGGACTGATTGTTGGTTTCCTGATTACGTCGTTTGTGCGGAATAATCGATGTCATTTGATTTATACAAGAATATTTGGACCAAGAACACTGACAAAGCCACAGGAGATTAATCTTGGAAACCGTCAATTTATCTTTGTTGGTGTGATGACAGCTGAGAAATTTCTGGAGACTCGAGCTAAAGCAGTGTTTGATACATGGGGCAGGAACGTTGCCGGTAAATTGAGTTTTTTCCCAAGCTCCGGCGCGACTCCTAAAACGTTTCAAGCGCCAGTGGTCAGTTTACCCGATGTAGATGACTCGTTTCCACCGCTAAAAAAGTCGCTAATGATGGTGAAACACATGTACGATCATCACATCGACGAATACGAATGGTTCATGCGAGCGGACGACGATGTTTACGTTCGAAATGACAAGTTAGTACGCTTCCTACGTTCGTTAAACAGTTCCGATGATATCTACCTCGGGCATGCAGGAATCGGCAAGAAGGAAGAAAGAGAAATGCTTAACCTGTCGCCCGGAGAAAACTATTGCATGGGGGGACTGGGTGTGATATTGAGCCGCAGTGTTTTGAGAAAAGTTGGTCCACATCTTGAACATTGTCTTCAAACAGCACCAAAGGCACACATGCATGAAGATATTGAGCTTGGCAATTGTATACGACGTTATGCTGGAGTTTCCTGCACTCGGGCTTTTGAGGTAAGCTGCTAATTATGACTGAGTTTAAAGGCGCGTTTACACGAGCAATTTTTATATGAAAATTTTTATTTGACAATTTTTATTTTCTCCTGTAGATGAGAAAAATTGGTCGATTTTTATGTGACAAATACATTTGTTGACAAGCTGGCATGTTAGCTTTTATGTTCGGGACCGCGGAGACCATTTTGAAGTGGTAGGGCTAAAAAGCTGGCTAAGACAAGCAAGCATTAGGGGTCACTTTTCCGCTATTTATCATGTGAAAATTCATAGCGGGTTCCCGCCCGTGCCGAAGGCGCGCGCGAGCGGAGCATCCATAAGCAAATGGTTATTCATCGAGCCGAGAAATTTTGGGGGTCGCCGCCACCCCCGTACGTACGCATGGATTAGGAACGAGGAGGTTTCCCGCCCGTGGCTAAATAAAAGAAAGGAAATTATAAAAAGCAAATAAAGCTCGCAGGGCAAGACAAAATGTGGACAACGGGTAAAATTACTCAGCGACACTTCACAGCAAAAGATCTGAGAGGTTTATTATCCAACTGCTCTATTTTATTTGTCTTTTTTCAAGTGTGAGGGAGTCGAAACCTCTATGCGCCTTTACGCAAAAATCGCTACACGGTTAAATTTTAATTTTATTGGTCTCTGGTCGCATATTTCGTCAGGCCCGTAGGAACGAATTTTAGAGTGAGGGGGCCCAAAGGTGAGAAGTTAGGGACGGACCATTAGAAAAGTGATAGGGGGGGTGGGGAATTTTCGGCTTGCACGAATTTTTTTTCTGTCCATTTCTTGTGCAGGAATTTTTTTTTCGGGTGAAACCCTCTGCTCGAATTTTTTTTTTTGACAAATGTTTTTTTCTTCACACAAATGCCATGTTTTGTTACTTTATACCATGTTTTTGGACAAATGTTGCTTTGTTCATTATTTTTTAAATATTTTAAAACTGCTGTTGTTCATTGACTTCATCCTTTAGGGACTGGCAATAGGTACCGAGGGGGGGGGGGGGGGGTCAAAGGGCGGTGCAATTGGAAAAGTGGAAACCCACCCCTTCCTTCTAGCTCAAAACACAAACCCTGGTCGAGGGTTGGAAATTACATGATCCACCCCTTTCTACAAAAAATAGTTAATAAGGAAAAAGCCTTTTTAAGTTCTTACCACAGGAAAATGTAAATACGTATAACTTAAGAAGTCAACGTCATTTTAAAGCATATAAGGCTCGAACCAATCGTTTTAAACATAGTTTTTTTCCCTCCATGGCAAATTTTTAATATAGTTTTAATAGATTTTAATAGTTGTATCATATATATATATATATTTTAATAATTTATCTCTTTGTAAATTTTTACGCAATTCAGTTTTAGACTGTCATGTAAAAATATCAATAAACTATCTATCTATCTATCTATCTATCTATCTATCTATCTATCTATCTATCTATCTATCTATCTATCTATCTATCTATCTATCTATCTATCTATCTATCTATCTATCTATCTATCTATCTATCTATCTATCTATCTATCTATCTTGTCTGTAATGGATTAGAGGTTTCTGAAGTGATATCAGCTTTTAATGTGCGATCCTAACACTGTAATTCTATATGTAGTTTCTTACACACCTTCTTTCGCTTCTTAACACACCAAAGCAGGATGAATTTCTCGATCATTTCGTAAAATAGATTTGTGTTTTTCATATATTTCTGTGTAAAGTCCGTGGGAAAACTAAGGGCGCGTTCGTTTGGGATCAATCCAGAATAAGAATAATTGGAATAATGCGACTTAGTGTTCGTTTGGCTGCTCTTCCTATTCTGGAATACGTGTATTTGCATTTCGGCTATTCTGCTCCTAGGAGCAGAATAGCCGGAACATATTCCGGAATACATTTTTATTCCGGAATATTCCCAAACGAATGCGCCCTTAGACATAAACATATGCAAAACTGAAACAATACGTAATAGAAATTCATAAATAATTACTGCAGAAATCCTATTTGACCGGAATTGACAACAGAAACTAAGACTACTGTAGATCGTACCATTCATGTTTGCAATCTGTTTGAGAAATGAGTTAACTGGTAAGCAATCTACGCAGGCTAGAGAGAGACGAGCAAAAGGAATGTTATGATCACAATCCATCTAGGGGGGTGTGGGGGCATGCTCCCCCAGAAAATTTTAAAATTTCTAGGCTCGGAAATGCTATTTTCAGCGTTCTCCACCATATATTTCGTCGAAAAATAGATCTCAACAAGTGTTAAATGATGACAGGTATTTTCAGGTATTAATAGGACCTTTCCTTCTGCACGAAATTTTTTTTCTTTGCCTTACCCTTTGCACGATTTTTTTTTCTTGCCATTTTGGCTTGCATGAATTTTTTTTTGGTTTTTTCCCCACCCCCCCCCCCATCACTTTTCTAATGGTCCGTCCCTTAGGGGGGTTATTAGGATGGGCCGAAGGCCCATCCTATGTAGGGGGGTCCGGGGGCATTCTCCCCCGTAAAATTTTGAAAATTTAGACACGCTCTAGTGCAATTTGGTGCATTTTGGAACACTTTCAGAGAAGCAGTTTGATGTCACTTTCAAGCCATTTTAAAGCCATTTTTTGATGGCTCCTGCTGAAATTACACATAAAGGCTTCTAACAATCACACAATTTGACCCCAACTCAGCGGAAAACGTAACGCAAGCCTAAAAATTTGCAGTAGATAAAAAATTAGCAAGAAGTGTGGACCCGCCTGACATTTCTGGCTCCCAGAAGGAAAATTAACAGACATTTGAGCTTAAAATGCCTTGACAATACACATTTTCACCTCGGATGCTTATTAATTATAAATTAAATATACTGTTCCCAACTGTTACGAGTCGATTAGGCCTATTCTACTTAATTTTTTCCCAAAAAAGTGGGGGGCACGGGCCCCCCCGGCCCCCCCCTTTTCCTACGGCCCTGTTCGTAACCGTACAACGAGCGATTGACGTTATTTTCTATCGACTGGGTGATGTGGACGTTAATATAAATAGCTTTTAATATTTTTTAAATCCTGTAATATATATAGTTTTTATACATTTTTAATTGTAATAATACACGTAATTTAGTCCAAGGACTGTTAAGTGTAATAGTTTTTTAATAAACGATACTTCCCTCTTCTCAGTTAGGTCACAACGAAGTTATGATATGAAAACGCGGGAAAATTTGTTGTACGGTGTTTGTTGTGTAGGCTGAATGAAACCGCGAATAAAAAGAGCGACAGAGAACATTCTTTCTCCCAAGATGTCCTCAAAAGTAATCTATATCAGTCCGTGAAGTTGTGGAAAACGAAAATTGTTTACGAGGAGACCGAAATAATTGCGAATGATATTCCTTGTGTAAGTCCAGTTTGCTTGTTTCTGTTGTTTGCTGTTGAATCTGCGGCTGTCATCATCGAGAATATAATAACTTTAGCAAATGATTGTGTTAAAACGAAGCCAAGCACTACATAGATCAAGTCCGCTGAAGAAAGATACAGTACCCTGATACAAGCTAACCACCTCCTACTAAATTGCTGGGCCTGATTTTATGACAGAAAATTTCATGATGTTTTTACGCAGTTTCGATAGATTCCGCATGGGCAAGGTTTAGTTTTTTTCCATTAAGGTCTTTTTTAAATAAATGTGGAGCTCCGCTTTTAGGCTTGCCTATAGCTATATATTACATTATCCTTTTCATGAGCCCTAAAATATCAACCCAACCAAAAAAGTGGTAGGGCTATAGCCCTACCAGCCCCTCCCCCTCCGCGGTTCCTATGTGACAAATAAAAGTAGTCAGATACGAAAATTGCCCGCCTAGACGACTCGTCACATGCATGCAAATATTGCGTCAGCATATGTGGTGCCCAATCTCCCACTGGGCCTTGGGAGCGGTTCTCTCTGTGTATCTCTGCTGTCCAAGGTCACTAATGGCGCACTAAACTTTGAGCTGCTGACAAATAATTGTTGTTTCATCTACGCGATCAAATATATTTGTCACATAATAATTGCCCGTCTAAACCCGGGTTCACTTGAGTGCTGGTAAAATGATAGGCGTACCACAGGCTTACCATCCTTTGTTTGTGAGATCACAGAATGCCCTCTTGAATATTCAAATTTCTTCACTTATTGCTATTGTTAATAGATTAAATTTTTAGAGTTAGAGTTAGAGTTAATATTTTAAATTTTTGGAGGCAAGCGTGGCCGAGTGGTTTAGGGCGCTGGTATTGTAATCCGGAGGTCCCCGGTTCAAGACCTGCCCCTGCCACTAGCTGGATTTGTTTCTCGGTTGTCCCGGGTTCAAATCCTCGACCACGCTTTGTATATAGCCAACTGGTCTGCCTCCTGCCAGATGGGATTTTTAACCTTGTTATGTTCATTTAAAATTATTTGTTTCCTCTGTTTCAGTGGCATGCCTGTAAACTAGCTATCTCGTTGAGATATGAAGCTAAGTGCATGACCACTATAAACATATATTTATCATTTATTTATTATTTTATTTTTTTAATATTTAAGCTTCCTAAAAATCTACTTTTTACGGCTGTGTATTTGTAATAAAATGAAGTTGAAATATTTTCGCATTGTTTCAGTTTTTTTTAATGACGTTTTCTTGGCGATTTGAAGCGTGCGAGAGCAGGTCCATATGTTAAGTTTTCGACTCGCGTACAGAATTCAATTATTTACACAAGGCGTACAACTTTGACCTCAAAGAATCGGGTACCGCCTCTGAAATATAGCTGAAAAAACATACTTCCTTGACTCGCTTTCATCGGAGAACTCGGCCCTTGCAAGAACAGCCTTTGCACTATAGTCTGGCCTAATTTGAGTGCAATCAGTTCGCGCCGTTGTTCCTTTTAAACTAGCTGGAATATTAAATAAGATCGTGAATTTGCCGATCTTCTATGATTTGTACCACCAGCTGGGACTATTTATGCAATTTTTACTGAGCCAAAAGTACTGTCTATGCTCTCCACGGAAAGCAATACATGTTCCACTACTGGGAGTCACGAAACCTCATAGTGTCGATGCAGTACTGAGATCATTTGTCATATTTCACGTTTTGCTTTCTCCCATTTTTTCGGCTCCCATGAAACTTATAGTGAACAAAAAAATATTTATAGAAGCTGATATTTTCTGGAATCTGATGGGGTATAAAAAGGGATCCCTGTCCCTTAACGAATACCAGGATCTTCCATTTTTTATTTCAAAATTTAAGTTTGCAAAAAAACTAAACAGCTTTGATACTCATGCTGAAATAAAGTTTTAGTGTTTTTTTATTACATTGTAAGGTTACCAACCAATAGACAAAGTTTGAACGAAAATCTATTGTAAATTCCATTTCGATGAAATGACCTTAAAGCAAGAGAATATTCTCTTGTTAAAAGTAAAATAATCGCAGATAAAGGGGCTATGTCACGCAATTTTAGGCAGCTTTGGCACTGACCAACTTGTCGAAGAATTGATTGAAATATCACAATAACAAAAAGAAACAAATATCAAAAGAAACACAGAAAGGCCAAAAAGGGGCATTGCGTTCGGGTAAACTTGAAAAACTTCGGCCCGACTTTTTTCAAGTTTATCTCAAATTGTATGAAAGTGTCATTTAAAATGCACGAAAATCATCCTTGTTTGTTATGTTGCTGTGATTTTGCCAATAAAAAACTTTTGCTCTGCCAATTTGAGGCTTAGAGCTCCTAATTAATTAATTATCTGGCCTATTGCTTCTTTCAGATGAGTACTCTTTTCGTTCACCATAACACTGGTAATGGATCAATGTTTAAAGGTGACCTGAACACAAAGACCATTAATGAAGCCATTACTCTTCACCCTGTTAAACAACCTGCCTACATGTACCGACTCCACTCGCACTTTATGAACGAACGCATTCAAGATCTTCAACACAAAGCAGTTAAGCTCCAACGGGTTTTAAGGAACATGGATCGACTGCTTCAAGCAAATGGCAACGAACTCTCTCTTCAAGAGAAACGAAGCCTTCAGGATGAAAGAGATTTCCATCATCAGTTGGCCATAAATAACATTGAAAAATGGGACATGTTTACGACAAAATCGTTTTCCACTGAAATTAGTTTAAAATCACCCAACAGAGCATTCAAGATTGAAGTAAAAAATTTACTGGAGAACACAAAGGAACTTGTAGATGAAGAAGCTAGGAAGAATCAAAATATTAAAAAGCTGAAGGTTCAGAAATTAAATCATGGCTATAGGCGTATTCATCCGCTATACGGCTTACAACAAATCGTAGAAGTAACAGTCAACGGAAAGATACAACTCAATAACCCAATTGGTGGCAGGAGATTTACTTACCCCTCACAAAGAAGACGCTTTTTTACTCAACAGCCGTTTGGAAACTTGGTATACAAAACTGAGCCCGTTGACGACATGCCCCCTTATGTACACTTTATTGTCCCCTTGGCAGAGCGTCTGGAAACGTTTCGCCGCTTCATGAAGAATTTTGAATTGGTCTGCCTCAAAACACTTCAAAGAGTTAAGCTGGTAGTCGCATATTCTTCCTTTGTGTCTTTTCCTCATGAACACAAAGTTATAATGAAGGAATATCAATATAAATACCCCGAAGCAGAGCTTATATGGCTTGATGTTTCGGGCAACTTTTCCCGAGGGATAGCCCTTTCTCTCGCAGCCGATAAATTTGATCAAACAGCTCTGTTGTTCTTGTGTGATGTTGACTTGATCTTTAACTCGGAGTTTATTGATCGCTGCCGAATGAACACGGCACTCGGTAAACGAGTTTACTTTCCAATAATGTTTAGTCAGTTTGATCCTGATTTAACATACAAAAACAAAATCAAGCCAGGCACGCACTTTACCATTAACAAAGATGCAGGAATTTGGAGGTCATACTCGTACGGACCCGCGTGTATTTACCATCAAGATTTGGATGCTGTTGGAGGGTTTGACACCAGCATTAAAGGCTGGGGATTGGAAGACGTGGATCTGTATGAGAGATTTGTAAACCACATAGATATTGAGGTGTTTCGCGCAGCGGATCCTGGTCTAATACATGTTTATCATCATGTAAACTGTGATCCAAACCTTCCAGCTCGAAAACTGTTTATGTGCCAAGGTTCAAAAGCCTCTGGACGAGCCTCTCAAGAGTCACTTATCAGAGCTATGCTCTCCTTTCAGAATGTAACACATAATTAAAAAAAGAAGCTGTAATTTAGTTCAAGCAGTTAAATGGAGCCAATCGAACATAACTATAGATTGACAGTTCTAAAATCAAGTAGGTAGCTTTCTCGCAACTCGGCACAGAAATGACGTTTTTGAGTGAATGCTCTACAAACTCTTCATGGTTTAATTTGTTAGGTATAGGATTTAAAGGGACTGTGTCACGGCTGAGTTAAGTTTATTTTGTTAAGTTTTGCCAAATACTTGGTATGAATCTTAATGTCTGCAAAGAAATTACTTCTATGGATCTAAATTACAAAACCAAAACTTTTATTCCAACCAAATGTGTTTCCCTGGCGTTATAATTTAGAGTTACAAGGAAACTTGACCAACTTTGAAAACTGTTCAGCCCAACAATATTTCAAAAACCCATATCGCAATCTGTTTGAATCTTCGTCACTTTTGGCCATCCGTACTTTCTTTTGTGTTTGCTGTGTTATTGAAATGTTCCTTCACTGTTTTAAGAGGTTATTTTTTATTTTTCACCGAATTTGACTGTCCTTCCCTTTGCCTAAATTTGGCTAAAATCCGTGACACAGTCCCTTTAAGTGATTCAGTGACAAACAGCAGACCTGTACGCATGCGCATTACGCGCCTTTGTTCTTCTATTGGAATTGAAAGCGACCATTCTCGACCCCAGATTATCTCTTCTAGAATGAGCAAGACGCGAGTCAGTCACGTACAAGTGAAAAGTTCTGGGGTCTAAAAAGATTAAGCGACTCAAGTTTTAGAAAAACGTAGAAAAGTAGCCATGTGTGTCGCGTCGTTTGATCTAGCACATTTCAGCGAAAGAATTAAGATATGTTATTGCAAATCAGGCAAAGAGAAAATGAAAATAAGTCAGTGATGTTTTTGAGTACAAAGAGAAAATGAGCTTGTTAATGGGAAACCGAGTAAAGCGACAAATATATATTTTGTAGTGGTTTGCTTATTTTACAAGCAGTATGTACAATAATGACCTGTGCTGTAGAGAAATATTGAAGGCGCCGCGTATATATGTAATGCGTGAGATACCGTCTAAGATTAGTTACCGTATTTACTCAAATAAGCGCCGCGGCGCTTATTAAATTTTTCGCGCCTCAAGTGCGGCGCTTATTTGAGGGCGACGCTTATTTAAAATTAGACGCCACAAACAATCTTATCTAGACGAAAGGCCTACAATAACTAAAAGAAGGGCCTTGTGATTGTCAGTATTCGTCTCTTACGGAAAAGAGTTGTTGCGTTTGCTGTCCCGACAAAGGTTAATGTTAACAGAACTACGTATTGTTAGAATTTTGTATAGAAAACTTTAATGGGCGAGCGGTAAAACACAATAACTTTGAACTGCGAAACATGGCTCTTTGATGAAAAGGAATTTCCAAGGCTGTTCTAGAGTTGCTATGTAGTGCTATTTAATTATACGGAATTCCTCGAATAAGTGCTGCATCGGAACTGCGGCGCTTATTCGGGGGCGGCGCTTATTAACTTTTTTTGTCAAAAAAATTTTTAGTTTTTTCTTAACTATATTGTCATGCGCAATTGAAAATTTTTAAATTGATAATTGCGCAATATAAGTAAATTATTTATTATTATTATAAAAATGCGGCGCTTATTCGAGGGCGGCGCTTATTCGGGGGCGGCGCTTATTCGAGTAAATACGGTATACGAGCTTGTAAGTTATCCAGCGCAAGGTATCGCGTCCTACATTTTTAGTTTGTTTTGTGTGTATATTTCATAATGATAAATACGGTACCCAGGTTTTTTAGATCTGTAATCTGTGTAATGTATTCGTTAAATGTTCGCATACACCTAATTGTAATAACGTTGTCATAGGAAAAAGCAAAAAAGAAGAAAAGTAAATAGGAATAAATTGGCGTAGTTTCATAACTGGTAGCATTACAGAAAACTCACCAGTTTTATCTGCACACTTTGAGTCCACTTTTTTTATGCTGTAACAAGATTGATTTATTCGTAGTTTGGAGGCATTTTAAGGCCATCTTTTCGAATAAATTTCATGCATGCGCTTAATTAATTCCCATTTGGCTATTTTTTATTGGACTTTTTCACTTTTTTCTACGACAACCTTATTGCAATTAGGCGTATACTTGAATTAAAAATTTTCCAATCAAAATGGAGTCGCTTCTTGCATCTGGGGATGTTGAAGGAATCAGAAAGTTGGAAACTGAATAGACTTAATAACCCGGTAGAAAATGAGTGATTTAATTAATTATGTCGATTAAACATGCGTTTAAGTACAGTGGTTCATGCGAACGAACGACGATGTTTACGTCCATAACAAAACTTGAGCACACCTAGCTAGCAGGGTTTTAGAGTTGTTTTCAATAATGACAGTGGTAATGCATTTATTGAGCACATTTTTCATGCCTGATATGTTCAAATGCGCATTACAATTCAAATCTTGGGAGAAATCGGGAGTTAGCGTGTAACTGTACGCTCAATTACCAGCCGCGCTCCTCCAAAGACCGGACTCGAGAGAGCGGCGGAAATATCCTATGACAGACGCTATCTCGCCCCACCCACCCACCCAGGGACTACGTACCTAACTCTGCCCAATAACGTGATCATCTTAACTAAGACGAGTTTCATATAGGAAATAGTTTAAGTCATGTTTCTTAACGAACGGCCTGCATGATCGTACTAGTTGGTGGTCAGGAGACACCTCTTCATACGTCAGTCGGACGACCCGGGTTCGACGCCACCACGCTGCACTTTATATTTAACATTTTCGTTTGTACTCTTTGATAAAATTCGAAAAAAACGACAACAAAGCACGGACCGGCTTCGTCTCTGCCTCTTAAACCGAAGTGTAAGGACAAAAACCCCCAGACAGTTCTTTGAAGTGCAACTGGATTGGAGTCGCCAAATTCTCCCGCTTCAAAAAGAGCATCTTCGTCGTCTTGATTAATCGCCTGAGCGGATTGCAGGTTGTTGTTTCCTTCGCCGTACTAGCACTTCGCAGCTAGTACTTTTGGATCTCGATTTTTTAAACTCATTGTCGTTGAGTACGTTGAATGGATATTTCTTCTCAGGTATCGCTGAATGCTGCGCTGAAAATTGGAAATTGCCGCTGGCCTGTTACTCTTCTCCATTTTTTGCTGCGTGTGCTTATAAAAAATTCGCTGCGTGAAAAATTTGGATGGAAAGTTGGTCAAGCTCAGAACCAGGTAGGCTTTCAATTCTTTCATTTGTCATACCATTACCTTCCATGTAGCGGAGAAGAGCATCCATATCAGTAGCCGTCTTCTTATTTGTGTTTATACTTTTCTGTTCGTTTATAAATGGTCCATGGCCTCTGGCTTTCGGTGATGCGTGTTTCAATTTCTACAACAGAACTTTCATGATTTTTTGCATAATGCGTTAAAAATACGCTTGGTGAATATACGTTTTCTTCGTCCATGTTGTAAGCTCTGTAAAATATCAATCTGTTAGGTAGTTTTTTTGCGAAGAATGAGAGTGTGTACACGTTTTCTTTGTGCAGGTTTAGTTGCAAATTATGAATTTGCCGGATTTCGAAAAAAGATACACGACTTGGATCGTTTTCATGGAAACGGTCCGTATGGCAAAATCCCGACGAATTCGAAGAAAGAACCAATCACAGAACGCTCGGATTTACCTAGGACTGGCTTTGCCATATAATAATCATTGTTGTTATGTGATCATTTTTGTGAAGTTTAGCAAAACTCTACTAACATTGTCTACCAAACGAATTTTTACTTTCAAAACCCTCACCCTCAGGCTAAAAAACTACATCGAGCCTCCTTATATGTTACAAGCGTGATGTAGTCAAATATAGCAAAGACTGCTTGCAGTCTGTATTTCTATCAAAATCACTAAGTCCACTAAGGGAGTGAGGGGCCAGGGTTTTAAATGCGAGAAGGGATTGGGGCGAGACAAGTGTACGTGAGGTTTTTTCTCGTCTCGTCTCGCCCCAAGCCCCTTCTAGTCCATACTGCCTTTTAGCGTGCTCGCTCCCGATTTGAAACCGCGCGCTCGTCGGGTCGGGCACTAAGAGAAAAGACCGACTACAAGTAGTCTAAATATAGCAAAGCATTATTCTCAATGTCTAAATCACTCGCCAAAGCTTGAATCATCTTGCATGTTTTTATCCACAGAAAGTATGTAAATTATTGTTTTTTTCAGACCGTTTGATGTTCTCAAGAGAATTGTTCCTTTATCTATCTGAAATTAATTGTCTTGTTTGCATGTTGATGTATTTGAATTTGAAAGACATAATTCTCAAGGGTAATATAAATATTCCGAATTAGGTAAAAAACGACGCTATTCAATGTGGCATAAACGTGTTTAACACATATCGCTTGTCGTTTGGTACCTCTATAAATTCTTTCACACTATTTGTTTCCCGCCTTTTTAGAGCAAAGACAGCCTTTTCTTCAGATGGAGCAAGTGCTTCGAACATTTCTATTATTTCTGTCCGGATTGATTATTGGCTTCCAGATTACGACGTTTGTGCAGCACAATCGATGCCATTTGATTTATAAAAGCAAATTAATATTTGGACCAAGAACACCGATTCTTGAAAACCGTCAATTTATCTTTGTTGGTGTGATGACAGCTGAGCAATTTCTGGAGACCCGAGCTAAAGCAGTGTTTGATACATGGGGCAGGAACGTTTCCGGAAAACTGATGTTTTTTTCAAGCTCGGGTGAAACTACGTTAGAAGCGCCAGTGATCAGTTTACCCGGCGTAGATGACTCGCAGTATCCACCACTGAAAAAGTCGCTAATGATGGTCAAATACATGTACGATCATCACATCGACGGGTATGAATGGTTCATGCGAGCGGACGACGATGTTTACGTTCGAAATGACAAGTTAGTACGCTTCCTACGGTCGTTAAACAGTTCCGATGATATCCACCTGGGGCATGCAGGAATCGGCAAGAAGGAAGAAAGAGAAATGCTGAAACTTTCGCCCGGAGAGAATTATTGCATGGGGGGGTCCGGGTGTGATATTGAGTCAAAGTGTTTTGAGAAAGGTTGGTCCACATCTTGAACACTGTCTTCAAACAGCACCAAAGGAACACATGCATGAAGATATTGAGCTTGGCAAATGTATACGACGTTATGCTGGAGTTTCCTGCACTTGGTCTCATGAGGTAAGCTGCTAATTATCACAAGTTTAAGGTACTTTGAACGCACTGCCTGAGCTTTATATGAGTGTCGGTAATATTTGTAAATCCCCGTCCGAACACTAAAAACTCGTTCAATTTCTCATGTGATAAATCTTTTTAAGTTATGTCGATACGTATATCGGTTAAAGTATAAGTTTACGTGCGTAAAACGTCTGAAAATCATTAAGTTTGTTTTCGTTCACACAAGTTCAGAGATAGTTTACGTATCGTTTACGCCTGTCCTCACGAAAACGATAAACCGATATGAAAAACGCTCAATAGAGAGGTTAAGGATGACGTTTATTTTTCCCGCAAACGGCAAAAATTCAACTTCTGTCGTCTGCTGTTTGGCGTTTTTAGGCGAAAATGAGTAGTTTTCTGTTTGTTGTGAATGTGGAATTTTTTCCCTATTTTTATGAGGGATTTATTTTAGAATTCGATAAAAAGGTAGCAAAATGAAAGGCAAGCTCGCGTTTGCCGTTTGCTGTATAACGTCAAGCGTAATCTCTCTAATATCTTTCCAACAAGGACGGCTGGGTACAAGACTGTCATTAAGCATGCGTAAATTAATTGATGTGAAGTCAGCGTTAACAAATGTATTCGTTTATGTCTGTCCACCCAAGAGTATGCATGAGATTTTGCTCCGTTTCCAAACTTGTTTACAAAAACTTTAATGTCGTTTAAGTGCGGACAAAAGGCGAAAATGTATAAAAAGTATTCGTTTACAGTCGTACCATGTGCACGAGGGGGGGGGGGGACTCCCATATAAAAGAGACGGGGAAGACCGCCGTTTCGCTAATGGGGGAAAAATAAAGTATTTTGCATGGTCTCACTAAGCTAAGAGTGTTCAGGGCAAAAAGCCAACACTTCTTCTAGCCGTTAAGGTCTTGGTTGGCTTTGCAGGTGAAGAACTGAAAACCGCCGTTAGCTGTGTTGGATATGCATGGAATTAAGATGGTTTCCGCCCAACATTCGAGCAATACAGGCAAAAATAAAGTTACTAAAGAGACCTCTTAGCATGGTAACAGTTTAAGTACAGCTTACAAAAACCTGCCAAAACTTTAGCACTCAAGCTGACCCCGCGAGAGAAAAATGGATTTGAAATTATCTATATTTCAGTTAAAACGGACGTTTCACGCCAGTTCAAATCAAAATGGCGGGCGTTTTAAACATTTGTACGACTGAATGCTTTGGAATTTAATTACAGGGTTACTAAGACAAACGAATTTCAGTAAGATCTTTTAAATGGTATACAAAATTTTGCGGTGCTATGAGCAGATTTTTGGTACTTAATTTTTGTACTCATTGTTTGAACTTTCAGCAGAATCCGTCTAAAATCTTTTTATCATCATCAATACTCGTCGCGCCAGTAGGCGCCTAAGGCCGTCACTGTCCACGTTTCTGGTTTCTGTAACACTTCTGTTTTTTTTTTTTATGGGGTAGGGCTCCTGGGTAGGGTTGTTAACCCTACGCCCAACCCCCAACCTGGAGGACCAGGGGGGGGGGGGTAACTCTTTGTCTGGTCTCTACCCTTCGACCTGTTCGGCATGGGTGGCCCTACCAGGAGTACAAGACTCCAGCCGACATAGCTCTAGGGGTCATTGAGACACGCAAACCGCTCCACCACGATAAGGTGGAGACCCCATTCGAAATCTTTTAGGAGTCACAATTAAGCTTAAATTAAGCCATGCCCAGATTGGTCTCCTTTAGAGGTTTAGTTCAAATATTTCGCCGAGCATCCCCGTCCTTTTTTATGGGAGTCATTTTATTTTAAAAAAATCAACCAACAGGAAAAGTTTGAACAAAAACTGTCAGATTGTGATTAAGTATTTGGCTTATTATTTCTTTCAGATGAATACACTTTTCTTTCATCAATACACTGGTAATGGATCAATGTTTAGAGGTGACCTGAACACAAAGACCATTAATGAAGCCATTACTCTTCACCCAATTAAACAACCTGCCTACATGTACCGCCTTCACTCGCACTTTATGAGCGAACGCATTCAAGATCTTCAACATAAAGCAGTAAAGCTCCAACGGGTTTTAAGGAACATGGATCGACTGCTTCAAGCAAATAGCAACGAACTCTCTCTTCAAGAGAAACGAAGCCTTCAGGATGAACGAAATCTCTATAATCCGTTGGCATTAAATAACACTGAAAAATGGGACATGTTTACCGGTTCTAAATCGATTTCCACTGATACTGGTTTAGAACCACCCCACAGAGCAGTGAAGAATGAAATCAACATTTTACTGGAGAAAACAAAGGAGCTTGTAAATGAAGAAGCTAGGAAAAATCAAAATATTAAAAAGCTGAAGGTCCAGAAATTAAAACATGGCTATAGACGTATTCACCCTCTATATGGCGTACAACAAATCGTAGAAGTATTAGTCAACGGAAAGATACAACGCAATAACCCATATGGTGAAACGAAAATTTATTACACTTCACAAAGAAGACGCCTGTATACCCAACAGCCATTTGGAAACTTGGTATACAAAACTGAGCCCGTTGACAGCATGCCCCCTTATGTACACTTTATTGTCCCCTTGGCAGAGCGTCTGGAAACGTTTCGACGTTTCATGAAGAATTTTGAATTGGTCTGCCTTAAAACACTTCAGAGAGTTAAGCTGGTAGTCGCATATTCTTCCCATGTGTCTTCTTCCCATGAACACAAAGTTATAATGAAGGAATATCAAGATAAATACCCCGAAGCAGTGCTTATATGGCTTGACGTTGCGGGTAACTTTTCCCGCGGGATAGCCCTTTCTCTCGCAGCCGATAAATTTGATCAAACAGCTCTGTTATTCTTGTGTGATGTTGACTTGATCTTTAACTCGGAGTTTATTGATCGCTGCCGAATGAACACGGCGCTCGGTAAACGAGTTTACTTTCCAATAATGTTCAGTCAGTTTGATCCTGATTTAACATACAAAAACAAAATCAAGCCAGACACGCACTTTACCATTAACAAAGATGCAGGAATTTGGAGGTGGTACTCGTACGGACCCGCGTGTATTTACCATCAAGATTTGGATGCTGTTGGAGGGTTTGACACCAGCATCAAAGGCTGGGGATGGGAAGATGTGGATCTGTTTGAAAGATTTGTAAACCACACAGAGATTGAGGTGTTTCGTGCAGCGGATCCTGGTCTAATACATGTTTATCATCATGTAAACTGTGATCCAAACCTTCCTGCTCGTCAACTGTTTATGTGCCAAGGTTCAAAATTCTCTGGACGAGCCTCTCAAAAGTCACTTATCAGAGCTATGCCCTCCTTTCAGAATGTAACCCACAACTAAAAAAGAAACCGGCTATTATGACATGATCATAATGGGATTTTATGGCAAGGCATTCTTGAAGGCAGTCGCCCCCAGGCTAAGGCGTTTGACGTATAAAGAGTATTGAGTTTCCAACCAATCACGATCAACCGATTTCGGGATGTCACAGTTCTTAAGCGTGCTCTACATTGCACTCGCCTCTTTTAGATGCACACCATCTCACTGGTCGCATCGCTTCGCTGTCAGTGAATTTTTTAATTTTCCACCTCCTCCCCTTCCGCCTGCCTGTGGATTACTGCCGTAGTTTACCTATATATTTTGTGCTTTAGTGTTTTATTTACATTTTTAGTAGGTGGCGGTTTTCCCCCCCACCTTTGCTGAGTAGATATTTGTTTAGTGTATAGAGCAGTTTTCAATTGAGTGTCGTAAAACCAAAACCAAAGTAATTACTCTGGCCAATCACAAAGGACACAGACAATCCAGTAAACCAATCAAAACTCGAAGCAAATACATGTAGCTGGCACAAAGCGCGGGAACTGAACGTGCGCGAGCGAGTCATGATTGGTTTTGGTTTTACTCCTGATTGGCTGAGAAAGTGGCGCGAGATTTTTAAGCCAATCACTAAGCGTAGTAATGCAAAACCAAAGCAAATGCAATTTACTTTCGACACTCAAGTGAAAACCGCTCTATCGGCAGATCTTGAAAATAAACTTCGTCACCTTAGGTGGCCAAATTTACTCCAACCAAAGCCTCTGTATTTCATTAAGTAGCCCTCAGCAAACGAGTGCGACGCCATGCAGAGCTCTTGATCGCGCATAGTTTATCCTTTTTCCTATATTGTTATAAAATGTCTTGTTATAAAAAGGAATGAAGCTGTATTTTAGTTCAAGCCGCTAAAAGGAGCCAATCGAACATAACCGTTGATGGATAGTTCTAAAATCAAGTACGTAGCTTTCAGGCCATCTCGGCACATAAATGACGTTTTTCAGTAAATGTTCTCTTCATGGTTTAATTTCTTAGGTATAGAATTTTCGTACTACAGTGACAAACACCAGGCCGGTACGCATGCGCATTACGCGCCTTGTACCTCTGAGGGAGAGAAAACGACCATTCTCGACCCCAGACTTTCTCTTTCTAGATTTAGCAAGACGCGACTCGCAGTCATGCACAAGTGAGGAGTTCTGGGGTGTAGAATGGTTAAGCGACCCAAGTTTCAGAAAAATGCAGAAAAATACCCGTGTGTGTCGCGTCGTGTCAGCGGAAGAAGATTTGTTACTGCTCATTTATATAACAAGAACCAGGAATTCTTAAAAGTGCTAGCTTTTGCCAATCCAAGCAACGGGAAAATGAAAATAAGTCAGTGACGTAGTTTGAGTATACAAGGACTAAAATGAGCTTGTAAGGAAAACGCGAGGAAAGCAATAAATATATTTTGTAATGGTTTAATTTGTTTACTTCACAAGCAGTATATATACAAGCCGGAATGCCCTGTTCTGTGTCAACAAGTATTTTAGGCGTGTATGTATGAAATGCGTGGGATACCCTCAAAGATTAGTGATAGCAGGAACTCATGGTGATAGGAGTTTTTAAGTTGTTCAAGAATCATGGGAAGGTATCTCTTTCTTTTTATTAAAGTGCCACTATGATCAAATTTTTGATTTCCAATTTTTTACATTTTCGTGTACAATAAGACTTTTTTACTCATCCTGCCAATTTTTAATTCATTACGAACATCAGAAGTCGTTTTATTTTAACGTTTATTTCCGATAATTTAGGGCCGCCATTAAATAACCTTGTTCCAAGGCTTGGTTGCGAATAGGGAGAAAATGACGTCAAAGGCTGCAAAATTCCTAACGGGTTGAAATTATAATAACAACATGTATTGAAAATCACGCGAAAAGCAACAAAAACTTTTGACTTGTTTTTCGTGCAATTTTCTATCCTGATTGTTATTCTAATTTCAACACGTGAGGTATTTTGGAGCCTTTGACGTCATTTTCTCCCTATTCGCAACCAAGCCTTGGAACAAGGTTGTTTAATGGCGGCCGTAAATTCTCTGGAATAAATGTTTTAATAAAACGACTTCTGATGTTCGTAATAGATTGAAATTTGGCAAGGTGAGTAAGAAAGTCTAATTGTTCACGACAATGTAAAAAAATGAAAATCAAAAATTTGATCATAGTGGCACTTTAATGTGTTTTGTGCATATATTTCATAATAATAAAAACGGTACTTAGTTTTTTTTTTTCAGATCTGTAATGCTTTGGTTAAATGGTATCTATGAGACTAGATTTGTACGTGAGACAAAATTACCCTGTGGGAGCTGAGGCCAGTGTACATTTGTAAGGCAGAGCACCCTCGACGGTCTCGTTTGTCTCACCTCACATGCGGGAAAAAGTGTCGTCGCCTTGACAACTACCACCCAATCATAGCGTGAGGCTGCATGGGAAAGGCGAGACTAATCAAAAATGCGTCCACTCTATCGGAGGCAAGGTGCTGGAGAAAGCCAAGAATTTGCAAACCATGTTTTTTTTCCGTATTCTTAATATAAATTGCAGAGAGGAGCAGTCGGATCAAAAGTTTGGTGTTCTGTAAGTTTGGTCTTCGAACTATGCACATGCGAAGATTTGGAGTAAGATGATCTAATTAAAAACAATTTTGGATTGGTTGTCAAACAGTAGTGTTTATCGAGCGTCGCAAGTGTTCACCAATGCATTAATTTAGGTAAGAGTAAACTAAAATCATTTTAGTTTACTCTTACCAGTTAAATAGTATTATATCCTCACTGTCTACTACTTAACACATCATGAAACTAAGTTATGGGAGAGAGATCCGCGGATTGTTGTGTAAAGAGGTAGACAGCGAGGATGGCCATAGGGACGTGAAGAGTTGTCAACCAACACCAGGGGAGGAGGGTGGGGCGAACCTTGATCCGACGTCTAGCTCGGCGGTCGCTGTGACACAGTGAAATCAAAGCCACGCGGTCTATTCTACTTATACGGGGAGCCCGCAATGCAGCAATGCATCCCTAGGGACCGCGGAGTATTTAAATAGTTGTTTCATGATGCGTTAATTAATTATTCAGTGAGAATAGTATTATATCCTCACTGTCTACTACTTAACACATCATGAAACTAAGTTATGGGAGAGAGATCCGCTCCTTGTAATTCCCTGAGGCAGTCTGCTATAACCCAGGCCTCCGGCTTCCCTGAAACGTACATCGACTTCATAACCTTCAATACCCAAACACTAAAACACCCAATACTCAATACTCAACACCCAACACTCCAAAACTTAAAGATTTATTAACTAACAATGAATGAAACAAAACAGAAAATAACAAAATAAAGCGCACTGGCGAGAAAAAACTCTAAGTCAAGGAATGCTACAGTTTAACCTTACAAAATTCTTTGCAAATTTCCCTGGTCAGAGAGGTCCGGAGCAGGCTGAGAGCCCTTTGAAGTAAGGTTAAATGTTACCCGTTCTAGCAACTGCAACGAAGTGGAAACATTAGAATGGCGCGTGTAATACAGGGCCATTTCTGTGCTTCGCCAACCCACGTACTGGGCAATCTGCTCTGGAGTACAACCCAAGCCTTTGAGGGTGTAAGAAATCCCTACCCGGAAGCTGTGAGGGGTCTCACCGTCATCGATGCCCGCGGCCTTAAGATACTTGTGAAGTCGTGCAGATACAGCTGACCCTCCAAACGGGCGATGTGATATAAATTTCTTATGTTCCGAAGATCTAAAGAAATACTCACCGAGAAGAGGGACACCCAACGACCCACAAGCTGCGATATAATAGTTAAGCCAAAAAACCGGGCAGGCGGGTACATTTGGAATACGTAACAAAGCAAAAGGGCGTAGTTGACCCGCGCGCCTCGTTTTGCTGAATGTAAAGTTAAGAAGAAACCCCTCCCTGTCCTTAAGGCGGAAAAGCTGATCTGCCTTTAAACGCCCCAGATCGGATGCTCTATCGCCCGTGTAAAAGTAAACGACAAAGAAAGTTACATCTCTGACCAAAAGGTATTTATTGAGAGGAGAAAGCCCAGAACCTTCAACAATAAGCCCACGGAGATAGGTAATCAAGCGGGTGAATTTGTCATAGAACAAAGGAACAGCTTGGCGAGGTTGCAAAGGTTGCTGGGCTTGCTCCTTTCTTACAAACTTGAGATATTCTTTTACACAAGGATGTGCCAGCGGGTTAGAAAACCCTGTACGGCCTAACTTATTGAAAATCGCTCGAAGCTTCCCTATATATGAATCGACAGTTCCAGCGGCCAGACGCTTAGGGCAATCACAGGTCTTCCTGGAGCATGAGCGTACATGGATTTTTTGTTTTCCCGCAGTATCCTTGCTAACCAAAAACTTTACGATATCTTCAGCGGACGCAGCAGAGACCTTCTTTGGAAGTACCAAAGAGCGTAAGAAACTTGATAGCTGAATTTCCAAAGAATCCTTCTGTCGTTCATAAGGTCTGTTTCTAAACGACTCTCGGAATTCTGCGAAACGCTTGTTAATCAGAGGCATGTCCACATTAGGACGGGCTCCTTGTGTTGGTTCACGCGACGTGGGATTACCACAGGCTTGGCAAAAATTAGCATCACTGTCGTTCGGGTAACGGCAGGCGGAACATCTGAAAGCAGGTTTCCATAAGCGTTCGATCTATATAGACAAGCACAAATACACAGCTTACCAGGAGCAGATGCAACGAAAAACCCACAGATCCCATGGTAAGGGCCTAGCAATGAATTCTGGGGAGGAGCGAGAAGGGAAAAGCAATATAGCCGGATCACCTTTCCTTCCAAGAAGAAAGGAATCCACTGCTATGGCCTGGAGTAAAGCCCACCAATAACGATGCGGGTGTAGACGAGGGACAATAATGGTAAAAGCGAAACGCTGATGTTGATCAAAAAGGTATCGCAACAACGGTCCCACGAGGACGAAAGGAGGAAAAACATATACATTATGTTCCACTGGTACCGGTTGAGCGAAAACGTTAACTCCTGAAGAAAACGGGGTTGGCCAAGGCGAGTATTGAGGCAACAAACTTCCATCCCTCTCTCTGCGACAATTACTGTCTAAAGACATCAAATCAAACGTGTGTGGCCCAAACATCGCTTGAACTCGGGCCCACGCCTTCTCAGACAGAGAACAATCAATATCAGACAGAGAACGGGAGGGCGCGTCAGCAATGTTTTCACTCGATGGGATATACTTCAAATGTAGAGCAAAATTTCCAGCTCGAGACATTTCTTCTATCTTGTTTATCTCCTGGTTGACCAGGGAACTTTACAACCGCCATTTTCCCAAGCCGCTCGGAGCGTCATGTTATCCGTCCATACGTCGATCCTTGTGTTTTTGATAGAAGGGAAAAGGGAGCTTAAAGCGTTGCATAAAGCCCTAGCTTCAAGGATATTGATATCGTCTTCAAGGTCGGTCCAGTAATCTCGTATTTGCTGACTCAGACCATCTTTTACTAATACTGCCCCCCAGGCCCTCTGAGAGGCGTCGCTGAACATTGTGACAGAGAGATGATGCTCCGATCGCCAAGGCAAGTGTCCCGACCAGTTATCCAGAAAAGTCCATTCTTGGAGTTCCTGTCGCAAAGGTCCCTGAATCGGGACAGAAATCTTAGAATTCTTGGCAACGACGGCAATTGCTTTGAACACTTCTCGTACATACAGCTTGCAAGCCGGAATTGCAAGACTAAAGGATAGTGCTTTCCCTGCGAAGCGTTGCAAGCTCTTTACGGGCGCACAAGAGGATCCCAAGAGTTCTTCGCGCAACGCTCTAAATTTCTCCTTTTTATCGGGCGGGATAAAAAAGGCTTGCACTATAGAATCGGAGATAAAACCCAGGAATCTAACAAAAGTGGACGGTTCTGGGGAACTCTTAGCAAGGTTAACAAAATATCCTGCTGAAATGAGAAGGAACAACAGGATAAAGGCTGCTGCTTGGGCGAGTTGGCGACTAGGCTGGCAATCCACTAGGCCGGAAAGGAACAACTGGCCGACATGTCTGTCATCAATGTACTGCGATAGGGGAACGCCCAAAGATCGAGCGGCACTAGTGACGACAAGGCCTGTGTTATGGTATAAAAAGGCACTTGCTTTCCATCCGAACGGCAAGGTACAGAAAGAAAAATAATAGCCCCTCCAGGAAAAACTGAAAAATTCCTGGGAGTCCGGGTGAATCTTAAGGTGCTGGTATCCATTCTTATCATCAAAGGTTGTCTGGAAATGCCCTGGGAAGACATAACGAGGCAGATCCGGGAGGTGATCTAATTTGAATGGAAGATCCCGAACCCATAAATTTAGAAAACGTTCGTCGTGGCAAAGACGTGGTTTTGATGGTTCGACTGTCAAAGGAAGGACTAAATGCGGGGGAGAGCATACGCCAACCTTGCCGTAGACTTTGATGACACCCTGAGACACCCAAGCCAAAACTGTTGTATCAATGAAATCGGTATGCTGATGGCAACAAGAAGAGTTCAGAAAACTGGAAATTGGCGGGACAGCAGAGTCATAATGTCTACCTTTAAAATTCCCCTTGAAATGACGGAAGAAATCATGAACCCTCACTCCCTCTCGGATTATCTGCAACAAATTAACTTGAGGACAAACGTAACCAGTTGAAGAGATGAGGTGTTCCCAGAAATCAACATGATCATGCAAACTGCCAGCCTGAAAATAATCTGGATGTCTGAAACGTAAGTGCGCCAAGTTTGCAAGGGATGGGTCTTTGCTGACAAGCTCTGCTGATACAGTGGGGCCAACGAAGGATAAGGGTTCCCCGTTTATATCACACCATACGATGCCAGGCTTCGGGCGGGAAAGGACTTCCTGCAGGGAAACCGCGAAGTCCTGGAAAAAACACGTCGAACGAAAAACAAAAATAAGAAACTCGAAAACAAAAAACAGGGGAAACCCCTTATCCTTCGTTGACCCCAGCTCTGATCATAGACCAGAATAAAGGCACTGAGAAGGCCCCCCAGGGTCAACGAAGAAATGAGGTAAAAAAACCCAAAAGGATTGAAACGCAAATAAACTAGAGAACATTCTTTATTAACCAAAAAGAAAAATACAAGTGATCGATAAAGGCAAAAGTTTTGACTCCTTACGCAAGGAAAAAACGAGCTAAACCATAAATAAATATGACATAGAAATCAGAAGCACAGGAAAGGTACAAAAATCGTACTCCACGCCCTGACAATAGTCGCTAACGCCTTGAGTTTCCGCGTCCTCGTCCGCGGCCACACTCCCTGGCAAAATGCCCGGGTTGGCCACATCTATAGCAGTTCCCTGGACTATAGATGTAAGGGCGTTGGCGCCTGAAGTGGCGGGTGCTGTTACGACTCTGGAACCCAGGCTCTTCTCGTTGGATTGACTTTAAAAGCGCCGAAGACTCTTTCGCTACCTTGGCCCTAACAGGGTCGCCTAAAAGCCCCAAAAGTAGCTTTCTATGAGCGGAGGGTGAGAGGACACTGGATCTCCCCTTCAATTCATCCAATATGGCTGCGAAGTGGTCTGCCTTCTCGTGGGCGGACGACCTGGCCGCTCGTACTAGGGCCTCAACGAGAGATGACGCCTCCCAAGGATCGTAAATTGATTCTGGTTTCAGAAGAGCGTTACGGACTGACGCAAGAGCGGTGGTAACTACGTCAACGCCTTGCCTGTCCTCCAGAGCCTTCAACTTGTCCTCAAGCAACTTAATACGATCGTCCGCCTAGGGGTTGACGGAAAAAGGGAAGCATTACATTGAAACTCTTTATCTCCTCTTTAGCCCCAGTACTGACCGATCGCAAAAGAAAACACGATAAAATATGTTCGTACCAGACAAGACTATCTACCGAATAAGTACCAGACCGTATCCCAAAGAAACTTCGCTCCAAAGCAGGAAATCCGGCTCCCGGAGCCAGAAAGTTTCCGGATTGTATGCCCAATATCCCGTACGTACCCTGAAACCAAAAACCGCCGGGCTCCCAGAGCCGAAACGGACCCGAACCGTATACACAAATAATTATTTGTTTAAAAACAAAACTGACTCACAATAAACAACCCCGGCTGCCAGAGCCAAACAACGGTCCCGGACCGTTTACACAATAAATATCTTGTTCAAAAACGACACCGGCTTCCGGAGCCTAACGGTCCCGGACCGTTTACACAATAAATAACTCGTTAAAAACGACACCGGCTTCCGGAGCCGAAACGGTCCCGGACCGTTTACACAATAAATATTTCGTTCAAATATCACCGGCTCCCGGAGCCAAACAACGGTCCCGGACCGTTTACAAGTGACTATTTCGTTCAAAACAAACACCGGCTCCCGGAGCCGAACGGTCCCAGACCGTTTACACAAAATAAAATATCTCGTTAAAACAACAGCGGCTCCCGGAGCCGAACGGTCCCGGACCGTTTACACAATAAATATTTCGTTCAAAACATCACCGGCTCCCGGAGCCAAACAACGGTCCCGGACCGTTTACAAGTGACTATTTCGTTCAAAACAAACACCGGCTCCCGGAGCCGAACGGTCCCGGACCGTTTACACAAATAAATATCTCGTTAAAACAACACCGGTTCCCGGAGCCGAACGGTCCCGGACCGTTTACACAATAAATATTTCGTTCAAAACATCACCGGCTCCTGGAGCCAAACAACGGTCCCGGACCGTTACAAGTGACTACTTCGTTAAAACAAACACCGGCTCCCGGAGCCGAACGGCCCCGGACCGTTTACACAATAAACATCCCGTTAAAAAACAACACCGGCTCCCGGAGCCGAACGGTCCCGGACCGATTACACAATAAATATTTCGTACAAAACATCACCGGCTCCCGGAGCCAAACAACGGTCCCGGACCGTTTACAAGTGACTACTTCGTTCAAAACAAACGCCGGCTCCCGGAGCCAAACACAATAAATATATCGTTAAAAAACAACACCGGCTCCCGGAGCCGAACGGTCCCGGACCGTTTATACAAAAGTATTTGTTAAAGACAAAAACAAGACCAAGGACGCTATAAAAAATCCCTATAAAACGAAACAAGAGGTCCCGGAGCAGAACCGGCAACTATAGAGTAGATAACAAGAAAGAGACGAACCAAAACGCCTGGGAAACAAGCTGGAACGAACCGAGTAAGCAAAATACTAAAAAAACGCCGACAAAAGCCCCAGGGACACGTGCAACATGAAAACATGCTAAGCAAAGTGCTAGCGAAACTAGGAAAACAAACAACCCAAAAAATGCTGTAGAAACGATATGAAAACGCGTCCTACAAACGAGTAGCCAAAGCCATAGACGAAAGAAACGCACTAAAAAACTGAATGTTACCTGATTAGGCGCCGCCGGTTGAGCAACCGGTTCAAGAACAGGCTCTGCCACAGGTTCTGCTGCCGGTTCAGGAATTGCGGGTGGTTCTGCCGCCAAAGGAGGTAGTTCTCCCGCCGGTTCCGCCATTGAAAGGAACGAAAGACGAGCTGGTGTTGGTTGACAAACTAAAAAGACAAGCGAACCTTGATCCGTCGTCTAGCTCGGCGGTCGCTGTGACACAGTGAAATCAAAGCCACGCGGTCTATTCTACTTATACGGGGAGCCCGCAATGCAGCAATGCATCCCTAGGGACCGCGGAGTATTTAAATAGTTGTTTCATGATGCGTTAATTAATTATTCAGTGAGAATAGGTTTGAATGCTTTATAACAGTCAAGAAACATCACATGGACAACATATGATGTAAAATGTGAACTTTACTAGCTGTTTGTTATATTTTCTTTCGATATAAATTTTTGCTATAAAGTTTCATACAAATCTTTATAATTTTGACGCCGCCATTTTGACCAAATTGTCAAAGCGTGATCCTGAACCCCCTGGGAGTCTCCTCGCAAAGTAGTCGGCTGACTTCATCGAAAGCAGTAATTTTCGCGGGAATTAAAGGCTTAGCTAAAAATAACTTTACTTATACGTGAAAACGCCGTTGCACAAATATACGAAAGTTGCACGCTCCAGGTAATGGGCTCCTGGTTACGTACAAAGCTATATTTGTCAGTGACTGTCTTCAGTGCAAAGTGAAGGATTCAATCTCATTCCCAGAGCCTGCGCGTTTTCGGACAGCGGTGATTGAACGCGCTGGTGCTGACCAAAAGGATCGCAGTCAATTGCATTTGCTTGTGTGTAGCGCGGTTAATACCGAAACAGGTAGACTGTTTTTTTTCGGAGACGCGTGTAACAGTTGATTTCGGCGCCAACCGTCAGCGATTTTGATCACGTGGCTTTGCTTGTCAAACCAAAAAGGTGATCGCACGTCATCACGACTTGTTTGGACTGGGACAGATTTTGTCAAAACGGGAAAAACTTCAAAGGAGCCATTGTCTGACCTTGTCTAGCCCGTGCGTCACGTTTGCAGACGAACTAAACCCCGTCTGTACCGCAGGCTACCATTGTCCTGCCCGAAGGCGGGAAAAATGTCAGGAAAATCCGCATTCCCATGTCCCTTGAAAAGATGCAACTAGTCCAAAACTTTGCAGCGAGAACCTGCTGCGGCGTGAGAATATTCGACCATATCACCCCAGCACTCAAGAACTTGCGCTGGATGCCATTTAAGCAACAGCTGTACCTGCGCGGAGCCACATTAACTTTTAAGTGTATGGCGGGCTGTGCCCCCGAATATCTTACTAAACTTTTCACAACTTGGGAACAGGCAACAGGGCGATCCACACGCAACTGCCAAAAGCTGCAGATCCCACTATTCAAAACTAGTACAGGGAAAAAATCTTTTGCTTTTCGGGCAATTACCAGTCTAATAGTCTAAAACTATCAATGAATTTTAACGACTTCAAGAGGATAGTAGAATTATAAATAGAATTATATATCGATTTTTAATTTATTTTTATTTTTATTCATGTTGTACATATCACTGAAAAGCCCCATTGGGGGAGTTTTTTAAAAAACCTATTATTATTATTATTATTGTGACTCCCGGAAACAATACGTTATTGATTGGCCATTGTGTGTGGTTTTTTTTTCTGAGAATTTATGCGCGACCTCAAGTTTCAAGAACAAATTAACGCATTGATGTTTACATCACCGATGTTTTTTTTTCTCTTTGCGGAAAATGTTATGAGAAAAAAACTGAATTGTTTTACAGTATTCCGTTGTTTTGCGATCTAAATTGCCACAAGTGAAGCCTTCATAATGCCCAACCCTTCAAATTTATGTGGCTGTGTAATGCTGAGTAAGACAAACAAATTTATCCCAAAAGACAGAATTTGTTAATTTCGCGTTTTTGCTTTGCATAAAGCGACTGAGAAATAAACCAAGATGTCCGGAGCAGGTGCAAAGCTATTGTACTAGTCATTTCACCTTTTGTTCCGGCTTCAAGATGTATCTGACAACTTGTTGCAACATTTTTTTTCTCAAAATGCCAGGACATTTCAACACTTGTCCCCGAGTGCGAATCGGCTCTTTGAACGAAAATAATTCTCAAGAGTAACATGCGTAGTCTGAATGGGGACAAAAATGAAGCTAAAGGTATCAAGAAAGTATTAAATATGGCATAATCCCGGGGCATAAATGTCCATAACACAATCGCTTTTTTATAACACATTTCGCTTTTTTACACTATTTGTTCCCCGCCCTTTTAGAGCAAAAACAGCCTTTCCTTCAGATGGAGCGAGCGCTTCGAAAATGCATTTTATTTCTGTCCGGACTGATTGTTGGTTTCCTGATTACGTCGTTTGTGCGGAATAATCGATGTCATTTGATTTATACAAGAATATTTGGACCAAGAACACTGACAAAGCCGCATGAGATTAATCTTGGAAACCGTCAATTTATCTTTGTTGGTGTGATGACAGCTGAGAAATTTTTGGAGACTCGAGCTAAAGCAGTGTTTGATACATGGGGCAGGAACGTTGTGGGTAAATTGAGTTTTTTCCCAAGTTCCGGCGCGACTCCTAAAACGTTTCAAGCGCCAGTGGTCAGTTTACCCGATGTAGATGACTCGTTTCCACCGCTAAAAAAGTCGCTAATGATGGTGAAACACATGTACGATCATCACATCGACGAATACGAATGGTTCATGCGAGCGGACGACGATGTTTACGTTCGAAATGACAAGTTAGAACGCTTCCTACGCTCGTTAAACAGTTCCGATGATATCTACCTGGGGCATGCAGGAATCGGCAAGAAAGAAGAAAGAGGAATGCTTAACTTGTCACCCGGAGAGAACTATTGCATGGGGGGACTGGGTGTGATATTGAGCCAAAGTGTGTTGAGAAAAGTTGGTCCACATCTTGAACATTGTCTTCAAACAGCACCAAAGGCACACATGCATGAAGATATTGAGCTTGGCAATTGTATACGACGTTATGCTGGAGTTTCCTGCACTCAGGCTTTTGAGGTAAGCTGCTAATTATGACTGAGTTTAAAGGCGCGTTTACACGAGCAATTTTTATATGAAAATTTTTATTTGACAATTTTTATTTTCTCCTGTAGATGAGAAAAATTGGTCGATTTTTATGTGACAAATACATTTGTTGACAAGCTGGCATGTTAGCTTTTATGTCCGGGACCGCGGAGACCATTTTGAAGTGGTAGGGCTAAAAAGCTGGCTAAGACAAACAAGCATTAGGTGTCATTTTCCCGCTATTTATCATGCGAAAATTCATAGCGGGGTTCCCGCGCGCGCCGAAGGCGCGCGCGAGCGGAGCATCCATAAGCAAATGGTTATTCATCGAGCCGAGAAATTTTGGGGGTCGCCGCCACCCCCTTACGTACGCACGGATTAGGAACGAGGAGGTTTCCCGCCCGTGGCTAAAGAAAAGAAAGGAAATTATAAAAAGCAAATAAAGCTCGCAGGGCAAGACAAAATGTGGACAACGGGTAAAATTACTCAGCGACACTACACAGCAAAAGATCTGAGAGGTTTATTATCCAACTGCTCTATTTTGTTTGTCTTTTTTCAAGTGTGAGGGAGTCGAAACCTCGATGCGCCTTTACGCAAAAAAATTGTGGCTCTCGTTCAATCGCTACACGGTTAAATTTTAATTTTATTGGTCTCTGGTCGCATATTTCTTAACCGTACAACGAGTGATTGACGTTATTTTCTATCGACTGGGTGATGTGGACGTTAATATAAATAGCTTTTAATATTTTTTAAATCCTGTAATATATATAGTTTTTATACATTTTTATAAAATTGTAATAATACACGTAATTTAGTCCAAGGACTGTTAAGTGTAATAGTTTTTTAATAAACGATACTTCGCTCTTCGGTTAGGTTAGGTCACAACGAAGTTATGATATGAAAACGCAGGAAAATTTGTTGTACGGTGTTTGTCGTGTAGGCTGAATGAGACCGCGAATAAAAAGAGCGACAGAGAACATTCTTTCTCCCAAGATGTCCTCAAAAGTAATCTATATCAGTCCGTGAAATTGTGGAAAACGAAAATTGTTTACGAGGAGACCGAAATAATTGCGAATGATATTCCTTGTGTAAGTCCAGTTTGCTTGTATCTGTTGTTTGCTGTTGAATCTGCGGCTGTCATCATCGAGAATATAATAACTTTAGCAAATGATTGTGTTAAAACGAAGCCAAGCACTACATAGATCAAGTCCGCTGAAGAAAGATACAGGACCCTGATGCAAGATAACCACCTCCTACTGAATTGCTGGGACTGATTTTATGACAGAAAATTTCATGATGTTTTTATTTTCTGAACGCAGTTTCGATAGATTCCGCATGGGCAAGGTTTAGTTTTTTTCCATTAAGGTCTTTTTTAAATAAATGTGGAGCTCCGCTTTTAGGCTTGCCTATAGCTATATATTACATCATCCTTTTCATGAGCCCTAAAATATCAACCCAACCAATAAAGTGGTAGGGCTATAGCCCTACCAGCCCTTCCTGTATGTGTATCTCTGCTGTCCAAGGTCACTAATGGCGCACTAAACTTTGAGCTGCTGACAAATAACTGTTGTTTCATCTACACCATCAAATATATTTGTCACATAATAATTGCCCGTGTAAACCCGGGTTCACTTGAGTGCTGGTAAAATGATAGGCGTACCACAGGCTTACCATCCTTGGTTTGTGAGGTCACAGAATGCCCTCTTGAATATTCAAATTTCTTCACTTATTGCTATTGTTAATATTTAAGCTTCCTAAAAATCTGCTTTTTACGGCTGTGTATTTGTAATAAAATGAAGTTGAAATATTTTCGCATTGTTTCAGTTTTTAAATGACGTTTTCTTGGCGATTTGAAGCGTGCGAGAGCAGGTCCATATGCAAAGTTTTCGACTCGTGTACAGAATTCAATTATTTACACAAGGCGTGCAACTTTGACCTCAAAGAAGCGGGTACCGCCTCTGAAATATAGCTGAAAAAACATACTTTCTTGACTCGCTTTCATCGGAGAACTCGTCCCTTGCAAGAACAGCCTTTGCACTATAGTCTGGCCTAATTTGAGTGCAATCAGTTCGCGCTGTTGTTCCTTTTAAACTAGCTGGAATATTAAATAAGATCGTGAATTTGCCGATCTTCTATGATTTGTACCACCAGCTGGGACTATTTATGCAATTTTCACTGAGTCAAAAGTACTGTCTACGCTCTCCACAGAAAGCAATACATGTTCCACTACTGGGAGTCACGATACCTCATAGTGTCGATGCAGTACTGAGATCATTTGTCATATTTCACGTTTTGCTTTCTCCCATTTTTTCGGCTCCCATGAAACTTATAGTGAACAAAAAAATATTTGTAGAAGCTGATATTTTCTGGAATCTGATGGGGTATAAAAAGGGATCCCTGTCCCTTAACGAATACCAGGATCTTCCATTTTTTATTTCAAAATTTAAGTTTGCAAAAAAACTAAACAGCTTTGATACTCATGCTGAAATAAAGTTTTAGTGTTTTTTATTACATTTTAAGGTTACCAACCAATAGACAAAGTTTGAACGAAAATCTATTGTAAATTCCATTTCGATGAAATGACCTTAAAGCAAGAGAATATTCTCTTGTTAAAAGTAAAATAATCGCAAATAAAGGGGCTATGTCACGCAATTTTAGGCAACTTTGGCACTGACCAACTTGTCGAAGAATTGATTGAAATATCACAATAACGGCTTAAAACTGTTGAAGAACTCAAAAGAAACACAGAAAGGCCAAAAAGGGGCATGGGTGGGCAAAATTCGAGAAGATTAAAACGGATTGCGTTCGGGTAAACTTGAAAAACTTCGGCCCGACTTTTTTCAAGTTTATCTCAAATTGTGTGAAAGTGTCATTTAAAATGCACGAAAATCATCCTTGTTTGTTATGTTGCTGTGATTTTGTCAATAAAAAACTTTTGCTCTGCCAATTTGAGGCTTAGAGCTCCTAATTAATTAATTATCTGGCCTATTGCTTCTTTCAGATGAGTACTATTTTCGTTCACCATAACACTGGTAATGGATCAATGTTTAAAGGTGACCTGAACACAAAGATCATTAATGAAGCCATTACTCTTCACCCTGTTAAACAACCTGCCTACATGTACCGACTCCACTCGCACTTTATGAACGAACGCATTCAAGATCTTCAACACAAAGCAGTTAAGCTCCAACGGGTTTTAAGGAACATGGATCGACTGCTTCAAGCAAATGGCAACGAACTCTCTCTTCAAGAGAAACGAAGCCTTCAGGATGAAAGAGATTTCCATCATCAGTTGGCCATAAATAACATTGAAAAATGGGACATGTTTACGACAAAATCGTTTTCCACTGAAACTAGTTTAAAATCACCCAACAGAGCATTCAAGATTGAAGTAAACAATTTACTGGAGAACACAAAGGAACTTGTAGATGAAGAAGCTAGGAAGAATCAAAATATTAAAAAGCTGAAGGTTCAGAAATTAAATCATGGCTATAGGCGTATTCATCCGCTATACGGCTTACAACAAATCGTAGAAGTAACAGTCAACGGAAAGATACAACTCAATAACCCAATTGGTGGCAGGAGATTTACTTATCCCTCACAAAGAAGACGCTTTTTTACCCAACAGCCGTTTGGAAACTTGGTATACAAAACTGAGCCCGTTGACGACATGCCCCCTTATGTACACTTTATTGTCCCCTTGGCTGAGCGTCTGGAAACGTTTCGACGTTTCATGAAGAATTTTGAATTGGTCTGCCTCAAAATACTTCAGAGAGTTAAGCTGGTAGTCGCATATTCTTCCTTTGTGTCTTCTCCTCATGAACACAAAGTTATAATGAAGGAATATCAAGATAAATACCCCCAAGCAGAGCTTATATGGCTTGATGTTTCGGGTAACTTTTCCCGCGGGACAGCCCTTTCTCTCGCAGCCGATAAATTTGATCAAACAGCTCTGTTATTCTTGTGTGATGTTGACTTGATCTTTAACTCGGAGTTTATTGATCGCTGCCGAATGAACACGGCGCTCGGTAAACGAGTTTACTTTCCAATAATGTTTAGTCAGTTTGATCCTGATTTAACATACAAAAACAAAATCAAGCCAGGCACGCACTTTACCATTAACAAAGATGCAGGAATTTGGAGGTCATACTCGTACGGACCCGCGTGTATTTACCATCAAGATTTGGATGCTGTTGGAGGGTTTGACACCAGCATTAAAGGCTGGGGATTGGAAGACGTGGATCTGTATGAGAGATTTGTAAACCACATAGATATTGAGGTGTTTCGCGCAGCGGATCCTGGTCTAATACATGTTTATCATCGCGTAAACTGTGATCCAAACCTTCCAGCTCGAAAACTGTTTATGTGCCAAGGTTCAAAAGCCTCTGGACGAGCCTCTCAAGAGTCACTTATCAGAGCTATGCTCTCCTTTCAGAATGTAATACATAATTAAAAAAAGAAGCTGTAATTTAGTTCAAGCAGTTAAATGGAGCCAATCGAACATAACCTGACTATAGATTGACAGTTCTAAAATCAAGTAGGTAGCTTTCTCGGAACTCGGCACAGAAATGACGTTTTTGAGTGAATGCTCTACAAACTCTTCATGGTTTAATTTGTAAGGCAATAATAATAATTATAATAAGTGATTTAGTGACAAACAGCAGACCTGTACGCATGCGCATTACGCGCCTTGTACTTCTATTGGAATTGAAAGCGACCATTCTCGACCCTAGACTTTCTCTTATAGAATGGGCGAGTCAGTCACGTACAAGTGAAAAGTTCTGGGATCTAAAAAAATTAAGCGACTCAAGTTTAGAAAAACGTAGAAAAATAGCCATGTGTGTCGCGTCGTTTGATCTAGCCCATTTCAGCGAAAGAAGATATGTTATTGCAAATCAGGCAAAGAGAAAATGAAAATAAGTCAGTGATGTTTTTGAGTACAAAGAGAAAATGAGCTTGTTAATGGAAAACCGAGTAAAGCGACAAATATATATTTTGTAGTGGTTTGCTTATTTTACAAGCAGTATGTACAATAATGACCTGTGCTGTAAAACAGGAGGACAAAACGGAGCTGTTCCACAGAAAAGCTGTTCTTCATGCACTTCCCAGCTGGCCGAGAAAACGCACGATTTCTAACGAACCAGTCATTAGATTTTTATGAAATTTTACATGGTTATACTTTAGAAAGCAAGAAAACTGCTGATTACAAAAAACACGGCCAGCCAGATGGGTTGAATTTTTTTTCTCAGCCAGCTGGAAAGTGCATGAAGAACAGCTTTTCTGTGGAAAGAAATATTGAAGGCGCCGCGTATATATGTAATGCGTGAGATACCGTCTAAGATTAGTTATACGAGCTTGTACGTTATTCAGCGCAAGGTATCGCGTCCTACATTTTTAGTTTGTTTTGTGGGTATAGAGCAGTTTTCAGTTGAGTGTCGTAAAACCAAAACCAAAGTTATCACTCTGCCCAATCACAAATTAAGGACGCAAACTATCCAGTAAACCAATCAAAACTCGAAGCAAATACATGTAGCTGACGCGAAGCGCGGGAAAACGTGCGCGAGCGAGTCACGATTGGTTTTGGTTTTAGTTCTGATTGGACGAGAAAGTGGCGCGAGATTTTTAAACCAATCACTGAGCGTAGCAATGCAAAACCAAAGCAAACGCAAATTACTTTCGACACTCAAGTGAAAACCCCTCTATTTCATAATAATAAATACGGTACCCAGGTTTTTTTAGATGTGTAATCTGTGTAATGTATTCGTTAAATGTTCGCATACACCTAATTGTAATAACGTTGTCATAGGAAAAAGCAAAAAAGAAGAAAAGTAAATAGGAATAAATTGGCGTAGTTTCATAACTGGTAGCATTACAGAAAACTCACCAGTATTATCTGCACACTTTGAGTCCACTCTTTTTATGCTGCAACAAAATAAATTGATATATTCGTAGTTTGGAGGCATTTTAAGGCCATCTTTTCGAATAAATTTCATGCATGCGCATTATTAATTCCCATTTGACTATTTTGTATTGGACTTTTTCACTTTTTTCTACGACAACCCTATTGCAATTAGGTGTATACTTGAATTAAAAATTTTCCAATCAAAATGGAGTCACTTCTTGCATCTGGGGATGTTGAAGGAATCAGAAAGTTGGAAACTGAATAGACTTAATAACCCGGTAGAAAATGAGTGATTTAATTAATTATGTCGCTTAAACATGCGTTTAAGTACAATGGTTCATGCGAACGAACGACGATGTTTATGTCCATAACAAAACATGAGCACACCTAGCTAGCAGGGTTTTAGAGTGGTTTTCAATAATGACAGTGGTAATGCATTTATTGAGCACATTTTTCATGCCTGATATGTTCAAATACGCTTTACAATTCAAATCTTGGGAGAAATTGGCCGGGGGGGGGGGGGGAGGCTCGCATATGAAAGTGACGGGGATGCTCGTCGTCTCGCTTAGAGGTGTAAATTTCGGATTCTTGGTCTCACTTAGTGTGTTCCGGGCAAAACACCAATATTTTTAGCCATAATGGTCTCATTAAGGTTTACACACGAATAAATATTCAAATATAAATTATATTCTTAGTTTTTTGGTATCTTTTAGGGATCAAGAAAAGCTTGAGTCACACCCAGATTGATCTCTTTTAGGGGTACTTTTCAAAATTTCCGACGAGCATCCCCGTCCGTTTCATATAGGATTCCCCCCCCCCCCCCGGGAGACATCGGGAGTTAGCGTGTAAAGTACGCTCAATTACCAGCCGCTGTTCGGGGAATGAGCCTGCGCTCCTCCAAAGACCGGACTCGAGAGAGCAGCGGAAATCTCCTATGACGGCCGCTATCTCGCCCCACCCACCCACCCACCCACCCACCCAGGGACTACGTACCTAATTCTGCCCAATAACGTGATCATCTTAACTAAGACGAGTTTCATATAGGAAATAGTTTGAGTCATGTTTCTTAACGAACGGCCTGCATGATCGTACAAGTTGGTGGTCAGGAGACACCTCTTCATACGTCAGTCGGACGACCAGGGTTCGACGCCACCACGCTGCACTTTATATTTAACATTTTCGTTTGTACTCTTTGATAAAATTCGAAAAAAACAACAACAAAGCACGGACCGGCTTCGTCTCTGCCTCTTAAACCGAAGTGTAAGGACAAAAACCCCCAGACAGTTCTTTGAAGTGCAACTGGATTGGAGTCGCCAAATTCTCCCGCTTCAAAAAGAGCATCTTCGTCGTCTTGATCAATCGCCTGAGCGGATTGCAGGTTGTTGTTTCCTTCGCCGTACTAGCACTTCGCAGCTAGTACTTTTGGATCTCGATTTTTCAAACTCATTGTCGTTGAGTATGTTGAATGGATATTTCCTCTCAGGTATCGCTGAATGCTGCGCTGAAAATTGGAAATTGGCGCTGGCCTGTTACTCTTCTCCATTTTTTGCTGCGTGTGCTTATAAAAAATTCGCTGCGTGAAAAATTTGGATGGAAAGTTGGTCAAGCTCAGAACCAGGTAGGCTTTCAATTCTTTCATTTGTCGTACCATTACCTTCCATGTAGCGGAGAAGAGTGTTCATATTAGTAGCCGTCTTCTTATTTGTGTTTATACTTTTCTGTTCGTTTATAAAATAGTCTATGGCCTCTGGCTTTCGGTGATGCGTGTTTCAATTTCTACAACACAAGTTTCATGATTTTTTGCATAATGCGTTAAAAATTCGCTTGGTGAATATACGTTTTCTTCGTCCATGTTGTAAGCTCTGTAAAATATCAATCTGTTAGGTAGTTTTTTTTGCGAAGAATGAGAGTGTGTACACGTTTTCTTTGTGCAGGTTTAGTTGCAAATTATGAATTTGCCGGATTTCGAAAAAAGATACACGACTTGGATCGTTTTCATGGAAACGGTCCGTATGGCAAAATCCCGACGAAGAAAGAACCAATCACAGAACGCTCTGATTTACCTAGGACTGGGATTGCCATATAATAATCATTGTTGTCATGTGATCATTTTTGTGAAGTTTAGCAAAACTCTACTAACATTGTCTACCAAACGAATTTTTACTTTCAAAACCCTCACCCTCAGGCTAAAAAACTACATCGAGCCTCCTTATGTGTTACAAGCGAGATGTAGTCAAATATAGCAAAGACTTCTTGCAGTCTGTATTTCTATCAAAATCACTAAGTCCACTAAGGGAGTGAGGGGCCAGGGTTTTAAATGCGAGAAGGGATTGGGGCAAGACAAGTGTACGTGAGGTTTTTTCTCGTCTCGTCTCGCCCCAAGCCCCTTCTAGTCCATGCTGCCTTTTAGCGTGCTCGCTCCCGATTTGAAACCGCGCGCTCGTCGGGTCGGGCACTACGAGAAAAGACCGACTACAAGTAGTCTAAATATAGCAAAGCATTATTCTCAATGTCTAAATCACTCGCCAAAGCTTGAATCATCTTGCATGTTTTTATCCACAGAAAGTATGTAAATTATTGTTTTTTTCAGACCGTTTGATGTTCTCAAGAGAATTGTTCCTTTATCTATCTGAAATTAATTGTCTTGTTTGCATGTTGATGTATTTGAATTTGAAAGAAATAATTCTCAAGGGTAATATGAATATTCCGAATTAGGTAAAAAACGACACTATTCAATGTGGCATAAACGTGTTTAACACATATCGCTTGTCGTTTGGTACCTCTATAAATTCTTTTACACTATTTGTTTCCCGCCTTTTTAGAGCAAAGACAGCCTTTTCTTCAGATGGAGCAAGTGCTTCGAACATTTCTATTATTTCTGTCCGGATTGATTATTGGCTTCCAGATTACGACGTTTGTGCAGCACAATCGATGCCATTTGATTTATAAAAGCAAATTAATATTTGGACCAAGAACACCGATTCTTGAAAACCGTCAATTTATCTTTGTTGGTGTGATGACAGCTGAGCAATTTCTAGAGACTCGAGCTAAAGCAGTGTTTGATACATGGGGCAGGAACGTTTCCGGAAAACTGATGTTTTTTTCAAGCTCGGGTGAAACTACGTTAGAAGCGCCAGTGGTCAGTTTACCCGGCGTAGATGACTCGCAGTATCCACCACTGAAAAAGTCGCTAATGATGGTTAAATACATGTACGATCATCACATCGACGGGTATGAATGGTTCATGCGAGCGGACGACGATGTTTACGTCCGAAATGACAAGTTATTACGCTTCCTACGTTCGTTAAACAGTTCCGATGATATCCACCTGGGACATGCAGGAATCGGCAAGAAGGAAGAAAGAGAAATGCTTAACTTGTCGCCCGGAGAGAATTATTGCATGGGGGGTCCGGGTGTGATATTGAGTCAAAGTGTTTTGAGAAAGGTTGGTCCACATCTTGAACATTGTCTTCAAACAGCACCAAAATTACACATGCATGAAGATATTGAGCTTGGCAAATGTATACGACGTTATGCTGGAGTTTCCTGCACTTGGTCTCATGAGGTAAGCTGCTAATTATAACAAGTTTAAGGTACTTTGAACGCACTGCCTGAGCTTTATATGAGTGTCGGTAATATTTGTAAAACCCCGTCCGAACACTAAAAACTCGTTCAATTTCTCATGTGATAAATCTTTTAAGTTATGTCGATACGTATATCGGTTAAAGTATAAGTTTACGTGCGCAAAACGTCTGAAAATCATTAAGTTTGTTTTTTGTTCACACAAGTTCAGAGATGGTTTACGTATCGTTTACGCCTGTCCTCACGAAAACGATAAACGGATATGAAAAACACTCAATAGAGAGGTTAAGGATGACGTTTATTTTTCCTGCAAACGGCAAAAATTCAACTTCTGTCGTCTGCTGTTTGGCGTTTGTAGGCGGAAATGAGTAGTTTTCTGTTTGTTGTGAATGTGGAATTTTTTCCCTATTTTTATGAGGGATTTATTTTAGAATTCGATAAAAAGGTAGCAAAATGAAAGGCAAGCTCGCGTTTGCCGTTTGCTGTATAACGTCAAGCTTAATCTCTCTATTATCTTTCCAACAAGGACGGCTGGGTACAAGACTGTCATTGAGCATGCGTAAATTAATTGATGTGAAGTCAGCGTTAACAAATGCATTCGTTTATGTCTGTCCACCCAAGAGTATGCATGAGATTTTGCTCCGTTTCCAAACTTGTTTACAAAAACTTTAATGTCGTTTAAGTGCGGACAAAAGGCGAAAATGTATAAAAAGTATTCGTTTACAGTCGTACCATGTGCACAAGGCGGGGGGGGGGGGGACTCCCATATAAAAGAGACGGGGAAGACCGACGTTTCGCTAATGGGGGAAAAATGAAGTATTTTGCATGGTCTCACTAAGCTAAAAGTGTTCAGGGCAAAAAGCGAACACTTCTTCTAGCCGTTAAGGTCTTGGTTGGCTTTGCAGGTGAAGAACTGAAAACCGCCGTTAGCTGTGTTGGATATGCATGGAATTAAGATGGTTTCCGCCCAACATTCGAGCAATACAGGCAAAAATAAAGTTACTAAAGAGACCTCTTAGCATGGTAACAGTTTAAGTACAGCTTGCAAAAACCTGCCAAAACTTTAGCACTCAAGTTGACCCCGCGAGAGAAAAATGGATTTGAAATTATCTATATTTCAGTTAAAACGGACGTTTCACGCCAGTTCAAATCAAAATGGCGGGCGTTTTAAACATTTGTACGAATGAATGCTTTGGAATTTAATTACACGGTTACTAAGACAAACGAATTTCAGTAAGATCTTTTAAATGGTATACAAAATTTTGCGGTGCTATGAGCAGATTTTTGGTACTTAATTTTTGTACTCATTGTTCGAACTTTCAGCAGAATCCGTCTAAAATCTTTTTATCATCATCAATACTCGTCGCGCCAGTAGGCGCATAAGGCCGTCATTGTCCACGTTTCTGGTTTCTGTAACACTTCTGTTTTTTTTTTTATGGGGTAGGGTTGTTAACCCTACGCCCAACCCCCAACCTGGAGGACCAGGGGGGGGGGGGTAACTCTTTGTCTGGTCTCTACCCTTCGACCTGTTCGGCATGGGTGGCCCTACCAGGAGTACAAGACTCCAGCCGACATAGCTCTAGGGGTCATTGAGACACGCAAACCGCTCCACCACGATAAGGTGGAGACCCCATTCGAAATTTTTTAGGAGTCACAATTAAGCTTAAATTAAGCCATGCCCAGATTGGTCTCCTTTAGAGGTTTAGTTCAAATATTTCGCCGAGCATCCCCGTCCTTTTTTATGGGAGTCATTTTATTTTAAAAAAATCAACCAACAGGAAAAGTTTGAACAAAAACTGTCAGATTGTGATTAAGTATTTGGCTTATTATTTCTTTCAGATGAATACACTTTTCTTTCATCAATACACTGGTAATGGATCAATGTTTAGAGGTGACCTGAACACAAAGACCATTAATGAAGCCATTACTCTTCACCCAATTAAACAACCTGCCTACATGTACCGCCTTCACTCGCACTTTATGAGCGAACGCATTCAAGATCTTCAACATAAAGCAGTAAAGCTCCAACGGGTTTTAAGGAACATGGATCGACTGCTTCAAGCAAATAGCAACGAACTCTCTCTTCAAGAGAAACGAAGCCTTCAGGATGAACGAAATCTCTATAATCCGTTGGCATTAAATAACACTGAAAAATGGGACATGTTTACCGGTTCTAAATCGATTTCCACTGATACTGGTTTAGAACCACCCCACAGAGCAGTGAAGAATGAAATCAACATTTTACTGGAGAAAACAAAGGAGCTTGTAAATGAAGAAGCTAGGAAAAATCAAAATATTAAAAAGCTGAAGGTCCAGAAATTAAAACATGGCTATAGACGTATTCACCCTCTATATGGCGTACAACAAATCGTAGAAGTATTAGTCAACGGAAAGATACAACGCAATAACCCATATGGTGAAACGAAAATTTATTACACTTCACAAAGAAGACGCCTGTATACCCAACAGCCATTTGGAAACTTGGTATACAAAACTGAGCCCGTTGACAGCATGCCCCCTTATGTACACTTTATTGTCCCCTTGGCAGAGCGTCTGGAAACGTTTCGACGTTTCATGAAGAATTTTGAATTGGTCTGCCTTAAAACACTTCAGAGAGTTAAGCTGGTAGTCGCATATTCTTCCCATGTGTCTTCTTCCCATGAACACAAAGTTATAATGAAGGAATATCAAGATAAATACCCCGAAGCAGTGCTTATATGGCTTGACGTTGCGGGTAACTTTTCCCGCGGGATAGCCCTTTCTCTCGCAGCCGATAAATTTGATCAAACAGCTCTGTTATTCTTGTGTGATGTTGACTTGATCTTTAACTCGGAGTTTATTGATCGCTGCCGAATGAACACGGCGCTCGGTAAACGAGTTTACTTTCCAATAATGTTCAGTCAGTTTGATCCTGATTTAACATACAAAAACAAAATCAAGCCAGACACGCACTTTACCATTAACAAAGATGCAGGAATTTGGAGGTGGTACTCTTACGGACCCGCGTGTATTTACCATCAAGATTTGGATTCTGTTGGAGGGTTTGACACAAGCATTAAAGGCTGGGGATTGGAAGATGTGGATCTGTATGAGAAATTTGCAAACCACATAGATATTGAGGTGTTTCGCGCAGCGGATCCTGGTCTAATACATATTTATCATCGCGTAAACTGTGATCCAAACCTTCCAGCTCGACAACTGTTTATGTGCCAAGGTTCAAAAGCCTCTGGACGAGCCTCTCAAAAGTCGATAGTCAAAGCTATGCTTTCTTTTCAGAATGTTACACACGGCTAAAGTGTATAAACTGTTAGCTACTGTTATTTTGTCCAACTTGCTTGAGAGTCAATCGAACATTTTTTCAGTGGACGTTCTATACACTCTCTGTAGTTTAATTTGTTCGGATATAGGATCAAAGTTATGTCGGTAGATTTCAATGTCGGTAGATCGGTGCATTGTTGGCTCTCGAACACTTCTCTTTTGCGCATGACTGTGGCCATCATTCACGTGGAAAAGACAAGAACTCAGGGGTCGAAAATAAACGTAGTGTTTATCATTAGGATGGCACGCATGCATATTAAGCACCTGGTAATTCTGAGCCATTCTCGACCCCAGACATTCGCTTTCAAGACTAAGCAAGACTCGATTTGGTCATCATGGTCATGTGCTAAAATTGTCTGGGGTCTGAAATTAGGCCAAAGCTACCCTTTTGTCGTTTACAGTCAACTCTCGTTATAGCGGACACACTCGGGGCGTCGTTTAGTGTCCGTTATAGCGAGAGTCCGTAATAGCGGGAGCCATTTCCAGTTCAACCTCTTTTGCCGGGGATCTGGATTTTGTCCGTAATAGCAAGTGTCTGCAATAGTGGGGTGTCCGCAAGGTGAGAGTTGACTGTAAAGTAGAAAAATATCAATGGGTGCCACGTCCTTTGAATGTACTTCAAGTCAGCAGAATCGAGTCAAAAAGGTAAAACTATTTTTTTTATTGCGCATTAACTTGAAACAAGTACCTGGAATTCGTTAGAAGGTGCAAGTGTTTGTCAGTCCAGGCACGACGTGAGTGCACAATTATATTTTGTAATAGTTTGCTGATATAAGGCGTATGTACCATAATTAATGTACTGTGCCATGTAAAAAGTATTTTGGCCTTATTAGGCCGTATTATTAGTCTTAAGATTTTTAAAAGCATTTTTGTAACTTTTTTACCTTTTTTATATTTATTTTTTTTAATAGTGTTTTTAATATTTTTAACGTTACTTCTGTAAAGCGCTTTTGAACTTTTAGGATATTGGCGCTATGCAAATATTTTATTATTATTATTATTATTATTATTATTATTATTATTTATTATTATTATTTATTATGAAATGCGTGAGGTTATCTCTGGTATTACTGATAGGAGATTGTAAGTTATTCGAGGATCTTTGGGAGGTAGCTCTTTCAATTTTATTTACCGTAAAAGTTCTTTTAGCCCTCCCCCTCGGGCTCTATTTCTTTTTAAGGCGTTTTGAAGGGGTTGGGGGCGGGGGGAGGGGGGGGGGAGGTTTTTATTGACCACAAAATAGCGCGCGCAACTTCGCGCACGTGCGTGATACGAATTTTACATAGTGTGGGTGTGCATTAGTTATTTGAATTTTCCTGTCGGTTTAGTATTTCAGTTCGTTATTTTGTAACGACAAGATGATTATATATCGAAGATCTGGAGGTTTCGTTCTGCTGTGATATAAGAGCCTCTGGGTAAATATCATTTATTTAGCGTCGTGTTTTGCTTGTTTTCTTCATGTCACAGTTGTTATTATTAGACTTGATATTTTTGTAAATTATTTTAGGCTTCGAAGCCACTTGCTTTGTGAATAAAAAAATTGAGTGGGATCACGGAGTGGAGTCTTTGATAACGGGGGAATGATAAACCGCAGCTAGCGAAACAGAAGGGAGCTTATTAGAGAAAATAGGTTATTTGAAATCGTATTTCCGTTACTACTTACTTCTTCGCGTCCCAGATTACACTTGAAGGGGGGGGGGGGAGGGTGTTACTACTACTCCGGAGGGAGTTAGGTTGCCTACCACTGATTTCAGATCAGTTTAGACCGAAAATCTTTGATGATATCATTGATATGTTTAAAACAAAAATTATGGTTACCAGTGACGTCAAGAAAAAACCACAATTTGTTTATCAAAAATTTGGGCATTTGCTTGAAACCATTTTTGTAGCAGTAACTGATAAATGTTTTTAGATCCATCATCCCGCTTATCAGGACGGCACAAAGGTGGCCGCGGCCGCTTATTTATAGGGGTGGCCGTTTTTATTACATTTCGACTTCAAGTAGTCTTATCACTATATACTTTTGCATATTAAAGGGCTAGGTCACGGTATTTTAGGTTATTCTATTTATTTTCGTTAAGTTAAAGCTCTAAACTTCAAATTGGCTGAATTGGCATTGAAAAAGTCTTTTATGGGCAAAATCACGACCACATAACGTGTCGCGCACGCTTGGTACGTAATCCGCTGGTCACTGTCAAGATTAGGGTTGCGGGCCTCTCTTGAGCCCGCAATTATTAAAAGCGTATAAGACGACGAGAGTAAAAATATTAAAATATCAAAATGTAACAAGACAAATAATTTCGCGCTGAGCACGTCGCTCTGTTTGTTGAGCTTTTGCTTCAGAAGTTTACCCGATCAGCCCTGTTCGAAAACAAATTCCACAAAGCAATCGTTGCTGTGGTAACTACCGTTGCCAGGAAACCCGTATAGAATAAAATATGTGATCATTTTTGTGTAGTTTAGCAAAAAACTAAGATTGGCTTCCAAACGAATTTTTATTTTCAAAACCCGCACCCTAAGGTCAAAAAACTATATCGAGACTTCTTATACTTTATAATTGGAATATAACAACGCGAAAAAAATCTACGTGTAAAAAAATTAACGCGTTGTGTTTACTAACGCGATTTTTCGTGTGCTGTACATTCACATGCATTTAATTAACGCGAGTTTGGTGCTTTATGCGTGATGATTCCTATAGCTACCTGTGATTTTCACGAGACAAAACAATAATGTCCAACAACAGAATTCCGAGAAAATAGAAACGCGATGGGCATTTAGAAAGAAGAAATAAGAAAGTAGAAGAAATGAAAGTAGAAAAATTTTTTAAAATCAATATCTAATGACGATGTGGCCACTGACTCTGACACAGAGGGGGTAGATAAAGCCTGGTTTTCACTAGCGACGCAAGCACAAGCGCAAGGATAACAGGTCTTATTTCACCGTGAAAACGGCTTCGACACAAGCAAAAGCACAAGCGCATTGCATTTTGATGCTTGTGCTTGTGCTTACGGCAAGCACAAGCACAAGGGTCAAAATTTGTCCTTTTTGCGTGATTGCGCTTGGGCTTGCGCTTGTGCTTGCGTCGCTACAGTGGCTTAACACTCGAAATAAAGGTGTTTTAAAATAACGATGCTGTAAAATATTGTGATTTAAATTAAAGCCTGGTATTCACTAGCGACGCAAGCACAATCGCAAGCACATGCGAAGAATAACAGCTCTTATCTCTCCGTGAAAAAGGCTTCGACTCAAGCAAAATCACCAGCTGCAGCGCATTGTATTTGAAAGCTTGTGCTTGTTCTTGCAGCAAACACAAGCACAAGGATCAAACTTTGTCCTTTTTGCGTGATCGCGCTTGTGCTTGCGTCGCTTGTGAAAACCAGGCTTTATAGTGACGTAGATTAAGGTGCATAAAATTAAAAACATGCATCGCTAATTTCCTATAATTAGGTATATTACAAGCCGAAGTAGTCAAAAAAATAGCAAAGCATTATACTTAGTGTCTGAATCACTCGCCAAAGCTTGCATCTCAGTGACTCCCAACATCTTGCGTGTTTTTTTTCCGCTGGTAAACCCACCGAAAGTATGTTATTATTATTAAGTACGGACCATTTGATGTCCTCTAGAGAATTGTCCCTTTCTCTATCTGTGCACCCCTTCTTCGTTTGGTACCTCTATAAATTCTTTTACACTATTTGTTTGCCGCCCAGTTCAGAGCAAAGACAGCCTTTTCTTCAGATGGAGCAAGTGCTTCGAACTTCTACTGGCCTGAAAAGTTTTGATCTTAATCAATGGAAAACCCTGGAAAGGAAACCATGATCAAGTACGGGTATATTGGCCTGTTTTAGCACCAATTTTACCCCAAAAACTGATCACGTTTTTTTCGATTAGCTCTGTCAGAATGCAGTCAATAGTCAAGACGGACACTCCTGTGGAAACATCTATCCAAACTCTATAAGTTGCACGTCACAAAAATCTGCTGACGTGTAAATTGGCGACGTCATAAGTGGTTGAATGGCCTTTCCTCCAAATCCCGGAATAATCCGGACTTAGCATATTAAGGGTTAAAAAGGGTTGAAAGAAAAAGGTTACAATTAACTATTTGGCTTATTATTTCTTTCAGATGAATACTCTTTTCTTTCACCAATACACTGGTGATGGATCAATGTTTAAAGGTGACCTGAACACAAAGACCATTAATGAAGCCATTACTCTTCACCCTATTAAACAACCTGCCTACATGTACCGCCTTCACTCGCACTTTATGAACGAACGCATTCAAGATCTTCAACATAAATCAGTAAAGCTCCAACGGGTTTTAAGGAACATGGATCGACTGCTTCAAGCAAATGGCAACGAACTCTCTCTTCAAGAGAAACGAAGTCTTCACGATGAAAAAGATTACAATCATCAGTTGGCAATAAATAACACTGAAAAATGGGACATGTTTACTTCAAAATCGCACAGTAAATTTCATTATTACGGTGACAATAGCCTAAAAATATCCCTTGGAACATTGAATATTGAAGTCAACAATTCACTGGAGAACACAAAGGAACTTGTAGATGAAGAAGCTAGGAAGAATCAAAATATTAAAAAGCTGAAGGTCCATAAATTAAATTATGGCTATAGGCGTATTCACCCACTATACGGCTTACAACAAATCGTAGAAGTAACAGTCAACGGAAAGATACAAAGCAATGACCCAAGTGGTAGCACGAAGATTACTTACACTTCACAAAGAAGACTCTATTATACCCAACAGCTATTTGGAAACTTGTTATACAAGACTGAGCCCCTTGACAGCATGCCCCCTTATGTACACTTTATTGTCCCCTTGGCAGAGCGTCTGGAAACGTTTCGCCGTTTCATGAAGAATTTTGAATTGGTCTGCCTCAAAAAACTTCAGAGAGTTAAGCTGGTAGTCGCATATTCTTCTTTCGTGTCTTCCCCTCATGAACACAAAGTTATAATGAAGGAATATCAAGATAAATACCCCCAAGCAGAGCTTATATGGCTTGATGTTTCGGGTAACTTTTCCCGAGGGATAGCCCTTTCTCTCGCAGCCGATAAATTTGATCAAACAGCTTTGTTATTCTTGTGTGATGTTGACTTGATCTTTAACTCGGAGTTTATTGATCGCTGCCGAATGAACACGGCGCTCGGAAAACGAGTTTACTTTCCAAAAGTATTTAGTCAGTTTGATCCTGAGTTAACATACATCAACAAAACCAACCCTTACACACAGTTTACCATTAACAAAGATGCAGGATTTTGGAGGTCATACGCGTACGAAATTGCATGCATTTATCATCAAGATTTGGATGCTGTTGGAGGGTTTAACACAAGCATCAAAGGCTGGGGATGGGAAGATGTGGATCTGTATGAGAGATTTGTAAACCACACAGAGATTGAGGTGTTTCGTGCAGCGGATCCTGGTCTAATACATGTTTATCATCGTGTAATATGTGATTCAAACCTTCCTGCTCGTCAACTGTTTCTTTGCCAAGGCTCAAAAGCCTCTCGACGAGCCTCTCAAAAGTCACTAATCAGAGCTATGCTCTCCATTGAGAATGTAACACACGACTTAAGTATATAAATTGCAATTAATTTTAGTTCAAGGTACTTTGGAGCCAATTGCCGTGAGCTTCATATAGATGAACGCTTTTGACTATGAAGTATGTAGATGTAGTCCTCACTTCATCTCGGTACAGAAATGGCAGAGCACCCTCGACGGTCTCGTTTGCCTTCCTCCCCTACGGGAAAAAAAAAGTATCGTCGCCCTGACAACTATCGCCCAATAATAGCGTGAGGCTGCACGTGAAAGGCAAGGCTTATTAAAAATGCGTCCACTCTCTCTGGTTCAAGGTGTTGGAGAAAGCTAAAAGTTTGTAGACCATGGTTATTTTTCCCGTATTCTTAAATCGCGAAGAGAGGCAGGCGAATCAAAAATTTGCTGCAGTTAAAGAATGGTCTTCGAACTATGCCCATGCGAGGTTTTGGAGTGAGTGGACCAAATTAAAAGCAAGTTTTGGCCCATTTTTGTCGAACAGTAGTGTTTATCTAGCGTCGGAAGTGTTCACCCTTGCATATATTTAGGTAAGAGTAAACTAAAATTAAAAATATCGGTTAAATAGGGTTAAAATGCTTTAGAACAGTCAAGAAACGTCACATAGACAACATATGATGTGAAATGTGAGCTTTACTAGCGGTTTATTTCATTTCCGTACGATAGATTTTTTTCCTCTAAAGTTTCATACAAATCCTTATAATTTTGACGCCGCCATTTTGACCGAGTTGTCAGAGCGTGAGCCTGGGCTCCCTGTGGAGAAACGTAGAAGAACACTCGTGCTCATGCGTGTCATGTCCTTCAGCTACTACAAGGCAGCAGAATCGAGTCAAAAATGTAAATCCGATTTGTTATTACACGTGTTAAACAGCCACCAGGGATTCCTTAAAGACGGAAGCTTTTGCTAATCTAGGCAAAGAGAAAATGACTGACTTTAAACAAAAAATATATATTTTGCAATGGTTTGCTGATATAAGGCGTTTCAGTACGATAATGCACTGCGCCATGTAAATAAGTATTTTTTTGACGTGTATGTACGTCATGCGTGAGGTAACCTCTGGAATTATTAAAATTGAACGTGTATGTACGTCATGCGTGAGGTAACCTCTGGAATTATTAAAATTGAACGTGTATGTACGTCATGCGTGAGGTAACCTCTGGAATTATTAAAATTGAACGTGTATGTACGTCATGCGTGAGGTAACCTCTGGAATTATTAAAATTGAACGTGTATGTACGTCATGCGTGAGGTAACCTCTGGAATTATTAAAATTGAACGTGTATGTACGTCATGCGTGAGGTAACCTCTGGAATTATTAAAATTGAACGTGTATGTACGTCATGCGTGAGGTAACCTCTGGAATTATTAAAATTGAACGTGTATGTACGTCATGCGTGAGGTAACCTCTGGAATTATTAAAATTGCTACGAGTTTGTATGTTGTGTCTCTCTCTAGTTTATTTACTAAAAGGATCTGTTAGCTCCCAGGTAGAGTCGATAACCAGTCGCCGTTCGGGGAATGAGCCCACGCCCAAAACAAAGAACGGCAAGAGAGCGGCGGAAATTGAGTCTCGCGCCCGGGGGCTTATTATGTTTCTTAATTATGCAAGAGAAAATGCCAAGAAAAAAAATCATGCAAAGGGGCTGAGGCCAAACAAAAGCTAAGCTAAATTATCTTGTAAGCCAGTACTTGGGTAACAATTGGTGCATAACCTAACACTGCAAGTCGTTGAAATTACGTCTCGTATTTCAAACACAATATAGAGTAAACTTGTGGGCTACAATTATCATAGGTTCAATGCAATAAGGAATGCACCTTAAACGTCCTAGTTATTATTACCGTCATTCGTCAAGAAAAAAATTGCTTGCTTGAAAACATGCGATCTATTCTGGAAAGCCGTTTTTATGAAAATTGCGTTTAAGTTGCGCTGTCATCGAGAAGCCTTTTAAATTTGCGAAAGACGAAAGTCGCCAAACAAAAAGTATAATGAACAGAACAATAGCTTGCTCGTGCGTTGTGCATCTTGTAAATTTCTTAGCCGTCCTCTGCAAAACAACTACGCACACACGCACGCAGTCTTCGCAGACGGAATCCTGGAAGTCTAACAAGACCTTTTATTTCAAACAAATATAGCAGAATGCTCAAGAAATCAAAATCCAAGCACCAGACGCTCTGTAGTTTACTCATTATTCTTCTTTCTTGCAGGACATTACTGTTACTTTTGTTACCTCGATAAAGTAACTTTGAAAGGACCACTCTGACAAACAGGAGCAAAATGTAGCCGGATCTTGGCGTAGATCAGGATCAACAGTAGACTTATTAAACAAACTTCAAATGCAGGGCTGATTAAACAGCCAGGGACTGAAGCTAAATTTATTTTGGCCCAATATTTCGGTTGAACAAAACCAACCTTCATCAGGGGCATACAATGCTAAGTGAGTATGGAAACAAACGGTTACAAAATTTAAAAATAAGAAAACAAATAACGGTAGAAAATAGAAATAGCATACAGCTGTCAAACATAAACGATATTAAGTTTCATCTCGTCTATTCATGCCGCAAGGTTCACGTATTTTTCCTTTGGAGATTAAGTACGCCTCCCTAGCTTTGTGGATGCTGTCGCTGTCTTACGTCGATAGTGTGTTAGAAATGTAGTTAAACTTTTTCGATTTAATGAAGATGAGATGTTCAACATGACACGAGCATGGGACAAAGAAAAATTCTGAGCCCCCACCGGAATCGAACCCATGGCCTCCCAGACAACCCATGGAACCCATGGCCTCCCTTTCTCAATTTATTTCCGTTCTGGGGATTTTTACTTCCGCGAGAGTCTTAAGCGGCCTTCACACGCCAAACTAAAGTTGGCAAACTCAAGTTGGCAAACTCAAGTTGGTATGTGTGAACGACACAACAACAGTTGGCAAACAAGTTGGCAAACGGTTGGCGAGAATAGAGACAAGTTCTGTTTTGTCGCCAACAGCTGGCTAACTTGTTTGCCGTTGTTGTATCGTTCACACACACCAACTTGAGTTTGCCAACACGAGTTGGCCAGTAGTTTGTCGTGTGAATGCCGCTTTAAGCATGCGCAATAAAAACCGGAAGACCAAAGTTTCTGATCAATTCCATTTTCCCCGAGTCCGTCCTGTACCGCTGACCGACGGACTCTGGGCTCGAGATTGAGGCGAGATTGAGGTGAAGGGCGAGCAAGGACTCGAAGTGCGTGACGCGCGGTTTTATACTCCGAAATGTCACAAGGAAGGGCTCTTAGGAGTACATGTAGGAGAAGCAGTAGTAGTTCCTCTGATTGGGACTACGAACCTGTTACCTTTACCCAGCCAAAATGTAGCCAACCGCCCACTCAGCCAGAGAAAACATTGGATTTCTCCAAACCTTGGAAGATGAGCGACCTCGTGCTGTCGGTACAGGGGAAAAAACTCCACGTGCACCGAGCCATTTTAGCGATTTCTTCTCCCGTCTTTGAGACAATGCTGTCGTCTAACTTCAAGGAAAAGAACGCGAAGGAAATTCCACTTCCAGGCAAGAAAGTGGGAGAGATAGAAGACCTGCTTCGAGCCATTTACCCTTCTTGTAAGAACGCCATTACTCGTCAAAATTGCTGCGCGTTGCTGGAATTGTCTTGTGAATATCAAATGGACGAACTCAAGGATCGCTGCGAGGAATTCGTATTCGACACATACATGCCAAACATGACTACTAAACGAACTGAACGTTCTTCTGCGGTGAAAAAGTTACGCGAGGAAGCTTTGCAGTTTGTCGTAATGTCACAGCGACATCAACTGAGCGAGAAAGTCGTTGAGCGTTGCATCACCACGTTTGTGTCACAGGATACTCGTTGGAAAAGTCTGAAGACAAATGCGCTTTTTTCTCAGCTTGAGCCCCAGACCAGCATAAAGATAATGGAGGAAAGAATGAAATTCTTGGAGAATCGCTTGGACACGTGTTCATGTGAAGCAAGGTTTCCCAGCTCCTCTGAAGAATCAGTGTTTCTTTCGATACATGAAGTCTTTAACAAGCGGAAGAGAAAGACTCGCTGAGTCACAGGTCTCCCAGGATCTCTAAATACCCATGTATCTTATAGGGTGTCTTGATCACTACATCAGTTGATATGTTGGTTGCTTTATTGGTCGTGACATTGACCGATACTCGACTGATACCCGGTTGACATAATGACAGATAATCAACCAATACTCGGTCTGTATTTTCAAATATTGGTCCATATAACAACTGTTATAGCAACTGACATATCGACCAATGTAGGGATTGAAACACCCTATATGATAATGTGATCCTATTTAGTTATGGGTAGTGCTAACTGCTATGTAGTAGCAATAAGGAGTTCAACATGCATGAAGTCAATATGCATGAAACAAGCTTGATTATGCATAGACTGAGTTATGAAATATCTCCTCCAACATTTCATATAGACCTGATTGTTTACACCCTCCCTTTTTCCCAACAGGAGCCATCTCTTGTTATACAGCACAAAAAATGATGATAAAGAGACAGTAACTTTAATTAATTAACGCACCACATAAGAATGTTGTATTGCTGGTTTACAGCTGACGTCACAGCAGCCATGTTGGATGACAGGAACAAAGCGTTCTCCTCCATTGGGAACTAAACTTTTGTATGATGCAAATTTCCCAAAAACATGTTTTATTGTTTTGTCAACCAACATGGCCGCCTTGTCACGTGGTTGCAAACCAAGAATTGTTTCTTGACAGAGTTAATCGGTTTGCCAAGTCAGATGTCTAAGTCCGAGTCAAATGGCTAAGTCATGTTGATTAACCCTTACATGTAAGAGTTAGCCATTCATGGGGCAGGAGTACGTTATGTGCTCCTGTCTTAAGTCAGTGCTATTCAGGCTAGCTGGTGGGTATTTAAGTTAAGCCGAGTGGTATCTAGGTTAAATGGTGTAATTTTTGGCTAAAACAAGGTTTTATTTTATTTTACATTGTTTGGAGCAAATCCTGTATTTAGTTACTCATCTATTCACCATGTTCGCATCATGAGAAGTGGGATATACCAGTGACTGACCAATCAGCAGTGATCCAAGCATTTGACTTGGGCTTAGCTTGGATTTGACTTTTGAAACAGATTTAATCTTTCTTGACTTTTTCTGAAGTAGAATTAAATGTGATGGTAATAATGGGATTTCCAGTGGGGGCTCTATGATGGTTAAAAATGACGAATGGGCAAAATTTGATGTGGTTAATAATTTTTATTAAAAACAAGCCATGGTACATTGCAATTTCTCAGTTTTGATTGGTTTACAGGCCATGGTATGAGCTCATAAACCATAGACCACAAATGTTAATTAGCAAGAACAGCCAGGGGAGCTCAAATTATGTTGTGGGTGTATTTTTTGTATTTTTTCCTGACATTTTAAAATGATCACTGGTCAGTACTGATCTTGTAAACTTGGCTTTAAGTACAAGTATAGTAACTATGCATTGAAGGCACGATAGCCAAATGGTTAGCGCCCCGGACTCTGGAGTGAACGATCCGAGTTTGAGCCCTGGCCAGGGTCACTGTGTTGTGTTCTTGGGCAAGACACTTTGCTCTCTCCATAGTGCCTGTCTCCATCCAGGTGTATAAATGGGTACCAGTGAAATAATGCTGGGGGTACCTTGCGATGGACTAGCATCCCATACAGGGGGGAGTAGAAATATTCCTAGCTGCTTAATGCTACAGAGACCGGGATAAGCTCCAGCAGTATGGGCCACTTGAGGCTTGTCCCCTTCCTTATAGCAACTACGCAACTATATAATAGTTTACTAGGTTCAGTTTCCAGCTTTAGGTGTTCTGATGCACCTACAGTGTGTCCCAGGCACACCAAAACACCCATGGCAGGAAATTGAGCCTAATAGTTAACAATGGTCCATATTGAACACTTAATGACTGGCCCTGAAGGAAACAGATAACTTTTGTTTCGTGAGAGTTTCAATGTTTCTTGAGGTGGAGCCAAGGGAAACATTGAGATTCAAGGGAAACAAGATTAACTGGTTTCCCAAGGCAGGGAAACCAGGGACCAGTCATTAAGTGAATGTTATATAACACAACAAAGGTTCAGAAAAACAGCGGACGTCAGTCAAAATTCGAAGATTTCCAAAGTTGACCTGAAGTCTCCGAAGATTTCCGAAGTTGACCTGAACAGTTCCGAAGATTTCCGAAGTTGACCCGAAGACTTCCGATTATTTTGGAAGTTGATTCGAAGACTTTTAGAGTTGAACTGAACTCTTCCGAAGATTTCCAATGTCGGCCCGAAGACTTGGGAAGGTTTCAGAATTTGAGGTTTACCTGAAGTATTCTGAAGACCAGACCAAGGAGATATAAAGCTTACTGTTCCCAAGTGTAATTTTGTTTAGTATACTATAAATAAAATATCGCACGACTTTCTCGTACAATTCGTGATTTTAATCACGAAAATAGGTACTCGTGATAAAAAAAGCTCATGCAATTTTGAAAACTCTCAAAACATAAAAGGCCAGTGCAATTTTAAAACTTTTAAAACATTACGAGTACCTATTAATCACGAATTGTACGAGAAGGCTGTGCGATTTCCTATACTAACACTATTTTCAACTGATGAGAGTATTTCTACAAAATTTTAAGAACAAGAAAATATGTGTGGAGCTCCACTTTTAGGCTTGGCTAAATCTATAATAGATTTTGCAATGTTGCCCTCTCAGAGACTTTTGGTGGGAATTAGTTTCATTGTTAGATGCCATTTGACCTCGAAGTACCCAATGAGAGCATGGACTGTTGGGGAACAATTTCAGATATATAACAATGTTTATGGTTTATACCTTTTTCTTTGCAACCGTTTTTCAATCAGGTGTATTAAATGATTATAATTTACCATCAATTATGGCAAAGGAGGCTTTGTCAACTTAATCGTGACGAAAACTGGAAACCGCACACGAAAGCCTTTGGCATCCAGGGTACTGTCACCTCTGCTTTAGTAGCGGATCCAGAAGTCAGTCTTGCATCGACGGGATCGTATATCACTGATAAACTGGTTGATTTTTTAATGAAACGCGCTTCGTATATTGTCACTTAACTAAATTCCAGGCGTTTCCAGAAATGTAATAATTTTCTCAATCTTTGCTACAGGCTACAGAGCTGAAGAGGAGGATATTCAAAGGGTGCGTCCTTAACGAGGGGCCAAGTAAACTTGACGTTAAATCAGGATTATAACGTGCAATCGCGACTGTGAGGTGGGGGGTGTGTGGGGAGAAGTAATTTGCTACAAAAAAATCAACAGTGTTTTCTGAATCGTAGTTTGGACCCCTCCAATAAAAAATTCCTGGATCCGCCCCTGTACTTCTGAGTTTATTTGGACTTTTCTTTTGGATTAGGACTGGCAAGATATGCAGGTTAATGTAATATTTAATGTTTAAAATTTTTTTGAGCCTTCTCTTCATACTGTGCAAGCAATACAGTAAAAACCCGTGAGTAAGAACCTGCATTTTCCCAAGTAAGCCTAAACAGGTTCTTACATAAATGACCGGTAGTGCTTTAGTTTTATTAAATCTTCTGATATTTTAGCCAAAGAGAGTCCAGTCACTGAATTTTAGGTTTATGGCTACAAAAGTGTGGGATCTACTGTAGCAATTTTGAACGAAGGTCGACGAAAGTTCGACAAAATAACAATTCAGCGCCTTTGAAAAGAAACAACTCAACACGTAACAAACAACAAAAGAACAAATAAATTATTTTGTTTGGAAATTTTTAGTTTAAGGATCTCTTAACATTTAACCAAGACATTACAGATCTGAAAAAAGAACTAAGTACCGTATTTATTTTTATGAAATATATTAATACACAAAACCTAAATGGAGTAGAAAGAGATACCTTTCAATGATTCTTGAATAACTTAATACAAACTCCAATCACTAATCTTAGAGGATATCTCTGACACGCAATTCATACATACACGCCTTAAATACTGTGTTGTTTGCATAGCACAGGACATTCTTGTACAAACTGCTCAGTGTAATAAGCAAACCATTACAAAATATATTTGTTGCTCTCCAAGGTCTTTACTTATAAGCATATTTAAGTCTTTGTATACTCAAAAACGCCACTGACTTATTTTCATATTCTCTTTGCCTGGGTTGCAAACGCTTGCAACTTTGAAGGATTCGTGGTTAACAAATCAGGTTTATACTTTGTAACCGGCTCGCTTCCGCTGACTTCTAGTTGATTAAACTCGATTAAACGACGCGACAATGAATCACTTAAATCCTAAACCTAACAAATTAAAACCATGAAGGGTTTATAGAAAATTCACTGAAAAACGTCCTTTCTGTGCCGATATGGCCTGAAAGCTACCTACTTGATTTTAGAACTGTCCATCTATGGTTATGTTCGATTGGCTCCAGAGCGGCTTAAACTGAATCATTACAGCTTCCCTTTTTTAGTCGTGTGTTACATTCTAAAAGGAAAGCATAGCTCTGGTTAATGACTTTTGAGAGGCTCGTCCAGAGGCTTTTGAACCTTGGCAAAGAAAAAGTTGACGAGCAGGAAGGTTTGGATCACATATAACGCGATGATAAACATGTATTAGACCAGGATCCGCTGCACGAAACACCTCAATCTCTGTGTGGTTTACAAATCTTTCAAACAGATCCACATCTTCCAATCCCCAGCCTTTAATACTTGTGTCAAACCCTCCAACAGAATCCAAATCTTGATGGTAAATACACACGGGTCCGTACGAGTATGACCTCCAAATTCCTGAATCTTTGTTAATGGTAAAGTGCGTGTCTGGCTTGATTTTGTTTTTATAAGTTAATTCAGGATCAAATTGACTAAACATTATTGGAAAGTAAACTCGTTTACCAAGTGCCGTGTTCATTCGGCAGCGATCAATAAACTCCGAGTTAAAGATCAAGTCAACATCACACAAGAACAACAGAGCTGTATGATCAAATTTATCGGCTGCGAGAGAAAGGGCTATCCCGCGGGAAAAGTTACCCGCAACATCAAGCCAAATGAGCTCTGCTTGGGGGTATTTATATTGATATTCCTTCATTATAACTTCGTGTTCAAGAGAAGAAGACACAAAGGAAGAATATGCGACTACCAGCTTAACTCTCTGAAGTTTTCTGAGGCAGACCAATTCAAAATTCTTCATGAAACGGCGAAACGTTTCCAGACGCTCTGCCAAGGGGACAATAAAGTGTACATAAGGGGGCATGCCGTCAACGGGCTCAGTTTTGTATACCAAGTTTCCAAACGGCTGTTGTGTATAGTAGAGTCTTCTTTGTGAAGTGTAAGTAATCTTCGTGCTACCACTTGGGTCATTGCTTTGTATCTTTCCATTGACTGTTACTTCTACGATTTGTTGCAAGCCATATAGAGGGTGAATACGCCTATAGCCATGATTTATTTTCTGGACCTTCAGATGTTTAATATTTTGATTCTTCCTAGCTTCTTCATCTACAAGTTCCTTTGTTTTCTCCAGTGAATTGGTTGCTTCAATTTTCAATGTTCCACGGGGTAGTTTTAAGTTATTATCACCGTAAAGCGATTTTGAAGTAAACATGTCCCATTTTTCAATGTTATTTTTGGCCAACTGATGATGGAAATCTCTTTCATCCTGAAGACTTCGTTTCTCTTGAAGAGAGAGTTCGTTGCCATTTGCTTGAAGCAGTCGATCCATGTTCCTTAAAACCCGTTGGAGCTTTACTGCTTCATGTTGAAGATCTTGAATGCGTTCGTTCATAAAGTGCGAGTGAAGGCGGTACATGTAGGCAGGTTGTTTAATAGGGTGGAGAGTAATGGCTTCATTAATGGTCTTTGTGTTCAGGTTACCTTTAAACATTGATCCATCACCAGTGTATTGGTGAAAGAAAAGAGTATTCATCTGAAAGAAATAAGAAGCCAAATAATTAATCACAATCTTTATCTATTAAGTAATTTAGGAAATAAAACTTGCAAAAGATTTTCGGGGGGGGGGGGACACCCCGTATTCGCTAAGAAACCGGGAACTTCATTTGTTCGCCATGATAAATTCCATAACATTTTTTAGCTGTTCACGAGAACACTGCGCATTCACGATTTCTGCAATAGAAATTGCTCATATTCATTCTACAGAAAGGAGGTGACTAACAGACACAAAATGTAAGGAAAACAATCGATAAGTCACTATACTCGTTTTTGAGTAAATGACAATCTGTCTCTTGCGTGCTAATCCGTTACGAAAATTCACCATTTTGGTTTGCGCGTGCAAATTGCGCGTGAAATTATGCGCAGTAAAGGCCTGACAGAACGAGGAAACAAAACAAGTTTCAAGAAACATTTTTCAATAATTGTTTCCTCGTTTGGCATGGTTCCATGTCGTGCTGAAACACGGAATCTTTCTGCGGTGTAGCAGAAGCAAATTTTGCTTATTGGAATTAACAAAAATTGACGCTGGAAACAATGCTTCACGTGTGGCAAAACCCTTCTGGCGAGTAGGCGAGCACAGAGGGATGTCTGAAATTCAGGCTATATCCAAAGTGAACAACTTCGAAACTCGGAGAACTATCTTTTATTTTCGTGTGTACAAATATAAGCTTAAGCGTATACATTTGCAATGCTGACGTCACAACAAGTAATTTACGCTCGTACCCAGCCGTCTTCGTTTAAAAGATATTTGAGCTTTTTTCATATCAGTTTATCGTTTAGACAGGTCTAAGCGATGCGTAAACGATCGCCGAACTCGTGTGGAGGAAAACAAATTTGCATTTGTTTAATGATTTTCCGATGTTTCCTGACGTAAACGTGTACGTTAACCTAAAAGCTGTAGACATAGCTTTAATGAGTTTTCAGTTAAGAAGTTGAACGATCTTTTCAGTGTTCCGACGGGTTTTGCAAATTTCAATTTTTCAACCGACGTAAAAGCAAATTCATACCCCCACCCTCGTACAGGGGGGGTTGATGTAACCCCTCTCCGGAGTTTTCTTTATATTAAGGCGTAGCGAAATTATTTTGCACTGAGAAGAAAGCCCGTAACTTACTCAACAAGATGACATAATTTTCATTGCCTGTAACGTCACGTGACGTCATTAGAGCCGCCATCTTGGATTCGCCATCTTGGATTTCAACATTTTCTTAGAAAGTCACAAAATAACGGTAATTGATGCAAAATCATGTCACAATGCATATGGAATGTAAAAATAAAGAAATCGCGCATTTCTGTTTCAAAAAACTGGAAAAATAAAGAAAAATATTAAAAATAATGATGTTTGGCAAGACTTGCTTGTATTTATGACGTTGCCATGGCAACGTCAAATATCATGGACACATGGTTGACATATCAATTTCTGCAAAGGATGGATGAACAGCTACTGAAAGTTTCAGCATTGTAGAGTAAATCCTTTTTTTCAAAATTTGGAAAATACCTTATGGGGGGGGGGGGGGTGGATGCCACCCCTCCCCCGTCCGATGGTTAAGTAAAGCTCAGGCAGGTGTACCTTTAACTTGTGATAATTAATTAGCAACTTACCTCATAAGCTCGAGTGCAAGCAACTCCAACATAATGTTGTATACATTGGCCAAGCGCAAGGTCTTCATGCATGTGTGCCTTTGGTGCTCTTTGAAAACAATGTTCAAGATGTGGACCAACTTTTCTCAACACACTTCGGCTCAGGATCATCCCCGGTCCCCCGATGCAATAGTTCTCTCCGGGCGACAGGTTCAGCATTTCTCTCTCTTCCTTCTTGCCGATTCCTGCATGACCCAGGTAGATATCATCGGAGCTGTTCAACGAACGTAGGAAGCGTTCTAACTTGTCATTTCGAACGTAAGCATCGTCGTCGGCTCGCATGAACCATTCGTATTCGTCGATGTGATGATCGAACATGTATTTAACCATCATTAGCGACTTTTTCAGTGGTGGATACTGCGAGTCATCTACGCCGGGTAAACTGATCACTGGCGCTTTTAACGTTTTAGGAGTCTCGCGTAAGCTTGAAAAAAACGTCAGTGTTCCGGCAACGTTTCTGCCCCATGTATCAAACACTGCTTTAGCTCGAGTCTCCAGAAATTGCTCAGCTGTCATCACACCAACAAAGATAAGTTGCTGGTTTTCAAGGTTAGTCTTCTCCGGCTTCGTCAATGTCCTTGCTCCAAACGTTCTTTTGTAAATTAAATGACATTGATTATGTTGTATGAACAACGTAATCTGGAAACCAACAATCAATCCAAACAGAAATAATATGCATTTATAAAGGACTTGCTCCATCTGAAGGAAAGGCTGTTTTTGCTCTAAAAGGGCGGGAAACAAATAATGTAAAAAAATTAATAGAGATACCAAACGACAAGCGACATGTGTTAAACACGTTTATGCCATACAGTAAAAACCCGCAAGTAAGAACCTAACATTTAAGAACCTGTTTGGCTAAAATTTGCAAATTAGACCCCATTTTTATAAGAACCTATAGTTAAGCCTAAAATTTAAAAACAGGTTCTAATTTTCTAAAATTGATAAAAAAATTTTTCTTTTGCGAAAATAAGTTTGGACAAGGCTTTACTGTACATGTATACAATGTCATGTTCTGAATGATTAGTGCTTCATTTTTACATTAACACTTGTCTGGTATGCAAATCTTATACAAATAATAGGCCGAATATCACTTAAAGCTCTATCAGCAACAATGAACTTTTTTACAGAAAATATTAAGAACCTATTAAGAACCTAAATAAACTAGTTTGTGTTAACAACCATTTATGTAAGAACCTGTTTAGGCTAACCTGAAAAAAAAACTAGGTTCTTACTCGCGGGTTTTTACTGTATTTAATACTGATAAGGCATCTTTAGATCTGATTCGTTCTTGACCCATTCCAGACTACGCATGTTACCCTTGAGAAATAGTTTTTTCAAGTTCAAATACATCAATGTTCAAACAAAATCATTAATTTTAAGATAGATAAAGGACAACTCTCCAGAGAACATCATATTGAATGGTTTGAAATAAACAATTTACATACTTTTCATGGTTTTACATGCAAAAAGAACCAAAACAAAACGCGAGCCATTGTAAATCACGAGCCTATTAGGGAAATGGTCAAAACTATTGTACTTAGACAGGACCCACCACTCTGTAAAAAGACAGGTGTTCTCTTTATGTAACCCCCTTATTGTTTGTATTGTACCCCCCACTCTATCAGGAGTACAAACTAAGAAAAAGATTCAAACCTCCTTGTGCAATTTCTCCAGCAATACAAACTTCATGCACACCTAATATGAAAGTCTCAACTCAAATTTTAAGACCAATAAATTTTGTCCATTTGGCTTACCAGACAGGTGGTATCTTGCATAGCCCCCTACCCCTACAAAAGGTGGGTCCTCGTCGAGTACACTTGTTATGACCACTTCCCTAATTTCTCGTGATGTACAAGCTTTGGCGAGTGATTCAGACACCGAGCATGATCATTGCTTTGTTATTTTTGACGAAATCAGCTCAAAAGCACATTAGGATGCTCAATGTAGTTTTTAAGCCTAAGGGGCGCGGTTTAAAAATTAAAATTCGTTCAGAAGCCAGTCTTAGAGTTTTGCCAATCTACGCCATAATGACCAAATCTGCCACAGGGGCAAGTTTGAGGAAAATGACTGTGAATATTTGCCAAGGGTTTTGTATAATTAACATTCGATAGTTTTTCAAAAAATAAAGCAATAACTACCTCATTGTTGTTTAAGGATGTTTAGTGATGTTGAATTTTTAAGATGAAACGAGTTTTGTGGATGGTTGCGATTTCAAAATAAGTTAATTTTGAAGAACTATGCTCAGCTAAGACACTTCGTAACAATAAGTAGCGATCCTGACTATGAAAGGTGAGAGATAGAACTTTAGACCTTTTTAAAAGAAAACTAAATTAACTGGTTATTGAAACAAAACAAACAAACAAAAAAAAAAAAAGAAAAACTGATTGAAGGCTGTACATGTACCAAAGTAATCTGATGTTAGTTTTGGATGCCCCTTATTCAAAAGATAATAAAGTGCTCTGTTCTGATCTGATAAGGTACGGAAATTAAACAAGTTTCATAAAAACATAAAACAAAGACTAATTGTCATCTAGAAGTTTAATTCAAAACATAATGTTACTTTATCAAGATGGACTGACCCACATATCGGTACTCGTTTTAGCTGCGCGAAAATAGCGAATCCCGTCCCCTCCCCCGCAAGAAGCGGCAGGAAAAAGCTGTTAAATCTGAAAGTATTACATGTAAACGAGAGTGGTTACTTTAGGAACTTTACGATGACAGCCTCCGAGACGGGACTGAGCCCGCGGTTTTCGTCCCAGAATTTGCTAAGCAACGTGACGTAATTATTCGCGCGATTGCTTTCGGAGTACTCGTGAGCGCTCTCGCTAGTTTTGTTTGGATGGAATATTCGGAAACTCTTCGAGTGCTTTAACAAAGACTTGCCAAACCTGGCACTTATTCCACCGACTGGTAAAAATAAAAGAAGCCCTCTACACCGAACGCAGCGACCCTCGCTGAACAAACAACTTGAACATGTCAACTTTCTAAAATTAATGGTAGGCAACTTAACCTATGAAAAACATTATCTTTGAACATCTAAATGTAGATTTAATCTTAATTTGCGGATAGAAATCAATTAAGCTACGGCTACAAATATTGATTTTTTGAAGAAGCCCGAAAACAACTTGAAAAAGTAAGCCTTACATTTTCAAGTTGCAATAAGTTTCCACCCGAGCCATCCGCAGCCAAAGGTGCTCGTTGACAGTTTCAGACAGCTCTAATATAGCAATTTTAAATAAAAATGGACTATTATTTTTAAGTTTCCGGCGACACAAATATAAATTTTGGCTGTTCAAAAATCTGATAAAATCCGTTGTTACATGATATTCGCACCTTGTTACCTGTAATTAGCATTCACCGTTTTGTCATTTAAAACTAGCAACATTTTTTCGTCTCGTAATTAGTTTGATAGTCTTGAGCACTAATTATATCGTTCCGTAATCAACACTTATAACAGTACATATTATTTTGCCTTATCACTTTCAGAAACATTATCACTTCAAACTCAAAAGTTTTTTCATCTTCCTTTCGCAAAAAGCTGCTGTTTATTTTGCTTCAGTTTTGCAATGCTACAACGAAACTAGAGGGTTTCACATTGCTACTCTTCCAGTACATTCATAGAACTAGAAGTATAGTTTAAACAATCACTAACCTATTCAGGAATCATTGAAAAGTGTGGTAAATGGTCCTTTAAAAACTACTTGGCAGAATTTTAGAATTTTAGTCAACTTGTGTTACGGGTCTCGCCGTCTTGAATTTTTTCGCTACCCTTTTCAGTTTTTGAAGGCTAACAAAGTCTTGGGCTCGCAGAATAGATTTAAGTACCGCCGTTCCGCAAAGAACTGAATTTTAAAACTAAGCTCCGTCAAATTAACCCTTTTTAATTTTTAAAAATCCGCATAGTCTAAACTCGCGCCGTGCTTTCCGTTCGTGTACATCTCGCGAGAAGCTAAAGTATCAGCGAGGGCCTCCTAGCTAGCGTGGCCGGTGAAGGTCGATACCGCAATATTTTTAAGTTAACTTAAAACTAGCTAGAAGATAGACTTACCTTGAAGAAAATCAGATCCACAACAAGCTGAGGCAAACTGGTCCACTCGCCACTGTCTTGACAATAAGAGCGACTGTTTGCTAGTAAGCTGGGTATACTGATTTAATAGAAAAACCTCTTCTTTCTTAATTGTGTTTGGAAAATAGCAACATGTTCCTATAATCAACACTTGTAATTAGAACATATTATTTTGTCTTGCTATAACTACGTATTATTTCTTTTGTTATTCATACTTTATAGAGCCAATCTATTACTTTAATATCAGTTGCTATCAGTGAACCTGTGATAGATAATAAAGTATCCGAAACAAATATTCCATATTTTTAATTTTAATCCTATTATACTGCTTATTTGAAATTACGGCCAATAACAGTATATACATTCAAATTACAGATCCCGGACAGATAAAAATTACAGTTAACCCATTGACTTCAAACCGGCCAAAAACCAGCCTTGAGGGAGCACGGTCCTTAATGCGGCTTGTAAGGGACGGACCATTATTTTTTTGGAGGGGGGGGGGGGATGAAAAATTTTGAAAAAATTGTTTGCAGGGCCTGGAAAGACAAAATAAATTGTTTGCAAACACGATATGTATGACAAAAATAGTAAGAATTTTGAAAAAAATGTTTGCAGAGGTGCATAAACTAAAAAAAAAAAGTTTGCAGAGGAAAATTTTTCATTCCCCCCCTCCAAGAAAATAATGGTCCGTCGCTAACGTCACCTTTCACGCCCGAAGTTTTTTTGTTAATCAACTGGCTAAAAAAGTGGGAAAGTCTTACAACGGTATGCCAGAACCGCATCGTGAGGTGAAAAGCCATGGATTCACACAATAAACTAACGAATTTTGTCCTTTTAAAAAACGAAAAACGCGACCTTCCCTATATCATTGACACTTTGAGTTTCCTTGACGTTTCAGTCAAAATGTTTCCATTGCGAACAAAGGCGAATGATAGGCCAACAAAACAACAAAAGAAAGAAAAAGATAACGAAAAAAAATAAAAAAAACGTGCCCCAAACTAAAAATTTAAAAATGTTTCTTTCCACCGTCAAATCACGTTTTGTACAATTTGGCTGCAATCGTTCGAAGCCAGAAATAGGCATGTGTAGCTTAAATTTACGTTTTGGGGGAAATTTCCGGGAGTCAAGCTTCTTAAGCTTGAGAACTCATTCTATAGTTTCTGTATCATACCACGCGAAACGGAAAAGCCAATGGAAAAGTTAGCTGTAGTATTCCTAAAGGCCACAAAGGCCAGCAACTCGATCTCACAAAGTAGCACTTCACATACGCACTAAGCATACAAAACACACTCCTTCGCTCGACACGTGACCACCGTTTCCCGCGCTATGAGAGTCCCGGACAGGGTCCCGGATGTCTATACAAATGTGCAACACTACATTAGCCTGTGGATGGGATCCTTATATCAGGCTACCTAGTAGTATGTAGGGCGAAAAGAAAATCAGCGAGCGCGGACTGGGGGAGTAGATGAAATAAATCTTTTATTATTATTATTATTATTATTATAGACGACCCCGCGAAAATATTCTCTCCAGTCCGCGACTGATTGAAAGACCCATCGCCGGTTGCAACGGAGGCTAGAGAGGCACCGGGTTGAGGTGCTGCAAAAAAAAACCCGTGATCCATGATTCTCTCACAAGCTGATCACATTGCCTGTGATCCTCGATCTCATGCCTTTGATCCCTAATCACTTTTACCTTAAGTAGTCAGCACGCGTTGCATTGCGACGTTTTTGTCACAGGAGTCGTTATGGAAAAGCCTAAAGGCAAATGCGTTTAGTAAGAGGGGGTAGGTCTTATTAAAAAAAAAAATGAAATTCTAGAGGGTGGTTATGAAAGAGAGGGGCTTATGTGTAGAGATGTAGACTTAACAGACTTACAACATTAACAGTCGATGTACTTTTGTCTTTGCCCTTTATTGGCACAATCATTATCTAGATTAAAGGTGGTAATTTTCCAGGAAGTCAATTATCTTACGTATTTAACAGACTAGATCAGATTGAAAATTAAAGTTTCACCCAATTCAACTACAAATGAGTTCTTTGTAACAGAATATCTCACAAACTTAATCAGTACTTTTTGTAAAGAAACTCCTGAGTCTATACAGTGTGTTCATGGCAGCCATATTGGAGGAGTGAAACAATAGAACGATTTTCCTTTGGGAAATTTTTTTTTAATGCAAATATCTTAAATTGTTTCACTCCTTTATCATGGCTGCCATGAAAACACTCTATTCACCATCTGATTGTACATGTTCGCAATGTTTTTGAAACGATGTAAGTTACAAGTTGCAATGCCTCCTATAACTTGATGCTATCATTTGTTTGTCTTATATAGAGGTAAAATTCATACCTTGACTGAAGACTGAAAAACAATAATCCGGCTATTATGCATTTTAAACAAATTTTAAATAACAATTATGACAGAAAAATTAGAGTATGTTGCAATAAATAAATATTAACTTTTTACCAATTATAAATGGAATTCCTTTGAAAAAAAATATTTTATATCTTAAGTGTAAAAAATATTTAGAGATCTCTCCTTACACATTTTTTGTTTTTTCGTGAATGAGTTTTCTTAAATTTTTTTGGTTAAAAAGAACTTGATGTCAGTACAGTCAAACCTCTCTGTATGGATACCTCTATAATATGGACCGACCCTACTATGAAGAGTTGACAGTTCATTTCAATGTTCCGAAAAAGATCAAAATTCATATAAGCTATACCTCTGTAATACGAAAACCTCCATAATGTGGACACTTTCATTGCAATCATAGATCACGGGACAAGTTGAAACTATTCTGAAATGAAATAAGAGATTGTTTTGCTTAAAATAACAGGCAAGTTTATAAGTATCCTTAGAACCTGGCTGGTTAGATCAACGCTCTTGTACTCAGAGCCCTCAATTTTTTTGGTCAGCACCAAACATTCAATCCGCTGACCAAAATGATTGAGGACTCAAGGCATGACATTAGTACATGGCGCCATTGACATTTACACATGTGTCTCCCACACCATAACATCAAAATGTTCGTTTTGAAAGCCTTCTCCAGATTCCAATAAGTCGTGTTTCTGCATCTTCTTTTTGTCACACACAAGAATTAGAAGCAACGCCGCTCCTGTAAATTCTGAGACAGCAGCCAGGATAAAAGATGGCGTATAAGTATGGAGACGATCTGTCATAAAACCTGCAAAAGAAAAAGAAGGCACAATGGTTGAGGTAAAAGGTGAAGTATGTGTCTGAGCCAAGTGGCCCATACAGTCGGAGCTTATCCCAGTTTCCGTAGCATTTAGCAACTGAGAGTATTGCTACTCCCCCCTGGATGAGATGCCAGTCCATCGCAGGGTACCTCCCAGCAGTAAATTCGCTGGTACCCATTTATACACCTGGGTGGAGAGAGGAACTGTGAAAGTAAAGTGTTTTGCCCAAGAACACAATGCAGGGCCCCAGAGAGGACTCAATCCGGGCCGTTCAACTCGGAGTCGAGGACGCTAACCATTAAGCGCCTCCCTACATGATGGTTGAGGAGCTTCCTTTATTTGTTACTATATGACTACCTAGATACTTGCATACAAACTTCAAAATAATGTAATGTCCCTGTTGTGTTTAGAGAATGTGATTGAACTAAGCCTAGTAACTTGTCATGCTGGAGCTTATCCTGGTCTCATAAAACAACTAGCCTAGGAGTGTTTCTATTCCGCTATAGATGGGATACTAGTCCATCACAGGGTTACCCCCAGCACCTGGGTCATGGTGAGAGGCACTATATGAGAGTAAAGTGTCTTGCCCAAGAAGACAAAACAGTGCCCTTGAGCACGGCTTAAACCATCCTGAGTCCAATGACTTACCATTAGGCCAACACACCACCCTACAGATGGGCTTCTACTGTAATAAATAATAAAAAGTACCTGCTAAAGGAGGGCCAGTTGCAACCATTATCCCGTAGAAGATGGCACTTAAACCAAATGCTGATGCTCTTTTTCTAGGCTCTACACAATTGAGAATGGTAATATTAAAAGTGCCAATTAGAAGACCATCTGCCAAACCATAGGAAAAGGCAAATGCTATAAGCTGCCCATAGTTTTTAGCTTGAGAAAGAAAGGCAACAGATGAGCCATCTAGAATGAGTCCAGCCATGAACACATAGATGGGATTTACACAGCGCATGTTACACAGGAATCCACTGAGCAGTCTACCAATGAACGTGGTAATACCAATATAAATGAAAAGCCTTGACGCAGCATCTGCTGACACATGGAGGTCTTCTGAGAATTTTACCTGCAAAATTTTAAGAATGAAGATTATAATTTGTTTAACGACAGAAGGTTTTTGAAATTCCTTATTAAACCTACTGTGGACTATTCAACAGTTTTCTATGAGCCACATTTTTTTTTATTTACTGGCAATAACAAACTACTTCCCACATTTTCTTTAAGTGATAGTCAATTCATCAGAAACCTACAATTTTAGGTATTTTTAAGCCTAAATTATTTATCCCTTTTGAAATATAGGGGAGCATGGGTGGTGAAGTGGTGAGAGTGCACCCTCCCCCCCCACCAATGTGGCCCAGGTTCGATTCTCGGAGCTGGCGCCATATGTGGGTTGAGTTTGTTGTTGGTTCTTGTCCTTGCTTCAAGGGTTTTTCTCTGGGTTCTCTGGTTTTCCTTCTTCCTGGGAGATTTGAAAATCCCCAGGGAAGCATGCCCCCGGATCCCCCAAGAAGCTTGCGCCTCCTGGGCTCGGTCAGTAGATTTACATACTATAGTACAACAGAACCTTACCAAATGTAACCTTGGAGTGTGGTGTCCTAAAAATGCCACAGTGAATGAAAGTGTTAACACAACAACCATCTTCTCTTTAAATACAGAAAAGTCCATCCACTTGTTTGGGATTTTTACTGTCCTCTCTTCTTGCTCAGCTTGATATTCCAATTCTTCTTTCTCCCCTTCAGTGTCTTGGCTTTCTCCTTTCTTTGTAACAGTAGGATCAAATGTCAAGCAGAGAACGCAAACAATGGAAAAGATTCCTGCAGTTATGCGATAAGTCTTTCTCCAATCAAAGGAGTCCAGCAAGGCTTGTAGGATTGGCGCAACAGCAAAAACACCCAGCCCTGTCCCAGATGCTAAAATGCCAGTTGCTATAGAACGGTTGTTATCAAAGTACAGTGATGTTATCACATAGGATGAAACAAAAAGGCAGCTGCCACCAAATCCAAACAAAACGCTGTAAGTTATATATATGATGAAGATACTCGAGGCAAGAGATGACAGCAACAGGCTACTGACACATGACAATCCACCAATGATGGCAGTTAAGCGGCAGCCAAGTCGATTCACCAATGCACTGGTCAAAGGGCCCAGGGCAAATGTAAATGCTATTCCAATTGAACCAGCCCAGGCTATGTAAGACACAAAAAAAATACTGCTATTATGGGAATTAGCTTACTAAACGTTCCCTGCTTATGTGATTTTCCTGCTCACGTGATTAAAACAAACCATGATTTTATGCTAGAATGCTACCTATGGTATTCTAATAACAGTGTGGCAGAACTGATCCAGAGGTGCCAAAGGGCAGGGAGGGGGTAAGGGGGTAAGGGGACAAAGTGTTCACATGCATTTGATGGGAAAGTGGTTGGTGGTGGGGGGAGGGGGGGAGAGTGAGGGTAAACTTTTGTTTTGGCCACCAGATTAAGCAACTCTCACGTTGTAGGGGTGAGGTTCATGGAAAAATTATTTGCCATTAGATTCCCATACAAACACTGAAATTTCTGACGATGTTGCAATTGCCTACATGAAAAAACACAAACCAGCGGAATAGAGGGAATCGGGTATTGCTTACCTTTCAAGATGGCTTCCAAAAACTGTGATTGGGGTATTAATTTTACATATACATTTTTTACTTAGAAATTGCTGTGCAATGGAAATCGATCACTGGCCACCCCGTAAAATGCACAGGGGTGGGGATGTGGGGGGCAGGGGATGTGGCAGCAACTGTCTGCCCACAGTGGGGACTTTTGACCATCTTTGTGGACTTTCTAACACAATGTTAAAGAAGTTGTTTTGACCATCCACAAATGCCTCGTGGTGGGGCATTTGAACATACAGTCTCGGCTACAAGTTCAAATGCCTATCCTTTGCCCGGCCTTCCCCTCCTGCGGCTTAACACTGATAGATGCATAGGTGCATAGGTGCTCATTAAATAATTTGTCCTTTCTACACTTTTCTGTACTTTCCTGTGGCGCAAAGCTGCAAAGCTAGGCGGCTCTAGTTCTATGTTATTACGTTTTCTTACCTGTACGCTCCCGTGACTCTTGAAAGTAGTCCATTAACACTGGGAACAGAACGCCAAAATTGAGCGAGACACCAAACATTAAAGCAATGATTATAGTGGCACAAAAACAAACCAGCCACGACCGAGGACTGTCAAGTTCTTTTCTGCAAATGCTTTTGCATTGTACGGGTGAAGTTGACCCGAAAATTCTACAGCACTTCATTCCAACGAGAGTAAACAAAGAATCTGATCTGCACAAACTTTGTTTCTAATCTTGAATTGTTATAATAAATCGTTGTTCAACTACAATTTCTAACGTATCTTATGCATTGCTTCTTGCATAATCCAAAGTATCCGCTGGCATCAGAAGTGTGCACAACCAACTATTGCGTGACGTGTGATGTGAAGAATTATTTTCATCACGAGGGAGAGGTGGGTGGAGAAGGACAAGTTTACCCGTTTTGTTCTTTAAACAGCGCGTTATCTGTCGTTTACAAATCTGTCTTTTTTTCAAAGGTTTTATTATTTTATCGCAAACTTTCACATTTTTTCTTGCCTGTTTTTTTTTGTTTCGGAAATAATGGCAGTCCACCACCTTTAACTACTCCCCCACCCCTCTGGATTAATTCTTGACACACTGTCTACCCCTCCCTCAAATTCTCTTGTTGCTCAGATATTCAGACATGCGCACTGTTACGTCATCTAGTAAACACTGCTAATGGCGCACGAAGCTTGTCTTCGGAAAACGGTTCCCGTTAGCGGGAAAAACGATTCCTTATGCCCAAACAGCATCTTACTTTTGCCTGACAGACCGACAACCTTTGGTAGAATAATATCTCCGGATACAAATGTCCGTTTAATGTCTAAAACTACCCCGCTTATGATTTCTCGAAGACATGCCACGGTTTCTGTTTCGGCGGGCAAATGGACCATAACTGACCATGAGGTAAAGTATACAGCTTTTAACATTTTTTATAAGGGAAGTTAAAAATGAAAGGATAATTTAGCTTAATATTTTTATTTGGAAACGTTTCTCATTGTGATATTTCCTTACTGATTTTTGTCTGGGCTTTGGTTTAGTTTAGGAGCTCGATTGAAAATTTATATTTGCAGGGAGCGAAGGAGGGTTTTTGGCAGCGTTTGTTGTTGTTTTTCGTTGATGAATATTCAATGAGTTTAGATAGGATGCAGCTGGTTGGATAACACACAAAAGACCACCTTAAATTAAAATTTGACTTTCGAACAAAGGTTTCTTACGCAGTTTAAATTGCACTTTAAACAGCTGGCTTAAGAATATTGGTCATAACCTTTAAGCTTTTAGCTTTTCCACTAAGCAGAGGGGATACTGAACTTTCTCTCCCTTCTTATTTTGCTAATATCTTGTTACGACGAGTTTGAGTAAATGTTTAGATGACCGTAAATATATGCGAAATGAATTTGTTCGCAGAGAAAGTCAATTGTTTGTCCTTGAAGTGTACTATGTTCAGATCACTGTGCTTTTATGTTAGTGTGATACCTTTGTGATGGGATATGGCATGGGATATTGAAGACTAGCTTTGAAGATTGTTACTTATACTTATTAATAAATAATAATAAAAAATATTACTTATTTTCCTTTAGTTCATTTGATGAAAAATATTGTATGGACAGAATTCTTGCCACAAACCTTAGTTGTTGTCTACTTGTTTACCCCCCCCCCCCCCCCCCAAACCCCAAAACCCCAACACAGAACAAAAATTTATCAACACAATAGATTCTGCGACAAATTGCCAAGAATGTTATTATCCCAGCCATGTCTAAATTTCAGCTTTAAAGTCATTTTCACCCCCATTTCTTTTATTTGTGTTTGAAGTTCCTGTAATTTGGAAGTGACTATCAGCCAGTGAGTATGAGAGCGAAATGCTGACAGGAAGCTTAGAACTTTTTAAATTTCTGGCATGATTTCAGCCTAAATTGCAAGCACTTTTTGAAGTTAGGTATATGTAGATATCCCATTTACATATTTAATCAACCAAAAGGCCTAAAGTCAGCAACAAGGTATTGTATATAATTATGCACTTGTACGAACAAGGGAATTGGAAGAAGTTTATAATTTAAACCTTTTTATTTTACCAGAGCGTTTTAACAAGCTACAGCTCCTGAGCTCTTCTTGGTGAAATAAACTCTGTCTATGTCTATGTCTATTCTCATGAAATACTAATTTATCATCACCCCTTGAGTCAACTAATACATTTTTATTGCATTTGTTTTAATTTGTGTTTCAGAGTTTGAACGGAGTCTTTATCAATGGCAGTAGGATTCAGCCCAACACCCACCATGTGCTAGAACCTGGTGACAAAATAGCGTTTGGTGTAGGAATAGACACTAGTCCACCAGAGTTTGAGTATATGTTCGAACATGCAGGAAAAGGTCGGAAACGTTGTGCAGATACAGCTCTGTCGAGTAGCAAAGGCAGTTCAGTTAAACAAAGAAAGATTTTGGCAGAAAGTGGAAGCAATGTAAACTTATTGTCATCAAGTACAGATCATCCTGCTGTACATGAAGCCATCAGCAAAGCTGAAGAAAAGATTCAAAAGTTGAAGGTTTCTTTAGAGGAAAAGGAAAAATGTCATGCTGATGTGGTCCTGCAGTTGGAACAAACAGAAAAAGATTTGCAAGCCAAGCTGTTAGACCAGAAGGCTACATTAGAACAGGAAAAACAGGAGCTTGAAAATGCACTTAAAACACTGTTTGCAGAAAAGTTGGTTCAGAAGGAAGAACAACTGAACCAGGAGTTAAAAAGCCAAAAAGAAAGTCTGATTGCAGAAAAGGAGCAAGTGGAGGTTCAGCTGCAAGAGGAATTGAACAGAAAGTTGGAAGAAAAAGACAAAGAGCTAGAAAATAAGCTGACTAGGCAAAAGGAAGCACTAGAGAAAGTGATTGCTGAAAAAGAAGCTCGGCAGAATATGCTGCACGTGGAATTAGAAAACTATAAAGCTTCCCAAGCTCGAATGCAAGACTTGGAAGCCAATGAAAGAAGGATGGAATCCACATTACAGGAACTGCGGCAGATTGTGGAGTCCAAAAATGAAGAGCTTCTTAAGCAGCAAGAAGAGACCAAGAGGGTTGAAGAAGCCACAAGGAAAACAGTTATAGAACAGATGGAGGATGAGTTTACATGCATTATATGCCAAGACCTTTTCATTAATTCTACTACTTTGCCATGTGCCCACTCCTTCTGTGAATACTGCTTGCAATCCTGGCTTCAGAAGAAGAACAACTGCCCGATCTGCCGTCAACCCATAATGGGAAGACCAGTCAGGTCTCTTGTTCTTGATAACGCCATTGCCAAAATGGTGGAATCTATGGATGAGGAGACCAAGACAAGACGGCAGACAGTCAGCCAGGAAAGGGAACAGTTGAAAAGAGGTAATATGGTACAAAATGCAGTGATCATCATTGATGGCTAAGTGAGGCTGTGCTCCTGTGCAAAACCCCTTATCTACGACCACTCAACCTTGCCTTTTGACTAGGTGTAACTAAAATCTGTGCCAGTGTATGAGGGAAAAATAATAATCTGTTGCCGAAGAGAAAATGACGGCTTGCCCAGTGAAGTGATTTCTCTTTGCATGGTTCATGTCGTTCAAAATTAAGACCATTGTAAGTACAATGTAGTCTTGTTATGTTCTCAAAGAACAAAGAGAATGAGAAGTCTGCACTTCATAAGAGTTGAGTGTACTGCATCAGAATATGCCGAAATAGGCAGTCACCCTAACTTGTCAGACAGATTAAAGTACAAGAAGCCTTGCCAAGTTTATTTGCGGCAAATTTCTTCAGTATGCAACATTACAATCCTTGCAAAAACCTGCCAAAAAAGGAGTAACAAGTTTGTCGAAGACAGATTGAAGTATGAGTATCAATTCCAAGCTATTACTTACCAATTTCTTCAATATGCAATTATTACTTCTAGTTTCGGTGACGCAGTCAGATACCGTATGAAACAGTGACGCAACTATCGTGCGTACATGTAATTTGTGGCTTAGTGAGAAAACATGATCATGAGTATCTGAAATAGATGAAGGAGTCTGACAAATAATTCTGCATTGGCTTTATCCCTTTCCATCCATCTAAGATGTAACTGAAGATTTCTATCAAAGCGAAAGTATTCACGCTGAAACCGTGACCATTGAAATTGTGTTTCTATTGTCGGTAAGTAAGGCATGATAGACGTCCAAACTCATGGTTTGTTAACTAAAGATAGGATTCATCACATTTCTGCTTTTTGTCATTTCTGTACATCCATTCATGCAAACTACATTCTGTTTTATAACCCTTTCACCACTTACATAGGCTGTTTAAAATGAAAATCATTCGGCACTTAAAGTACTGACTTTAAAAGTAGTTACTAGTCAAAGCAACATAAAAGTTCAACATGATTAAATTCCAGTAATAAGAAATGCATATAACAACAAAGACAAGTCATGTTTTCAAAGGAAAGTAAACATTTTGTTAGATTTTTTCAATCTTGATACTTTTACTACTTCAGCAGGATGCAACTATCTTGAATGAATTTTTAAGGTTACCGTTCCAGTGGCATATTTTTATTTGAACCTCTCCCGGCTGCGCAAAATAAACCATGCAAGACATTGGGTGAACATAAGCCAAGAGTGTGACTTGGATTGCAAAGCTTCAAATGCGTGGTCTTCCACCATCTTGATTGGTTTATTTTGTTGTTGAAACCATGACCACTAAACAATTTTTATGAACTGATTACAGTTATCAGGACATCTACTTGAAGAATTGAACTTAAAATGTTTTGGTCTATAGAATTGTCTTTAGAATTGTTCTTAAAAAAGTGTTTATTTTCAAGGCTTCTTAAATTATTCAGTAAATAAAAAGCCACAGCCGACTGCATACAATGTAATTAGTTTTGCATAATGTGAAATAAAAAGAGCCCAGGAGGCCAAACAAAGTAGGTAGTTCTAGTGCAAGCCTTCCACTAAACCTCCCAAGTCAAATTTATGCAACTAGAATAATAATTCATTGTCTAACTCAAATCCTTTGGTTAACCCTAACCATAACCATAGACTAAACCACAAATGTAAACCTACAAAATCGTATTCCTTAAAACTAACCGTAACTGTAATGCTAACTCTAAGGTATACAAATGGTGATCCATCATCAAAGCGGTGTCTGCTTTTTCTTTATTTTCTTTATTTTTTTTACTTAGTACTTTGTGTTTTGGGTCCTTTGTGGTTGTCATGCAGCATTTAAATTAATATATAATTTTATAGTGGTGAAAGGGTTTATTTCAAGAATTTGCACAAGTGATTGACATCTAAGTTCACTTTACAATGACAATACATTGCAAAGCAGACAGGCGAGTGATAAAAATAAAGAAAAAAATCACAAACTAGTAGTGTCTTAATGATGTACATTTTCTGCCAAATTCGTGGTGCTAACTAACACAGTAGCACTCGAAGGAAAGTCTCACATCAATAAATCAACCTACAAGGTTCAGTAATACAGTGAAAAGCAATGTAGCATTACTTCATGAACAAATGGTTTAAATAATGGAAATTATAGAAGAAAAGAAAAATAACATTAACCCACCCCCCCCCCCCCCTTCACCAACCTGTTCTCGCAAACATCCAGTGGTATTATGAAACTATTTATTTTGTTTATTCCTAAATTTTTACAATATTTTTCAGATTTTTAAGAAAATAAATTCATACTTTAAGGGAACAAGTGTTTTTGTGTGTGGTTTGCAACAAAAAACTATGGGAAAGAATTTCCTTGTTGAATGAGAATAATATAATTTTTTCAAGTATGTGGCAATTTTTTTCCACTTGGGCAGCTATGCATTGCTGGGCTGGTCTTTGATACAATGTTAAGGTGCAAATTTTTTCGGCTTTAGCCATAAAATAAGAGCTAATCCATGGCCAGGAATGGTTAACTGTTAGATAGATGCACTTATATGTTGTAGTCAAATTTTACATACACTGTATACATTTCCGTAAACAGTGGTTCAGTTTCTTTTTGAAGCAGATCCACCATTTATAGAAATGTCAAGATCATTTGGAATAAAATTACTGGTACCGGTATTTGCAATAATTTAAAGAATCAGTGGTTTGTTTTATTTTTATAAGTACCCTTGTCCACCCCATTGCCCAAGTGACTCATTATGGCACAATCTAGGCAAGGTTTTTATGATTGTTTTGAGCTAATAACAGTGGCAAACCAACTGTACAGTTAGTGCATGGAGCCTGGCAGTTTTAAGAAGACTGCCCGTGGACAAATCATTATTGAGGTTTAAATATTAATAAAGGGATGGAGCTTTTGTGGGGGCACTCTCAGGTTCCATTTACATTTATTACTGATTGAATGCTCTTGTGCGCTCAGTGCTAGAATAAAGTATACAGAACAGTGTATAGTACATGTATCTCCAGACAATTTGTTTACCAATTCCCAAAAATAATTTAATTAATTGTTGCTGTGTAACACTTTGGATTGCAGTCATTGTAAATTTTTTCTCGAAATGTTTCTCTCTTTTTGATAAGTTTGACAGGGCCTCAGATTGCACGGTGGGCTGAAAAAATGTTTGGGCCATCTCTCTTGTCCCTCTCCTCTCTTCCCACCCATTTACCAGCAAAATTAACCTTGCATAACTAAACAAATAAAAAATAGTGGTGAAAAAAGAACTGTAACCAGGATAAGAGATATCAAAATGGTAAAAACGTTCTCTTGTTAAAAAGTTAAAAACATAAGCTTTTGGCTATCTTTTGGCCTTTAAGGAATGAAAGTGTCAGTGCATGAATGGAAATAGAAAAAGGGTGCAAGAAAATGTTCAGGCCCAACCTTTCAGTCACAATAGTTCTGCTAGCAGGAGCAACAGTAACCATAGCTGTTGGACCATTGACCGCATTGGATTTTTTCTTTGGTTTAGATTAAAATAATTGGTCCACTTACTTATGCTTAGACTTCCTATGACACTACTAAATTGGCCATTCCAAAAAATTTAGTGTAAATTAGCTTGGAAGGGGGGCTTAATTCTCAAGTTTTAAAGTGTGAACAGTAAAACGAGTTTGCTGAGGGTAATAATTATTTAGCTTACAATTAAACAATACAGTGGTATTTTCCTTGTCTGCTTGCAATGTACTGAAACACTGTCAGTAGCATTTTTTACCACTGATTGGAGCTACAACTACATTGACTTTTTATTCACACATCAGTAGGCACAAGTTCCATTATTTATTTTTTTTAATTTATTCAATGCAGTGCTGTTGACCAAAGTTATATTGTAGTTACTTGTTGTAAGTGTTCAATCCCTCACCTTTCCTAGGGAGGGTCAGGGGCACACTGTTGATTGCTTGTGAGGTGCATTATTACAATATTAAACTCAGATTTTTTTGCATCACACTGGTTCTTTAAAACATTCTTGAAGTCAGGAAAAAAAACAAATGATGAGAGCATGCTAACTTTCCCATTGATTTACTGTACAGCTGCTTCTCGAGCCACGCCTGGTTCACGAGACCATCCTATCACCTTGAATGATGGCGATCAAGGCCGCCAGGGGCAGGGTAGCGCTATCCCAGGAACAGCACAGAACACGACTCGGCACGTAAGAGTCAGGGAACCTTATGTTCGAGGAATTCAAATCCAAGAGCAACGCCCAGCTGCCCACCAGAGAAATAACTATAACAGATATTATGAAAACAGGTATTATGGTCACCATGGAAACCATGGTGGTGGTGGTGGTGGATATCGTTACAATGGCGGTGATTATGACAGGCAACCTCATCAGCAGAATTACATGCACGGTGCACCAGGAGCATTCTATCCAGGTTATGGTCATTGCCATTTGTGTGGTAAGTGTAAGCCCTGTCATTGTATGGCTAACTCTGTTGGTAAGATGAAACAATTTGGCTACCTGATTGGGCAGGATGGGGCTTGCCTGCTGTGTCCTGCTTGAAAAATGGTGTTCATTATGCCATAAATACTTAATTGATCAATTTGGTTTGGTCAAGATGGCTGGATATCTCTTGGTTGGGAAATGCAAATGGATATTTTCTGGAGCCACTTAATGCTAACTGTTGGCCAAAGAATACCGTGCCTTGACTTTTTCAACTCCCCAAAAACATTCCATGAAACATCAGAACTGTTAATCTAAAGAAATATTCTTTAAGGATGTTTCATCCCCCCCCCCCCCAAAAAAAAAAAAAAAAAAAAAATTCGGGAGGAAACTAATCACCCCTCAAAATTCCAAACTACTGGTCTGCAGTACTACTGGATGGGAAAAGTTTTTTTCAGTTTATGCTCTGTTATATAATTTTTATGACAGCATTTTATGGAAAACAATACAGTATAAAGTTAGGAATGTAATTTGTTGGTAGGGATGAGAGGCCACTGGGCAAGGGGTTGTCCACTCAATCATTAGAACTGGAATGATGAGCAAGTGACAGGCTATCAAGGTAGTCCAGCTACACAAGATATGGCTTGCCGGGAACTCTGGAATGTAAAATACTATACATGTAAATGTACATCACATCAATCTAATTTTTGAGGATACATGTATGTGATATAAGAGAATTAAGTGCTTATACTGAATTATAATAATTGTTAGCTGGTTTGTTGCTGTCAGTCAGTGCATTTATTAAATAAGCATGTTAATAAAGTAATAATTTAGTATACCCAGATAAAGAAACTGCTAAGCCGATATCTTACTAAATTTGATAATTAATAAGGGTATTAATCTAAATGTTATGTAAATCAGCTTTATATAAAAGGAACAATATTGTAAATGGGATGTTTTCAATGTTATTTTGTGTGATTAAGGTTTTTGCAGAATTAGCAAAGAAAATTTAAGTCAATTGTTCCTAAATTTAATGGTTGTAAGTAATGCTATTTTTCATACAAGGCGGGGTTGTTGTACTGTATAAAGAATCACTGGCACAAAAGGTTATTCAAGAAAAAGGTATCAAAATTAATAGTAATCTTGAGACCAGTGAAAACTTGAAGTATAGTAAGGTACAATCTCTCAAATAAGGGTGGAATATTGAAATAGCTGAAAGTTCTATTCAAGACTGTTAGCAGTCCCAAACTGGACTGATCGAAGTAATTACAGACTTTATACTACCAACCTCTGACTTCATAGACGTGTTAAAAAGCACTCTATTTGGGGATGTGAAAACTGGCACCATCTACGGTATTCCCTCCCCTCGCAACCTCCTTCTAAAGACCACGCCCTAAAAAGGGGGTAGATGGAAGCAGGTTTTGGAGCGGATGAGATTTGGCTCTAAAGTAACAGTTGAATTAATATTAAGGACAAATTTATACATAATTATGACATTATTAAATCAGGTGTTATACGTGTATTAATTAAAGTACAGTACTTGGTATTGGCAATTCATCTCCAGTGCATGGGGAATGAGTTAAAATCGTGTTTTTTCTGTGATTATTGCGTAAGGGAGGTGCTTGCACATTTTGCTATTCCGGTATATTTTGTCTTGTTTTCGGATCTTGTTTCGAACTTCTTATGAATCCCTACACGACGATTTACAGCAAGTTAGGCATTTGAACGTTAGAGACCTTCGACTGCCAGTGTAAGGGGACAAAAAAACTGAATTGAACACATTAAATAATTTTGATATTGAAGCTGGTTTCTTATACTAACTACTAGGCCATGCTATTTTTGGCGGTTATTGCATGCAAAGTTCAACCGGAGATTTGGTTTTAATGGCAAGAACAAGCCTGCAAGGAGATTAATTTGCTGATATTACTGACACATGAACTTTCGAAAAGTGCAAGTACGTTTGGCACATTTCAATTGTCTGTTGAAAATAACCTGCAGAGAAATTTGTATTTCCGTGAAATATATGCTGCACTGTACCATTCCATCAACCACTCGTGACTCGCTATGAATCAACGAGTTGTTTACGTGGTTATCGTAAAGAATACATCGCCCAACACTTGATCGAGAAGACATTTTCGAAAAAGTAGCTGAATTAGGTCCACCAGAGCCCCACAAAAGTGACGTTATATAGAACAAGATTGGCCGGCGTCAATTTTGGCAAATCTTTTTTCCCGAATGGTTCTCAAGTATTTCTCATATTTTGACTACTCAAATCCGTAAAGGCTTCTCGTGATTTTTAATACCAGTATAATCGCCAAAATAGCATGATCTAGTTGATCTTCCTGAAACTGTTTATCTTGAAAAAAGGAATTGCAGAACTTTTGAAATACTGTAAATATCGCTTGCGGCATCGGATTATAGACTAACACAAAAAAATATTTAACTTATTGCTGTGTAAATATTTGTAACGTTGGGATAAAATAAAAGTTTGTGGATTTAAAGTGTCCTCGTAACTCGTTTCTTTTCACTACTGAGAAGAAGTCTCTTGAAAACTAAGAAATTAACCATATTTTCCGGTTTTTGGTGTCTATAGCCAGGGCTTTGCGTAAACAACTGCTCTTGTCATCAGCAGTTCTATTTTCATGTGGTGGCATTGTCAGTTTCTTTTGAGTCTTTTTAGGCGATGACGTCAGTCAAGCCTTAGGCTAGAGGCAGTGGGCGGAATTTGTACCACTTTCTGTTGCGATCGACCCATCAATAAGACTCAATAGAACCGAATGAGTTTAAAAGAAATCGCCGCAAAAGCACAAAGCAAACTACTCCTGGAAAGTTAGAAAAGACTGATACAATGTATAAACGAAAGAGACAAATTATGTATTTGTTAGTTTTATTGAATTCAGTGGACAGACATGATCACATCTCTGCATTTTCTAATACAATGCTGTACAATGGAAACGCTTGACCTTGCGTGTCGCTCGCGCGCGAGAAGTATTGCCGTATCGTATATCGAATGTCACACTACAAGAAAACGCAACAATCATTCAACACAGAAGTTGTCAGCTACTTTTATTTGGCATTAATATACGTTAATTTCTTTACAAAATTCCTGAAAATTAGTTAAGACCCCCTTGGAAACGTCATCGGCTCTGCATGCACTGCATGCCGTTTATTTAATGTGTTAAGTTTCCATCAATAACGTTATGTTTCGACTCGTACTTTCAAACTTTTCACAAGTGCTTTTATAACTTTGTGGAAACCGGGAAGGTACGCATACATTTCTTTTGTGTGAATCAAATGTTGCAAATTAGATTTGGGGTAATTTCGTTTTAACGAATCAAAGCTCGTGTAAAATAGCGGTTCTGGGTCACGTGACCGCGGAATGCTGGAGTTTCTCACTTGTATTATTTTATCTCAAATGTAAGCGGCCAGCGGACGGTGTGCTGAATTGACGCATTTTTCAGGGTTGAGAATACGGCCACACTTTGGAAGGACTTTCCGTACACACAAGTTCTGTTTCCAAAGATCTTTCCACATAAGGTTCATTCAGGGTCTCTCTCCTCCGCAGAGGTCTCTTTCGTGTTTCGGGCTGGGAAATAGGGAGAGGAACGGGGAGAGGTGAAAAGTAAGCGCGCGGAGCCTGGAGAGAATCGAAACGAAAGCGCGCGGGGCACCCCCCTATTTTTCATTTTTCGTGTTTTCGCCTTCCTCCCCCCGTGTTTTTTCGCGTTCCCCCACGAAAGAGGCCTCTGCGGAGGAGAGAGATTCAGGGTCCCGAAAGGGGTTGGGGGATATAAATCCCATTTTTTGAAGGAGCTATGTCACGGTATTTTAAGTCATTTTTCTGACTAGCTTCAAAATGAAGGAATCCTTAAAATGGTTGTTTTCTAAGGTAGAAAAACACCTGCAGAGTAATTAAAACCCAGAAATAAACAAAGATGGTCTCGACTGACGAAGATCAAGACGGATTATGAGCAACAAACTTGAAAACATTTGACAATTTTTTCAAATTGAGATGTCCGCATCGTAGCTCCTTTAATCTAAAGTTCATTTTCCAGTCTATTTTTTGCCCAAATCGCGCACTCCTATTTTTAGTTTTTTGTTTGTGATTCCCAGTCTCAGTTGCCATTTTACTCCTTTCCTTCAAGCAAGAAAGGACTCTCTTTGTTTAAGGTCATAAGTCTTGCATGGGAAGTAATGGGATTCGTTGTTAACGCGGTCCTTAACTGAGAAACCAAACAGACCAATAAACACATCAAAATAGTTTATTTCTTCCCGAACAATATTTTATATATACACATTAAATATAATTTTCATTGTTTACTAAAAAGGTTCATTGTATTATGTACTAAATTTGTTAACACTAGCCTATGTACAAAATTTACTTACAAATCTTCAGTGCCATTAAAGACTTAAAAGTTTTAAAAACGAGCAGTTGGAAAAAGCTGCATATTTGTAACAAAATGGTGTAATTAGATCAACCAAGAAATTCAACTAATTTGTGTTAAGGTCAATCAATGCGAATTCGTTAAAATATTCAAGAGAGCACAGCAATTTCCTCTCCCTTCTCCCTCGAACTCGAGTAAGGTCTTTGGATTACTAAGCCTCAACATAAACACTTATCATTTCATACATTTTGTATGATCTCACCCTGTATGATCCTTGCAGAGACTTTCTGGCTGTTCATTCTCATATCCCGCCGACTAAGATCGGTTAAAAAAGAAAAGAAGTCATAGAAATCAAAAGGCCATTTCCGAGTTACCCTTTGCCTCTGTTTCAAGACGAGTCTTCGTGCGAAACCATTCAAATGGAAATGAGTTTGATTTGCATGAAAATGGACCTGAAGGTAAAACTCATTTTCATTTGAACGGTTTCGCACGTAGACTCGTTTTGAAATGGAGGCAAATGGTAACTCGGAAATGGCCTATTACTGCTGGAGAGTACAGGGTCAGTCGAGTCGAGTGGGTAAGTCAGTCGCGTGGGCGAGCACTCGAGTGCGTTAGAAAATTACTTCACGAAGTTTCACTTCATGAAAACTACGCACGAAGTGATTTTCTCGCGTGCTGGTGTGCTAATCTACTCGACTGACCATGAGAAACATGAAGGACTTCTCGTAGTCTAACAGGGTTCAAGGGAGACTATTTTTGTAGTTTTCTTCTTAGTTTTGGCCATTGCTACGACTGCTTGACATCGGCGGCGAATCTCAAGGCGGTTTGGACATTTTTAAGTCCTCTGGAAGGACTGGACTTGAATGGCGAGTCTAACAGTGCATGCCGGGATACTCTATTCTTGAGGATGCTCGAGGGACTGGGTTGTAGTCCTTCAGAGGCCGCGGCTGATTCTGGGAGTCTTGCTAATTTGACGATGTCAGTGTGTTCTAGAATGTGTTCCTATGAGGTAAAAACATGATAAACACAAGATTTTACCTTGATCTTTGGTCACCAAGACAGATGACTATCACCAACAGTACCACACAGGTAGCGGTGAAAGTTGTTTCTCAAACTCATTAATAATTCATCAAGTTAAAACAAAGAAAAAAATCATAACCGTGAAGGTTTGGATACCTGCTCTTTATGAGCATAGATTTTTACAATTATATTTCTCCGTTTACTCCGTAGTTTTTGTTTCGATTGAGAAGATATATCAAACACTCGAGACAGTGTTTCATCGGCTATCTAAACACCTCGAATTTCGTCCAAAATTCTCCGCTGCGCGTCGTATTTTCAACTCTCTCCTTGGTGTTTTTGGAATTTGGATATCCCGATGAAACACTGTCGCTCGTGTTTGACATATTACTTAACATTTACAAAAAATTCCGGAAATTTGGGTTAAGAATTTCCATTTGGGAATACAGTTGCATTTGGTACTTCCCTGAAGAACCTGCCATTTAAGCCTGGTTTTCACTAGCAACGCAAGCACAAGTGCAAGCACAAGCGCAATCACGCAAAAAGGACAAATTTTGATCCTTGTGCTTGTGCTTGCCGCAAGCACAAGCACAAGAACAAGAATCAAAATGCAATGCGCTTGTGTTTTTGCTTGATTCGAAGCCGTTTTCACGGTACGGTGAAATAAGTGTTGTTGTCCTTGCGCTTGTGCTTGCGTCGCTAGTGAAAACCAGGCTTTAGGTTAAACCGCGAAATTTGGCATGGTCATGAAAGCCAAAAGGCCTGGGACTGCTGCAAAAGATGCAAACGAATTTCCACTCGCAACATCCCAACCGAGAACGGAATGACCCAAAAACTCGTGTGTTCCCAACTGGAATTTGTAGAACTTTTTGTAAATGGTAAAACAACCAAGGACTCTGGAATTTCACGCCCCGTGATTGAACAAAAAAAGGTTGGAAAAGAAAAGAGAACATTTGCTTTTATCATCTCACCAGGAGTAATATCGAGTACTGTCGGAGGAGTTTCCGATTTTACCGTTGAAATTTAAAGCTGAACCGAGTTCTATCTTCACCATGTTTGCGCAACAAAAAACGTTGTAAAGCAATTCGGTTTTGTAAAAATCAGATCGCAAAAGACAATGCAATACAAGTTGCAAAGAAACATTGCCTCGTGTAACACTGCATCGAAGTTAACTCTTTGCTTAACCCTGGCGAATTTGGTGCTGATTTTAACTAACTTTCAGCAAGGGATAGTCAGTTCATACTTTATAAAAGAAACTATTATCTCATACCAACCTGAATTACTTTCAACTTGGAATCAACGTCAAGCTTTTCTACCGGTGTCCCTCGGAGCCTTTGACACTTTTCAGCGATGTTGTCGATTGCTAGTCTGATACAGCCAAGCATTTCACTCTGTAAAGGAACCAAAAGGAAACATGTTTATTCAGCTACATTAAAACTACTGGGGTTGTATCAAACATTCTTTTAAGGATAGAGAAGTCGATCGGTAAGAACGGTTACGTTTGTCTTGGTACTAGTATATATACAGAGTAAATTGCTACGATCTAGCGAGGCGCAGTGGCCTAATGGTTAGTGCGCAGGACTCTGGATCGAGCGGTCCGTGTTCAAGTCCTGGCAGGGGTCACTTGTGTTGTGTTCTTAGGAAAAACACTTAACCCTCACAGCGCCTCTCTCCACTCAGGCGTATGAATGGGCACCGGCCGTGAATTAATTTCGGGGGTATAAACCCAGTGATGGACTAGCAACCCATTCCAGGGAGGAGTAGAAATACTCCTAGTTGTTTCATGCTACAGAAACCGAGATAAGCCCTGACCTGATGGGCCACTAGGCTCGTATGCAGACTTAACTATCCTTTTTAAGGCTAGACGTCCTAGACCTTTCAATTATACCTACAAACGGCCAAGATTTATTGTTTGCTCTCTCACCTGTTGCCTGAAAATGCCTTTGCTATTGATTAAGAACTGTTCAATTTTCTCTTTCCTTTGCACGGTGTCCTCAAGTTTATCCTGAAGAGCCGCCAGTTCACTGTTCATCAGCTACAAAAAGAAGATCAATTGAAACATTTTAAGTTTTTTTCTTTTAACAATCACGCTGCCTGTGGAATACAATCATGGTACATTACTCGAGGTACTATCCACATAAGCCATAAAGGCATGTGCCGCTTCATGCGGTATAACTAATTTGAAGCCATTTTTAGTCTGAAATAGGGCAATGGATCTTGTCTTATTGATCTGAAGAGAGACCTGCTTTTTAACGGATATATCATTGGACATTCCAAAAAATTTACAAGAAAAAAAAAAAAGCAAAGAAAAGTCACTGGATTTGATATTATGCAATCAGATGCCACCAGAATATAAAATAGGGCACAGATTTTAAAATAATTAAGATCTGGGTTGAAATTATATAGGTACCGATTTTATAGATCAGGCCCCGGTTGTTCGAAAGCTGGATAACGCTATCAACCGGGTATATCGCTATCCAGTGGATAGCGTAGTATGTTTTGCTAATGCTTATCCGCTGGATAGCGATTTATCCGGTGGATAGCGTTATCCAGCTTTCGAACAACCGGGGCCAGTTCTGAAGTAGTGTATGAAAAATAATGTTTTTTTTTGGGTCTAAAATAGGAGGTGAGTGTCCAGAATCACGATGTAAACCCCTCCAGAATTTCCAAAGAGAATTCCCCCCAGTAGTCTCCTTAGCCTGCGAATACAGCCCCCTTTCACGCTCAGAGAGGAACGCAGAAAGCGGATCGGAGCGTGAGAGGTGGCTGTATTCGCAGGCTATAGTCTCCTTTGCAGCAGTTATTTTGGTCGTTATGCAATGCTTCTCCACACAACCCAAATAACGACTGAGAGAAGACTGCACCCCAGGGGACTAGACTCACTCTACGGAGTAAAACGTAAATTATGTACATGTTGAAAATAATCACTCACCAACAAGTTTTGGGTATGTTCCTGATTCAAGTCCTGTAGCCTCTGTTGCTCGCTTTCAACCTGAGATTTCAAAAAAACTTTTTAAGTTAAGTTCCACTGGCATTTTAAAAATTTGAAAGTCTTATGTACAAGTCTTATCAAGAGGAACAGTGCAGAACGAAAACAACTCACTGAAATTAACGCCAAATTTTGAAAACAACAAGGAATTCATTACGGCAACAAAGGTTTTTCTTGCAAGTCAAGTTTACTTTTATACTTTTGTAAGACAAACAAACGTTGCCTGGGTTTGCATGGGATCATTTGGGACACTGCACCCAGTCCAATACTTAGAAGATATTGGACTGGCAATGGAGCAATTTGATTGGCTGAGTTTAGTTATACCGGTATTGGGCCTCTGAATATCTTAGTGATGTAACTTTCCACTTCAACCGTCACTAATGTGTAATATAATAGTCAGTATGAAAACCTTTCACTTAACATACCTGATCTGAAGTGTCCCCTAACATCTGTACAAGTGATTGATTTGTTGCACTCAGTGTTCTAAACCTCATCATGATTCCCATTAACATGGAGTCGTTTGCCTCAAGATAGTCTAGTGAGGAAGATGTTTAAAAACAAGGAAAAAAGAACATATTATTAGAAACACAAAAACCTTTAAAAGAGGTTCTAACGTCGCCTCACATGCCTGGTTGAACGACCATTCCATCGACTTTGACAGTGCGCGTGTGATTGATAAGGGAAATTTTTGCGTTAGAAAAACTTTGGAATCCTGGCACACAGCAATTACGAACCATGCTGACAATAATGCAAAACAATTACCAAGACAATATTCAATTTTATTTTGAACCTAACATTAGCATTTTTACCCGCACACAAACATTTTTATTGTTTTTAATATAATTTTGCTTTTTCACACTTTTTATAGTATATATTTTAACATTCGCGCTTTTTATTCATTACTTGTCAAAGGCTACAGACTGGTAGTCTAAAGCTCGTTTTCTAATCATATTTTTAACCAGAGATCGCATTTTAATATTTTACAAGAAAATAAACAACTTACTAAACAACAATAAATTATGTACAATCTGACTTGAAACTCTAGAATATTGATAAAGGAACTGCATGTAACTGTAAAGTAAATACATGTAATTTAACTGAGAGTTGATAACAAAAATGCCCACAGTTTGAATACATCTTCATCTCCATCATAACAATAACCATACTTTTAGAATAAAAATTTAAAAATTGACAACTTTCTAAATATCAAATTTATAAATTAATGTTTACCTTCTGGTAGCTGATCAAGCACTTTCATCAGGAATTTTTCATAAACTGAAGACTTTGCCAGCTTTGCCTGCAGAGCACCATTTCTAGTAATTGTAAGCAAAGAAGTGAAAAATATAGTTTGCATAATGAAATCAACTTTTTAAATTATGTGAATGCACTATGGGCACTCAGATCAGAGAGCAAAGGTACTGCTTCTGCGTGATAAAGGCTTTATTTAGTACACTTTGTCACTTGATATTGGGAGTCGGAAATCAGAAATTCTCATAATATTTGGAGTTAAATATATTAATTTAACTGTAATACACCAGAGTAATGAAATTCATCATACTACTAGGTGCCAATCTCATCTGAAACTTAAAAACTTCTTGGAGGAGGTCATACACATATTGATGGTTGATTTGCCAGATTGATGGTGACATAAAACTTACACTGAAAATAAATGATAACAGCCCTCTAATGCATATGTACATATAATCGGTGAGCTATTGTCTGCAGTTACACGTATTTCAATTGCTACAAATGGTCCGATCAATGGTGATAGCTGACAACTGGCCATGCCAAAACCTCTATGGAGAAACTGGTGGAAAAAGGTCAGCAGTTAACACACACACCTTGCTTTGAGTTGCTCTAATTCAGTGGATAGAATGTCAAGCTCCCTGTTTTTCTGGGTTTTAAGCTTTAATTCTGTCTGGTACTTCTGGATTGCTCGCCTCCTTTTAGCATCATTTTCTTCAATAAACTTCTCAAATTTGCCAACTCTTTCACGAATCTGTGGAAACAATTCAACATCATTCTAATAAATGGACAGCAGCAGGATGTGTTATCAAGCTTGGAGATAAGAAAACAAAAAACAGAAAGAAAAAAACATGGGAATGAACTGCAAGAGATTTGGTGAAGGGGCGAGATCGAAGGTTGTATCTTGAGTCAAGGGTAGTGGCCCAGGAAAACATGTACAGTGCCCATCTTGGCTTAAATCAGCATGCTATTGCTTAATTATCTTTAATTTCTGTGGGTTAATAAATAAGAACTCCTGGATCCAAGGAATATGGTAGTCCATCACATTAGGTCTATTACAATTTACTTTATATCTTGAATGTATTTATTTTAACTCCCCAAGAACAACTGGGCACAGATGTCCACCATGCTGCCCTAGAAGCCAGAACTCAGTTAAAGCCTAAAACACAAGCAATATCGTACTCCAGATGAACTACTTCCTTCATCCCAAACAAAGCTATCTGAAATCAGAATAGAGAAAATCCATACTTGTCTGATGATATGGCTAGCACTTTATCAGGTATCTTGACCTGTTTGGTTCAGAGATGCCAGGCCCCAGTTGTTCAAAGGTTGGATAATGCTATATCCACCAGGGCCCTGTTGTTCAAAGGGTGGTTAGAGCTATCTGCTGAATAAATTGCTATCCAGTGGATAGCGTGGTATGTTTTGTTAGCATTTATCCACTGGATAGCGACTTATCAGGTGGATAGTTTTATCTGCCCTTCAAACAACTGGGCCCAGATAATATAACTATCCAGTGGATAGCGAAGAAGGTTTGTATAACAGTTATCCACTGGATAGTGATTTATCTGTTGGATAACGTTATCCATGCTTGAACTACTGGGCCCAGGATGTAATTTAATCGCTATTTGTTACCCAGCTGTTGAGCACTATAATCTTATTATAAATAGTGTTAATATACCTGAGTTTGTTTCTTTTTAAGTTCTTCCTCCTTGGCCTTGCAGGCTGCCATGCGTTCTGCAAACTGACGCCTTTTGATATCTAAGTCTTCTTGAACCTTTTCCACTTCAACTTGTTTTTTGAGGAGTAGAGTGGACTGCACTGTGTTGAGGCCAGTATCAAGCAGTTTGCTTGCCGACTATATTTCATAAAGGGAGAATAAAATGAATGGTAATGAGTTCTTTTGTCAAGAGTAAATTTAAAAGGCACATCCCAAATCTACAGTACCTCTCAGAAATAAGCGTCCATCGCATACGTAGCTTGTATGCATAAATACGCATACGCGTAGGAGGAGACTGCAGTCACTGCAGGGGCAGAATTCCAGGCTTGAAATCCTAACTGGGCACAGGCTTCACGACTGGCAAGGGACCAGCAAGAATTGAGAGGCCTTGACTTGCTGATCCCCTATGTGCCACATGTGTCTTATCTGCCTTTCCCCAATCGCCCACGTGACAAAAGGGAAACATTATATTATAATAATTGAAAATAAACCCAGAAACAAATTGGGGGTACAGGGAAAGATGGTTCGCCCTGCTCACAATTTCGACTCATTCCCATGCTCACGTGGCGTTTTGTACCCCTCATCCCCTGGAAAAGCCGATGGAGAGGCAGGTGTCATATTATAAAGGACTGATGATGATGCATGAAAATAAATACGAGCTAATACGACACCTCAAATTTGGGGAACCTTGTTGACCTATTTTACACAATGTGAATGTTAACTGCAAGGCATTTGGCGCAAAAAATTATCCTTTAAAGAATTTCTATCTATTCAGGACATGGACTGAAATGATTCGAAAATGTATCGACGGTAAATCCGTCACGCAAACCAACAGTTTGAAATGCACGCATATTTTTATTAACTACAGAGTTCATTAAATACTGTTTCCCAATACATTTTTCCCCCGAAATGTTGTGGTACAAGAATCGCGACGAATGTGTGAAATAGAACGCAAAGTTAAATAATAAAATATAAATGTATTAAATACGTAACAAGCTGACGTTGATCGTTGATTCGATTACGAAGTTCATCACTTGCAATAATATTTTGTACAAGTGCACTTCAACGAGTCGATTCGAGTTTATTGAGTCAAGAATCACTCAAATAACAAATTATAAGCACAAAAAATCTTTTGGATTCCTACAGAGGTTTCAACAAAGATTGTTTACTAAACGCGACAGATCTGATATACGCGCTCAATTAAAACTGCGGAAACACTGAATATGATCAGAATGAACGAGTTACAGATACCTCTTTAACGATGGGGAATTTGCGAACGTCGCTGTCATCTTCGTCGTCTTCTCTGTAGAAAGAAAAAACCGCAACGTCAAAGAGAAGATCAGGAGTAATCTCAAGTCTACTAAATAATGCAACGACATCTAAAGTTAACTAAAAAATTGAATTGCAGAGCTTACCTCAACTGCGTTACAAAGACGTTTTGTTTCTGTGGTTCTAGTTCAAGTCTGTATGCTCCTTCGGTAGCCATGTTCGCCGGTAAAAACACTGGTTTGTAGAATCGAATGGATGCAATGTTACACTATCAAACAACGAGGAGGAAAGACTTCAAAAACCCAGCTGTACTAACGTTCCACGATGTTTCCTTCTAGAATCGGATGCGTGGTTACCATAGCAACGGATCTCCTAATTGACTTCTTGAGAACTGCCAACGTGAAATGGACTACAGGACAATGGAATTCGAAAAAAAAAAAATTCTGTTTGAAATTTCCAATTTCTAAACGGGAAAGAATTATAAAAGGTAAATTGAAAAAGCGCACACTGTATCAAACTTTTCTGTTTTTGTTTGGTTAATTAAGTATCAATTTTTTACAGCACAAAGGCCAATCCTAGCTTTCGGGAGTCCAAGTTTTTGGGAGGAAATGAAAGTCCCAGAAAATTATGTATTTAAGATTTAATTTTTAAAATAAGGATTTGCATTTTTTTATTGTAATAAACATAACTTCAAGTGGAACATTGATAATTTTAACGAACCTCTTTATAACAAAGTCTTCAGTACATAACAAACAATATTCTCACCCCAGAAATAGTAAAATATTAATAATATAGAACCTCAATGTAATGAAACCTCATTACAGTGAACATATTTTAATTTGCTAGTCCTGGCTCTTTGTTATATATCAAAGTTCTACTGTACTATGACGTGAAGAAAGAATAAAGAAAACACCTAGGACCAGAGGTTCAAGGTTTAAGTATTGCATGTTTAAACAATACATGATTTTTTTAGAATGTAAAAATTAAAATTTAGTAAGCTTGTGCAATTCCAAAATTTCCAAATGATTTTATTACTGGCAGTTAAATTCTCTTTAAAAGTTCAAAGGAATAATCCTTGGGAATGTGACCCACTTATGAATGCAAACAAATCATCAAGCTAAGGCACTGACCAAACTACTTTTGAGCATTTATAGCCATGAAAATTTTGTTTTTCATAAATAATTTAATCCATTCATGCCTTAACCCTTTTTTATAATAATAGCAGCGAAGTGTGACATCAACCTATGTCAAACAATTTTTTTTAAACCTCAAAATCTACATTCTCTCTAAATGATAAAATAATCAGGTACCAGTTAAATTTGGTTAGTGGAGCATTATTAGATACAGTTTTATTATTTCTCAGCAAGTGATGAAATACCATAATTCCAAATAATTCTTTCATTTTTGTGATGCCATAACTTAAGTTCATTCAAAGGTTGCCATTTGCTAGTAAGAGAGGCCAGGCAGGACCACTCTAATGGAGCACACAAACTGGTCATTGATTGACATTATGACAGCTTCTATTCTTGGCATGATGATGTGCTCTCTGTAACTGTGTCTTGTGTCGTGATGTTTGTAGTATTGACAACCTGATTATTAGCCTGCGTAGCAGGCGCCGTATAGTTTCTAGCGCGCGTATGGGAGAAACGCGAAAGGCGCGAGAGAGCCACGCGAGGAAAAAATCGAGGAGGCGCCTGCCCGGAAACCCACCAAAACGTGTTTGCCGCCCACAATTAAATTTAATTAGAATTAGGTGACAGCGCTGGGTCAACTGTCAAAATAAATGAGTGAGAACAGTCTCCATTCTCGCGGTAGCGAAAACTGAAACCCTCCACTTTCGCGGAATGAAACAAACATAGCGCCAATTTCGCTGTGAGCGGTCGATCTATGGTTTCGAATCCGTAGAAATGCGGCAGAAAAAGGAATGAAAATCAAACTTTCTGCTGTCTTTGCAATAAAAATTTGAGGATTACTTAAGGTCAGTGTGGTGAGAAAGCAGGATTTGCTTCGTATTTCAATCTGTTCAAGCCATCGGCACACAAGAATATCATTAGTGAATGTGCAATTGCGACAAGTCTCGGGAAGATCAACATACAAGCAAATAAACGTGAGGTAAACGTGACGCAAACTTGTCAATCTGTGTGACACATTTACCACTGTGTCTGAAGTTTTTGCAAGGGAATGTTTGGGCGATGCGCCTAGCGAGACAGCGGAAGGACAAGTCGCTTAAAAATTTAAAAGCAGTCAACTAACTCTCTGGAGAAGTCCAGACGTTCGAAGGCAAAAAACACGTTGGTTCGCCTCTAAAAAAACGCGGAAAACACAATTCATCGACGGAAGGAACTTTTCGCGGACACTGTTGACCAAAGAAAATAGAGCATGGAGGATGCGATGGTGGAAAAGTTGAATGTCGACGATTTAGACACGTCAAGGGACTACGGTCGGTAACGCCGCCATTACATCTTTTCCTTCGAAAAGGTGACGTGATGCTTGTCTCTGTTCGCATTTCAAAGAATAGTTTTGACCTCAGCTCTGCAAATTGTTCAAAATGTCCTGCAGGCACTAGAACTCGAAAAGCTCTCCGTAGACATGCACGTGCTCCAGTGTTTACAATATACATGAGTCAAATTTGCGATGACAGACAGAATACAACTCTCACATTTCCGATGACAGATAGATTTCTTTCGCAAAGCGTTTGAATTAATCCCTCGAGACGTTCAGAGCCAATCAAAATTTACGGGTTATTCCCTGGCGGCCATTCTAGCCAATGGGATAATTTTCGTTCTCTCAGAGAACGAAAAAAAACGTATTTTGGGGGGTTTCCGGGCAGGCGTCTTCTCGATTTTTCCTCGCGCGGCCTTCTCGCGACTCGTGATCGCGCACTCTTTTAAAAGCGCTAAAAACTACACAGACGCCTGCTACGCAGGCTACCTGATTATTGTTGCCGTGGCTTCTACCAAGGCTACTGGTCCTCATCTTCTTTAAATGGATCTTTTCTTTTCTTTGTTAAGAACTAAATAGAATCATAATCAATGTGAACATGTGGCAAATATTAACCTGCAACAAGACTAGTTTTTATGCACCCTTCATAATACTCTTTAATTTAGGTGAGTTTTGAAAACTTATTTTTTGTGCAATACATGAAAAAAAAAAAGCAGATTGCAGGTTAGACAAATTTCGATGTGATAAGCACTATTAAACTAATAATAATTTTGACCTCTATGGTTGGTGAATCTGGAATCTGGATCCTGCGATCCAGGCTAAAGTGCTGATCATTGTGTTTTGTTCTTGGGTAAGGCACTGAACTCTTGTAGTGTCTCTTTAACAGTTAAATGCTAGGGTTACCTGCTTGAATGCAGGGGATGATGTGTGAGGGGGTGGGAGGGGGGGGGGGAACAACCTGCAAAGGACTAATGTCCCATCTAGTGTAGCAATACTAGGAGTTGATGCATGCTATGGAAATGAGCTGTACCACAAAGCCTAATAATGTTCAAATTCTCTTTCTCTGACAAATAATCATTTAAGGGAATTATATGATTATTTCAAGCTTGTTAAACCTTTCAACACCATAGGAAGGGGCAACGGAGGTAGAAGGTCCACATTCTCTTTATCCATTCAATTTTGATAAAAAAACCTTAATAATGTTTTAAAACTTACTGAGCTTTGTGCTATTGCCCTGAGGTACTCTTCCATTTTTATTATAATAGGTCCTTTCTTATATAACTCTTCTTCAGTTGCTGCAAAATAAAAATACTTTCAGTATTTCATCCACATATACATGTAATTTGCATGTTTGTAATTTCTCTCGTATTTGCATAAGCTTAAGTAAATAATTTTTTTTCCTTAAGTGGGAATGGTTTGAAAAAAAAACTTGCATTTTCTTGATGCAAATGTCAAGCTTTAAACAAACTTTACAAAGTGGGTAATCCATTTCACAGAGATATACATTCAATATAAATGAGCATTCTCACTTAAGAATGACGAGAACACATAAAAAGAACAACGTGGTATGAACAACTCGTACCAGGCCCCTATTGGGAAAATCATATTTAGTGTCCAGGTCTCTGTCTTATTACAGCGTTCTGCTCTAGATAGTGTATCAGATTAACTTGTCATAGGGAGAATAATGGGACATTAAGGCTATGTTTACATGGGACTGGGAACATTCCAAGCGGATAGATTTTCTCGGAACCATTTCGATGGTCCCGAGGGTTGTCTGGTGCGAACACCCAGACTGGTCTGTGTACACGAAAATGGCTAAGCAATTTAGGGTATAATCACATGGGACCAGTGCTGCATGGATCTGGCTTGAGATCACTTCCGTGTCTTCTGAGCACCGACTAACTACTATATTAATCCATGCCAACAGATGGTCATAAAACAATATTGATCCCAAGTAAACAGATGTGGTCCCGGCCCAGATTCATTTGGGACCAGACCCACTTCAATTTTCCATCTTGAACCCTTCCTCATCCTGAAACCAATGATGATAGAAGAGCGAGGTTCTACAATATCACAGCTTCTTTGAATTAAAAGCTGGACCCTTCTGTATAAAAAGATGACCTGCAAATCTTTAGGGGGTGGGGGGTGGGGAGGGGCTGTCATTTTAGAAATGTACGCCATGGCATTTCCCTGTTAATTCCACACGCTAAAGAAAATACTATATTGGCATCTTGAAACATTTATAAACTAATCTAATAATCTAATCTAAGTTATAATCGTGAGCTCATTACTGGCAAAATGTGAAACATTACATTAATTCAGGATGATACCCACGTTGGATTCTCTCGCCTTTCCAATGCTTGTAAACTATGTAGCCTTGGACACAAGTCATCATTGTCATCATGGAGTAAAGAAGATAGTTGTTGTATCTATCTGCGAAATGACGCCATCGCAACCAAGGATTCATTTCAAGAGATTTTCTGATCGCAAAAGGAGCTTCTCAGAACGATAGCGGTGCCGCCATCGGTGCCGCCATTATTTTTTGACGCGGTAACGCTGACCAATAGAAGGCGCAGGACTATTTCTTCGAGCCTAGTCCCTCTCTGACTGACAGAGCAAAGATGGCGGGCAAATCGGCTGGAGGGTTGTGAGGTATTTTACAGCTTTTCTTTGCATCGTGATCTGCTGTAATGATTTCTTAACCAGATGAAAGCATCTCAGTAAGCTCCTTCGTCTTATTAAGCTTTTCTCGTGGAAATAAAGTTTGAAATATGTCGGAGGCGGACGAACCGAAGAAAAAGCAAGCTAGACTGGAACGAAGTGAGAAGCCGAACGATCAGGTTAGTGCTTATTAAACTAAATTTCAGAAAAGTTTGACTTAAGCCCAGGGGGGTACTCCGGCTTGTAAATGACGGGGATGATCGAATAGAGGCAAAACTCAGGACCCAAAAAAATCCCTAAGTCTTCCGACATCACCCAAAAAAATCCCTGGACCAAAAAATAACCCCCCAAAAAGTCCTTGTCAAATTACCCCTAAATTGCCAGGAGGGTAAATAATATAACACAAAGAAAATCATAAAAAATTGAACGCTCGTGTTTTTTTTATTCATCATACCATAAATACTCCAAGGCCACGCCAAGGCACTTTAGTTCGTTTTTAATACCCAAAAAATCCTCTATTCAAATCAAGTCACCCAAAAAATACTTGCCAAATTTTCCAACCCAAAAAAATCCCGGAATCGAAAATTTCAAACCCAAAAAAATCCTTCGATCATCCCCGTCATTTACAAGCCGGAGTACCCCCCTGGGGACTTAAGTTATTTAATATCAACCAAAAATACATGAATACCCTCCATAGTAGGGAAGTGTGCGTGTATTTTCAGGAATTTTAGGCTGTGTTCCCCCCTGAGGGGGTGGGGTGAGGTACACCCTACAGTGCACTATACAGGGAGTCTCTGCCCGAAAAGGGCACCTTTTTCATGCTGGAGGTGTCTAAAAGGGTAAGAATTTTCATGAATAGAAAAGGAAGGTAAAGGGTGATCAAGGGTGAGGGTTTGGAACTTAGGGTAAGTGCCTTTGTGTACAAAAAATTTTTTGAGTACCTACCCAACCCCCCCCCCCCCAGGCTATGTTCTTGCCTTGTGCCTGGCCCCTGAGTGTGTGTGTGCCATATGGCACATGAACAGTGCCCAGGCATTGGTACATTCCATTGGTGAGCTGGATCAAGACTTGAATTATACAAGACAGAGCATAATGCTGAAAATGGTGGGGTCAGATTGAAAATAAGATGACTGACATACTTTTATCTCATAAAGGGTCCCCCCTCCCCTGATAAGCCTCTTACTGGGAACTGCTACTGCACTCAGAACTCAGGCACTGAATCATGCAAATCACCACTATAATGTACACAATCTAAAACAGCATTTTAGTAGTGTTCATAGCCTGTGTACAGCCGTCCCGCTCCGCTCAAAAAAATTGCAGGGGTTGTTTGTGTTATGGCGTTCTTAATTGTGTCCTAGTATCCTGCTGTTATCAATAATTTTCAATCTCACAGAAATTATTATATTGTATATCCAGATGACCAGATTTGAATCATGCAGTTCCAAATATAACACAAATAAAACACCAATTTAGTAGTGTTCACTGAAAGCCTGTTGTTCCACTTTTGTTTGTCAGACAGCCACGCAGAAAAACCTGTTACAGCAGCTGGAACAACTACACAACATGCTTACAAAAATTTTGGCAGAAGCCCAAGAAAATGCTAGAGAATCAATTGAGGACTTTGTTGCAGACAAAGTGCGGAAAATGGGAGCAATGATAGGCCACTACTTTAACGCATTTCAAGCACTGAATGTCATGTCAAGGAAAGGCGTGGATGAAGCAGTTGCAAAGATGTACAGGTCTCAAAGCATCCAGGATGCAGCCGAAGATCTTTTACAAGCTGAAGATGACTGGAACACCTTTCTGGAAGAAACAGATGTTAAGATGGATCCTTCATGCAATACCACAACAGAAGACCTTGTTGTAGGCTCGCATGGTCCGTGTGAGCTCAAAGTAACTGAAGTTTCTTCAGGAAGGTTGGTAAAATAGAAATAGATTGAAGTGTTATGTTTATGTCTTTGCGTATACAGTAGAATCTTGATTTCTTGAAACCCTAGGTAACTTGAAACTCCTGATTTCTTCAATCAATTTTGTTTCCCCTGGATAGTACTTCTCTGTAATTTAACCCCCAATTTCTCGAAACTCCTGATTTCTAGAAGCAATTTTCGTTTGCCCTGGAGGTCCGAGAAATCGGGATTGTACCGTAGTTTAAGCTCAAACTGTAATCCTAAGATTGTTTTTATCCATTGCAAACAAAAATTAACAAAGAAACCTCGGCTTAAACCAATCAGTATTCTGTAATTTTACACTTACATGTCATAAGGGTAAGTAATACACCAACCTCTAAGAAATTGACTGCGGTAGCACTTATATTATTGTTATAATCAATATTTTGTTTTACATTTCAATTTTAACTCTTTATTTTTTTTTAGAGATTTCTCCATTCAAGACTTGTTAACTTCAACATCCACAGTTCTGATACTTTTGCGTCACTTTGCATGACTACCATGACGTGACCATGTGGCCCAGATTCAGTCAAGCAAGGCAGAATTTGAGGCTCAGAATGGAGAGGTCATAGTTGTAAGCTTTGGAAATGTGGTGAGTAGATTGTGCATATCTACTTGTAATTAATACATGCATATAATATAATTATTTTAATTTCTAGAGTAGTTAGCATTAATGGATTACTGTTATCCTTGTATCAATCAAATAAAGATTCTTAATTTCCTGTTGTTGCTGTTTTTGGTACGTCTAGATGGCATAATTGTTTGTAAAGCGACTGTTGCTAGTTTGGATCTATAGTTGACCCAGGTTTTGTTTCTCTGTCTGAAAGCACTATCTATTACCATTACCATTGTTCAACTGCTGCCTCCCCTAAAAAATTGGAAATCTAGCAGATTTCTTATATATCATTAGAGTTTGATGTTAGCCTTCCATTCCAGCATCTTGCCAATTGGGCAAGTTTTTCCAGTAAATACCATTCCCAACACACTGCAGACAAAAAAGAAAAAGAAATTTATTTTCAGTGGAATCCTTTGTCCCAGATTAATAATTAAGTTTTTAATTGCATTGTGCATTGCATTGAATTGCATTGCATTGTGCATTGACTGGGACCATGGCTTTGTTAGAGTTGTTAGCAACATTATGCACTTTGTGCTGTACCTTATTACAGGAAATTACCGATGCATATTATTAACGCAAATTTCAAACATTTTGTGTTAATTCTATGCACCTAAATTTATTGTTAATTAAAATTATACTTTTCTACTGCTTCGTTATTTTAAGTCACGTTTATTTCCAGCAAAGTAACATGTAGTCTACCTCTCCTTAGAGTCAGTCGACTTATCTTCATTTTAATTTTTATATAAATGTTTATTCATCTCCAAGGTAAATTAAGAAACTGCACACTTCTTTTACTTTCTTGTGCTAAATGTTCATCATTTCTGTCTTCCCATCATATTACCGGTACAGTCAACTGTCTGTTAACAGACACCTCTATTAGACGGACACCTTCATAAGACGGACACCTGGTGATGGTCCCTGCCGTTTTTCAGTCATTAAATACTGTAACCAAACTCCCTATAAGATGGACACCTCTCTAAGACGGACAACGGACACTTTGAAATCATTAACGGACACTTGAGAAGTGTTTTGTATCATGTTTAATTTTTGAACATACTGCCAAACTTCATATCCACCTAAAGCAAAGTTAGTCTGCGCCCTAAGGATACGTGTATACCAAGGTTACTAACCACAAACAATGACGCTTTAACGGATTACTTCTCCGCTTATGTGTATGGACACTAAAGAGGTTGTTTTCTACTTACAGTATTACAGTTTGTAGAAGCTCTCAATTTTTGCTTTTACAAGCAAATACGGTCCTTTTATTATTTTAGTCTTGTTGCAGTTAGCAAAGGTTTGTTGCATTGTGCAAAGGTCTAGCTTTATTATCTCAAATTTACTGGTGTCATGTTGCCTCGACTCTCTACAGAGCGGACACCTCTCTAAAACGGACAGTTACGACCGATCCCAAAGGTGTCCGTCTTAGAGAGAGTTGACTGTATCTCTCATACTGACCTGACACGTTTCCATGTCTCTCAATTATTAGGAAGGAGCAAAGAAATGGCTTCAAGACACCAAATGTGAGTTTGGGATGTTTGTTGACCCAGAGCGCCAGTTGTACAATGCGCTTGGTCTAAAACGATCGGTGGCAAAAGTGTGGAGTATCCCTGCCCTTGTTTACTATGCAGAGCAGAAGCGGGCTGGCAGGAAACTTGTGGCGATGCTTGAAGAAGATGATCCAACACAGATGGGTGGAGATTTTGTTCTTGATGAACACGGGAACTTGGCACTTATTCACCGCAGTAAGATAGCAACTGACAGGCCCTCAGTGGAGGACCTCCTGAAATGTGTAAAGGGTCTTAATACACTCAAAACTGAGAAGAATATTTAAAGGGGCACTGGCAGCTTGACAAGATTTTGAGAAGCTCACAGTGCAGGCAGATTAGTGAGAACAGAAATGCTGCTAATTATCTCAATGTGATATTAGCTAACAAGTGGTAAGCACTTGGCGCCATTTGCAGCAATTTCACCACATTAGAATAAAAATAACCAAAAAGTGGGCAACAAACACATTTGTTAAAGGAGCTGTGTCGGAAAATAGTAAGTCATTATTGATGCGTGCAAAATAACCATCAAAAATCGAGAAAAACATGAAACAACAAATTACTGAGATAGATAGAGCAGTTTTCAACTGAGTTTCGTAAAACCAAAACCGGCCAAAGTAATCACTCCAGCCAATCACAAAAGATGCAGGCAATCCAGGGAACCAATCAAAACTCGAAGCAAATACATGTATATACGCGTAGCCGGTGCAAAACGCGGGAAAACGTGTGTGAGCGAGTCACGATTGGTTTAAGGTTATCTTTTGTTTGGTTGAGAAATTGGCGCGAGAGTTTTAAACCAATCACCAAGCGTGTGTAGTAACACGGAACCAGGACAATACGAACTACTTTCGACACTCAAGTGCCAACCGCTCTTAACACAAAAGAATGATGAGAAGCAATAATAAGCCAAATAGGAACAATCATGGATAGAGCGGTTTTCACTTGAGTGTCAAAGGGGTAATTTGCGATTGCTTTGGTTTTGCGTTACAACACTAAGTCGTTAAGGTTTTAAAAAATCTCGCGCCACTTTTCACTTTTTCAGCCAATCAGTTCTAAGACCATAACCAATCGTGTCTCGCTCGCGCACGTTTTCCCGCCCTTCGTTCCGGCTACAGGTTTTTGTTTCTTGTTTTGATTGGTTCACTGGATTGTCTGTGTCCTTTGTGATTGGCCAGAGCGATTACTTTGCTCTTGGTTTTACGCTCTCAATTGAAAACTGCTTTAAGATTGGGGAAGATGAAGACGGGTTACGAATTTAGGATAAACGGCTTCATCCATGACGAATCTCCTTTAAACCTTTGTGATTTCTTTTACTTCTACAGAAGTAAAGAAAAGGATACTGCGGTCACAAGCATATACAGTTCACGAATTACAAGAAGCGAAGAATGATGGCTTTGACTGAAACACTTTATAAGGTCACTGCTTGATGAAATGGCTTCATTCATTCATTCACAAACTGATATGCTTGTGGAAAAAGATCTCTTTATGCTTTGCTTATGAGAAATAAACAAGTTGCAAATAAATGAATAAAACGATTTAATATCAATATTTAAATCGAGCTTGAAAGGGCATAACTATACATTTGTAAAACACAATTACATCATAATCTATTCGCTTTACAATACCAAGAATTGTTTTTCAGTCATGAAAAAGCATTTCTTTTTATACTATTTAACTTGCATTCACTTCAATCAGAATTCTAAGATCAACGTTTGTACGTAATTATTTTGAATTCTCAAGCTCCTCACAAGGGCTAACTCACAACACAACTTTTGTACTAAATGACCAAAATGTAAGGATTTATTTGTAATTTCATCGCTGGTGTCGACAGCGTGGGGAAAATGATAGCAAACATCCATTAAATTTTTACTACTACATCAGTGCTGTCCATGTGTTGTTTCTTGACGATTAAGTTCACGTGTTGTTTGTCAGAATTTTCCACTTGTTTCTGTTCGTCTTAAACTCTCTCTCTACCGTATATAAATGTTTTTAGCGTAGCCCAGTGACCGACTATTAGGCAAACTTCGCAATCTGGTTGGCTACGCAAGGGCGTTCGTTAGCATAACCCAGCGGCCGTCTATTGGCAAAACGCGTGATCTGATTGGCTACACAGGTGCCTTCTATCGATCGTTGCACGGCTCTTGGTGCGCGCGCTCAGTTTTTTCCAGAATTTTATCAACAAAACATTCAAATAATCAACTCTAGCTAGATTTTGTGTTTAAAAGATCGGCAGCTGGGTTATACTGAAACAATTAGACGGCTCGCTCTCGGTATCTACCGGCTTTTGATAGTTGACTCAGGGCTTCACCCCTCGCCAACTATCAGCCGTTAGCATAACCACACTGACCTACTATTGGTAATCGCGCAATCTGATTGGCTACACAGGTGCCTACTATCGATCCGTAGAAGGCTCTCGGAGCGCGCGCTTAGTTTTCGCATAATTTTATCAATCAAAACCTTCAATAAATCAATTCTAGTGATATTCTGAGTTTAATAGATCGGTCAGTGGGTTATGCTAACACAATTAGACGGCTCGCTCTCGGTTTCTACCGGCTTTTGATAGTTGACTCGGGGCTTCGCCCCTCGCCAACTATCAGCCGATAGAAACCTCGAGCTTGCCGTCTAATTGTTAATTAGCATAACCACACTGACCTACTATTGGTAATCGCGCAATCTGATTGGCTAAACAGGTGCCTACTATCGATCCGTAGAAGGCTCTCGGAGCGCGCGCTTAGTCTTCGCTGAATTTTATCAATCAAAACCTTCAATAAATCAACTCTAGCTATATTTTGTGTTTAATAGATAGGTCAGTGGGTTATGCTAACACAATTAGACGGCTCGCTCTCGGTTTCTACTGGCTTTTGATAGTTGACTCGGGGCTTCGCCCCTCGCCAACTATCAGCCGATAGAAACCTCGAGCTCGCCGTCTAATTGTTAAATAGAAACCTCGGGCTTGCTGTCTAATTGTTAAATAGACTACCCTAGGAGCGCGCGCAAGTAAAATTGACGAAATTACAAACCAAGCTTACAAATAAACCACTCATTGAACTTTGCCAGGGAGTCACAGTCAAGCAAAAAATAAAAATAAAATATCAAGCTAGCAGAGCGAGGTTTTGATCCTCGGACCTCTGGGTTATGGGCCCAGCACGCTTCCACTGCGCCACATGCTCTGCTACCCCGGGTCTGCTACTTCATTGATTTAGATTGTAAAATGTGACAAAGTCTTGTTCTTGTTCTGGTTGTTCGGCCCATTCTGGTTGAATAGTAAAAAAAGAAAAAAAAAAGAAAAAAGAAAAACAAGGAGAAAAGGTTTCCTGCATGATCCACCCAGATGTTACAGCAGAGTATAGAAGCAAAGTTTCACAAACAACATGACACAGCTCAGATTTGGATTACATAACATCGGGTGATATCTATGCATGCTTAAGGACAGCCCCTTCCCCCACTCCAAAAATAAATAAGTAAAAATAAAACAGGTGTGCAACATTTTGACGTGATCCATAAACTTCAACTTATAATTTCGCTATAGTTGGGTCATAGTTGGCTTAAACTTTGAAACAATTTCTTGTATTTTTCCATTTAATATATACTGTGAAAGTTCAGTTGTTCCTTTTGTTTGTTTTATTGATCTCGAAGGGTAGCGAGCCATTCGTGGGAGACCTCGCGAGAGCTGCTATCCGACCCTATCAAGCCCCCCCCCCCCGCCCCCCTCCAATAGTTTTGAAATGAAATTAGCCCACCGCCCGCCAGGGGACTCAAGGTAACTTTTACGTTAGTTCCGTTGAGAGAGTGGGTCCACTTTGCCTGCTTCCCTAACCAGCTGGTTGCGGTTGAGACGATTTCTTTTTTCGCTTCCTTTTTCACTTGTGTTGGATTTTAATTTAGATTTTCAGTATTTGAAGGCAAAAAAGAAAATGAGGTCAATGAGCGGGGAGGGGTGTGACGAGTCACAATGAGGGGTAACCCTCCCCTAATCCGGACCTCAATTTAAGTTACTAGTTGATTTGCCTATTTATAATGATCAGAGCTAGCGACTTATCACATATGGGGCAAACTTGACACTGCTTTCGTACACGCATGCGCTCTTTGAAGTTGATTTTTCGAAACAGTAAGCTTCTTGGGTAGAAATCAATGTATAACTCAAGATATTTTAGGTTTCATCTTTTGGTTGTAAGACTTCGCGAAAAGATTTAAATCTTTAGTGCAGTCAATTTTTGTGGTCAGGTTCCATTGCAAACGTGGACAAAGACAGTAGGATATGCATACGGATAGTTAGTCATCTAAATTACAAGTTACCATATTTTACTGAAATAAAGGACAGGGATATTTCACGTCCTTCACAAGCTGATTTTCACAGCTTTATCGTATACGCGCGCTACTGACCAAAAATAAATTGCCACAAAATAGACACTAGACGACGGGTTCTGGAAACATTGAAATACGACGCCATTACGAAAATGAAATTAGGGGGTTCCCCCAATCTTAGACCACTTGAAACGCATACAATATATTTGCATATTTGAGTTTCCTACAACAAAAATCGTTCTGTTTCAGTGGCTTTCTCAAGCTCTCTTTTCTTTTTAACTTTCCAATCAGCATCCTGAAAAACAACCATCTCATCTAATCCTCTGAGCTGCTCCTCTAAAAGAGTTTTTTTTGTATAGATTATGACAAAACCGACACGATCGCTTCAATGTTTTCCTTATATGACACGGGAAGTGGACTTTATGACCGGACGAGTGGTCTAAATCCATAAACAACTACATGATCAAAACAGCAGTGAAGCTCATAAGGGTTCATAAGTGTACTTGTGGACAAGACGGTGAAAAGCGCGCGCTTTCTATATCAATTGATGAGGAAAGAGAGAGGGCGCCAATATTCAAACGGGGTTGCCCCATGATTTTCTCTACAGCATAATCTGCTTCTTCATAATTTGCTCCTTTGACGGGTGATTTTATAACAGCGACGTTTTTTCAACATCATTTAAACAGTGAAGGTTAATTAAAAAAAAAATAGAAGAAAACAATCGAACGGCTAAGACTACCAGACTGTGTAAGGTTAACAAGTGGAGTTGTGTGTCTTGTGAGTCTTTTTAGAATCTTACATGAGTGTTGGTCTGATCGCAAGTTATTTTCTTTAGGAGGTCATGGGTTCGATTCCTGCCGGGGACTTAGATTTTTCTTTGTCCCACGCTCGTGACGATGAATATCACATCTTTCATATTTTTTCAATTTTTCTCGTTCAGCAGCAGAGTGGCGCAGCGGAAGCGTGCTGGGCCCATAACCCAGAGGTCCGAGGATCAAGACCTCGCTCTGCTAACTTTTTCTTTCCTTGTTTTTCAGTATTTCTCCAGAATATGTCAGTTAAATTATTTTTCTTTTATACAACTATTAGATAAGTTCTTTTTCAGTGTGGTCTCCACAATTACAATTTGACATTGCATTAAGCTTATCCAATTAATGAAAGATAACTGAACTTTTATTTCTGATTGGGAAATGACATTTTAAAAAAATAATAATGGAAAACAAATAACAGATCTAGCACAGCGAGGTTTTGCTCCTCGATCGTACCTCTGAGTGATGGGTCAAGCACGCATCCACTGCGCCACTCAACTGGTTTAGATTCTATCTTAGAATTTTAAAAAATTCCTTGTATTTTTTTTTGAGTAGCTCCATTGAGAGTGCAGTGCGGATCATTATATACTAAATTGACCACTTCCCGAATGAGGCTTTTCATTGCCAAGGCGAACAAACTCTGAAACAAATATTGTAATGAACATAATATGGTTAAAATCCCAACTGACAATGCAGGAAGTAGACTAGTAGACTATTTCCCGGATCTCAAGTACCTGGCAAGTAGCTTCAAGTTCCTAGTTCTTCTAGCAGATTTCCTTCCCTAACTGGCTGTTTATATCGAGATAACTTCTTATTTTATTTCCTTCTTACTTGTGCTACATTTTCCTAGATCTTCAGCATTTGAATACAGAAAAAAGTGAGGTCAATGAGCGGGGAGGGGTGTGACGAGTCACAATGAGGAGGTAACCCTCCCCTAATCCGGACCTCGATTTAACTTATCGGTTGCTTCACCTATTTATAATGATCAGAGCTAGCGATATGCCACATATGGGATAAACTTACAACTGCTTTGTTACACGCATGCGCTCTTTGAATTTGATTGACGAAAGGCACACTTCTTTAGTGTTTAACAAGAAATCAAGGTTTATCCTGCAAGATTTCTTAGTTTTCAGCTTCCGTTTCTATTAAGACTTTTTTTTACGAAATTAAATCTTTACTGTATTCGATGTTGAATCGGTCACCTAAAACTTTGTAGCCAGATCTCATTACAAAAGTGGACGAAGACAGTGGGATATGCTAACAGATTCTTGGTCATCTGAAAAATATATATAGCAGACAGGGACATTGGTGAAGCTTTTCACTTCTTCGCTTTTGGAAGCCAAATGTATTCATAGGTTTTAACGTATGTGATACTGTCCAAAATTGAAGGTAGCACATATAGACGATGCTTATAAATATTGAAATATAACTCCAATTCAAATCGAAAATGAAATAGGGGGTTTCCCCTATTTAGAAAACGCATACAATATAAATTTGCATATTTCAGCACCTGCAATAAACATGCTTGCGTTACGTTGATTCATTGGTTTTGTCAAGTTTTCTTTCCGTTATGTTTTCAATCACCATCCTGAAAAACCTTTAAAAGCGCGTTCAAAATGTTCTTCATAATAGGAAGCAGATTTTTTTCCTAAACAAGTGGTCTGTGAGTGAATTTGCAAAAGCTGACGTTTCAAGCGCGCGGTAGCCCTTCATCGAGGGCAACTTGCTCCGAATGGCTATAAACGCTCGGAACGTCAGCTTTTCCAAATTCACTACGGCGGTTTATTTACCTTTTTCAACTTCCAGTTGATAATCAACTTGGTGTTTCACTTGCCCGCTGACGCAGCAAAACAGTTTCTTTACAATATCATAACTTTGATTTGTTTTTTAAGCGACTACATGATCGAAACAGCCAAAACGGTAAAAAGCGCGCGCTTTCTAAATTGACCGCGAAAGAAAGATCATTGCACCAAGGGGGACCCCAAAGTTTGCTTTTCAGCATAATCTGCTTTTTCATAATTTGCTCTTTTTGCAGTTAATTGTATAACAGCGACGTCTTCTTCCTACATCATTTAAACAATGAAGGGGAACTTAAAAAAAAAAAAAAACAGAAGAAAACAATGAAACGGCTTAGCCTGCCTTGAGTGTGTAAGGTTACCAAGTGGAATTGTCTTGTGAGTCTATTTTTTAGCACCTCATGATCATATATTGGTTTATTTGTGAGTTATTTTTCTCTTTGTATACACTGTATTTTTGGACTTTAATTAAAAATATTCCGTTCTGTTGAGAATTTTTTGTAGCTCACAGGTGCGTATTTTCTTTTATCGAACTGTTATTCTGGAATATTTAGGTTTAGGTACCTTATTACATGAAATTTTCGCGACACGTTAATTTCGCGATTTTAAGTTGCGCATATTTCGCGGCACTTAAATTTCGCGATTTTGCCAAAATTTTGTATTTTGAATCACTTTAATTTCGCGTTTTTGAGTAAGACACAATTTACATTTTCTTGGTTATATTGTTTAACATGCCTTTGAATTAAATAAAATGACTTCATCAAGGGAACAATAACGTAAAAATTTACAAAAACGCAAGGGCAGGGCAAAATCTTGGCAATAGCAACAACAGAGCAGTTCTCACAATGTCGACAAGTAGATCATGCTTGTTCGTGAGTTATTGTTCTTGAGTCAATTGACGACAACATCCCTTTATTGAAAATTACTTTCTTCAGTGAAACTAAACTTAGCTTATTGATTATTGACATGTGATTCACTAAATTTTCGCGTCATGTTATGTTCGCGACACTTATTATTCGCGTCACTTTAATTTCGCGTTTTTTTTTTGGAATCGCGAAATTAACGTGTCGCGAAAATTTCATGTAATAAGGTAGTTATTTTTTTTAACAATTACTGGTTGAGTTAACTTTCTTTTTCTAGTGGTATACACAGTATACACTATAACTAAAAATAATACTTGGAGCCATTGAATATTGACAGCAGTCATCGCATAAAACTCATCCAGTAAAGGTAACCGAACTAATATTTCTAAAAAACGTTTTCTGAAAAAGAAAATAAAAAATAAGAAAAAATCTAGCAGAGCGAGGTTTTGATCCTCGGACCTCTGGGTTATGGGCCCAGCACGCTTCCGCTGCGCCACTCTGCTGACGAATGTATAAGGTAACAAATATATAGTCAAAGACAAGAATAACCGGTGATCAGCCCTACGTTAATTTTTATAATTAGCGATTTTTTAACCCCGGCAAATGATGCTAGAAAAATTACACTCTTAAGACGACTGGAAGACAACTTCACTTGGTAGTCGTAAACAAAAAATGTTATTTCTGACGATAGATTAGACATGGCAAATTATGGGGTAAGTGAAGTTAAAATTGTCACTTTTGCACATTTAACTGCCAAAAGGAGTACCGTGCCGCGTGAAACAGCTGTTAAAGAGAAAATTATGGGGTTTCGGATTAAATTGGAGCTATATTTTTCATATTCAAGAGAGAAAGTGAGTGCATTTTAGCGTCTAGGCTTCACTGCTGTTTCGATCATGTGCATTTAAAAATAAACTTACACCGGACCACTCGTTCCTCTCATAAAACCTACTTCTAGTCTTCTATTAAAAAACACCATATGCAGCAAAAAGTAACATTCTTTTAGAGGTTTAAGGGATCACTGCATGCAGATAACTGTTTTCAAGATACTGGTGGAAAAGTTAAGAAAATGGAAAGAAAACTTGATATAAAACACTGTAAGGTCACGCAAAGATGTTGTTGTAGGAAACTGAAATATGCGAATATGATATCAAACTTTAAAATCGGGGAATCCCCTAATTAAATTTTCATTATTGCGTCTAATAATATTTTTGAATCAGTGACTCCAGAACAAGTTACATCGCCATACTAGTTTTGTGGCATTTTTATTTTTAAAATATATAAAATACCTTAAACAATGATGTCCCAGTCTGATTTCTGTAAAATAGTAACATGTGATCCTACTGTCTTTGTCCACGTTTGTATTAACAAAACACGAAAAAATGGTGACCGATTTTCAACCGTTGACCACGCTGAAGATTAAACCTCTTTTGCTTCTACACGTCTTAAAACCTTAAAAAAATCTTTCACGGTATAGGCCTTATCTTGATTCTTAATTTCTTGTTAAACAAAGAAGTGTACCTTTCGTCAGACCATGCAACTGTTAAGGACGCATGCGTGTTACAAAGCAGTGTTTAATATAAAAAGGATACTCTAAATTTTCGATCGCCTTCTGCGGTCTTCTTCAGAGAATGATGGATTTTGCAAGGTTCGCAGAATTCTAATAAGTTGCATTGACGTTGTCGTTCGTTGCCCCCCTGGGGAGCAACTAGCGATGCGTAAACCCTTGGGAAGGGCGCTCTTTCGTTTATAGTGTTTTTGTCGAGGAAAGAATGTAAAGACTCCAGAAACAGTCTTTTGTTCTTGCTGCTTACACCTGTTTCAAGAATTTCGGCGTAACTTGGATGTATGTCGTGGCCGATTTCTGCATGATGTTTAATCGCGGAGTTGATATTTCCGTTTGTTCCGGGCTTGTGTTCGGCTCCTCGCGATTTCCAGCTTCTTTTGCTTTCCCTGTCATGAACTAATTTAAATTCGAAACTATTCAAAAGCCTGAAAAGCTAATCAGAACTAACTATTGTTAACTGCATTGGTGTGACCGCAAAGACGACCGAAAGCACTAACTATAGTTAGGTATGACGTCACGTAACTTGAGACTAACTATAGTTAAACTTTAGTTACGTCGTAGATGTGACCGCTGCCAGTGACATGACAAACGCGAATTTGCACGTTTTCTGTTTATTTATTTATAAGAAACAAGGTGCTTTTAGTAACACTGAATTTTAGAAGAATTTTCAAAAGTCAGAGCTAAGCGACAGTGAAAGTTAAGCTACACTGGAAGGCCTCCTAAGAGAAAAAAAAAAAAATCGTGAATTCTCCACATGCGAAATACAAATCATTAAATGAAGCTTATATGCAAATTTGTAGTGAATACCCAGAACGCTATACGGTATTGTCTTTTAGCTTTAAGCTTTGACCCGACAACGTTTATTGAAATAGCTGTATAAAAAGTTAGGGATTTCACAAGTTTAGATATATACGAAAAGGTATGAAGATCTGTCATTTAGGTTTTTAAAAGGGCCTTTAATTAAAATACTTCGACCAGATGCAATCTATGGCAGTATTATTTTAATTTATTAAGCGCTACATGAAAATGATAAGAAAACGTCGTGTTCTATATCTATTCCAAGTCTTTCAGGTATATATGAAAGGGGTATACAATTTCTTTTAGAATGGTATATAAAAGGGTAAGGAGTTAGAGCTTTGGGCGGAGCCTCCCCGTATAAAACCTTTTTGAGTGCACCCCCCCCCCCCCGGGCTTGCTGTGTTTTATCATTTATCCTAATTCAGTGCGTTACTGAACTAAACCCTAGTCCTGTCGCCCGCGCCCCTTCTCTGGGGGGTTAGGACGAGAGGACGGCTGACATTTAAGACTAAACTAGACCCAAGACAACGGTTTCGTCACCTGTTTTGCACATGATAGCAGAGTGGCGCAGTGGAAGCGTGCTGGGCCCATAACCCAGAGGTCCGAGGATCAAAACCTCGCTCTGCTAACATTAACTTTTTTTCGATTATTTATTCCAGGCCTACAGAATTGAATTCTAAAATCTTGTATTGGATAAGTTTTTATTCTGCGATATTCCCCGGCAAACAAGAAAACGATGGAGTGATATTGTCAGGCAAGTAACACTGGACGTTGTTGTAAAGTAGATATCGCAAAGGAGTTCATGCAATGTTTACTTACGAGAGGGTTTAATGCGAGTCAAAATGTATTATTTACTTCTGTAAGCCAAACAAACATTTCGCGGGTTTGCGCGGGACCATTCGGGACTGCACCCGGTCTAATACTGGAGAAAATATTGGAGCGGTAATGGAGTCATCTGAATAGTTGATTTTAGTCAATAGACATCGGCTGACTTACTTAATTGTGTATTAATTGAATTTATTAAACAACTTATTTAGTAGAAAGTTGATTATTTAATTTGCTCATACTTTTATTTAGTTTTAATTTTTTCCTGGCCTTTTAAAAAGCTCAAGGAAAAACAAATGGGAACTGATTTATAAAAATCCCATCCGGATTATTCACTTTACTATGAATAGCTTCTTTGTATACCACTGTTTGACATTTTAAATAAATAGTCTGGCTGTTATAATACTGAATCTGTTTCATAGCCCAGTTGGTACAACTCCGCAACGAACCGAACTAGTCTCGGATCCTCAGAATTCCAGCCTCTACTATAAATCGATATTTCGGTCAACAGTTCACTAATCTACAGAAAAGCCTTGGTTTTTACAAGCGACCTGAATTACGCACAAAAAATTCAGCCAAATTTAGCGCAGGTATACTAAAATTAGTAGATATGCACAGAATAAAAAGGTTTTTAATTCAAGTTTTTAATTGTCCAACTTAATAAGGCGCGTTTGCGGCTTCTCTCCAGCTTTCGACGATTATCGAAATTAGCAATTGTTCTTATCAAACTCCACAGTTGATGTCTTTAAAATATGATATTTGACATAAAGGAAAAATAGAGCTCGTGGAGTTTAAACTATTCAGCCTTTAGGACATCAGTTCAAGATGGTTTTATAATTATCTTTTTACTTTCAGTGCAGCTGGTGTAGAATCAGCCAATCACAATCTTCTTCCCAAGAAACCTTTCAAATGCAAAATTATGAATAACCAATCAGAAATCGTTCCCTGATCACGAGATTTGGCAATTACGTTTGTGCATTTGGACCCCGTTCTGCAACCTTGAGACTGCATTTGGCATATCATATTGGGCACAGAAAATATTATTTTGATCAGGGCTATAAATTTCACTGTACGTTGGTGGCGTTTGAACTATAGTTTACCATCAGGGCTTCTTATCCAGGTCACAGTATTTGAGGTATGAATTTTTATTTTTTCCAAGCTTAGCCAAACGTTTATTTCTACAACCAGATGTTAATGCGCAAAGTACAGGAACATTTTGAAATACTTTCCATAGAAATTTTTGCACGCAAGTTATTTAAATGTTTAGTTTGCTTTCGTATCTTTTGAGTTAAGTTTACTTTCAAAGTTCACATTAGGTTAGAACATATTTTAGTGCATCGAAGCAGGGAAAATACGTTTTTGGTATAAACATGTACAGCTAAGGAAAGTTGGTGAAAAACTGAACGGAACTCAAAACTAAACTTCTCTCACGATTGAATATCAGTCTTCGGTTCCATTATAAAAACCTTGTCACAACTCGTACAAATTTCAATAAATAGTCATAAAATCGGCGTCTTTCTTGAAAATGTCAACCATCCACAAGAGCTTGAAGTGAAGTCTGCTCTGCATTTAATTTTGCAAATGTTTCGTCTTGAATGGCCGTCTGTCTAGAAAAGTTCCGTTTTAACACGTCTTTTGTGGACTCATGGAAAGATACGACATTTATTTCCTTGAATAAATTGTTTCCATAAAGAGAAACTTATATTTCTGTCTTGGTTCAACAGTATACTGATAAAAACACAAAGAATAAAAAAGAATAGGAAAACAAAACAGAACAAAATTAAACTTTCGTACGGGGCCGCGTATCGACCGGGTGCTGCTCATAAGTTTTGATGCTTACGTTCTTGTTTTATAATTGATGAATGAATGATGAATGATATAGGTGCTTATATAGCGCATTTACAAAGCTCAATGCGCTTCACAATTAGAATTAGAATTATGAGATGAGATCGGACATCAGCATATAAGGCGCCTATGGCAGCCGCTATCCGTCCATGTGTATGATCTCACCCCACCATCCAACCCATGGAAATAGAACAGACCACAACACCGGGAACTTTATGCCCTACTCTTTGCGATGAGTGTGTGGGTTCTTTAACGTCCCCTGCTGATTATAACACTGAAGATGCAGGAGACGGGGCCTACGGTTTATCGTCCTTATCCGAGAAGACTAGAATGTCTAACCATTTGCAGATGAATACAAAGGCAGCATTCTCCTCAGTATTAAGACCCTGAGTGTTGGTCCGGTCTGGGAGTCGAACCCGAGACCTCCCGCACGGCAGTCCGGTGCTCTACCACTGAGCCAACCGGTCGGCGGTAATTAATTGAAGGTAAATTATGCTGAGGCATTATTTTGAAGACTATTATAAATGGTAAAAAAGACATCCATTTAAAAGCTCTTGAATTTAACAACATCGCAAAAAAAAAAACAGTTATGAGACTAGCATATGTTTTTTCTCAATGAATATTCAAAACTGAACGGTTTGTCCAATTTAACACACGCATCTATATCGGTTAGGCAGGGAAATTATGTTCATTCCGTATAACCCTGGTTTTTGCACCTCCGCTTATACAAGTTAGTAAGCTTTGTTTTTCTTTCTTTTTTTTTTGGGGGGGGGGGGGGTCGCTTCTGTATCATGGTCATGGATTCAATTCATCGCAAACGATCACTTTGCGGATGTTTCTCAAGTTTGATTCGTGTATTTTCTCGGGGACAACGGTTGTTCTTCCTCTTCAAAATAATGAACCTAAAACAACAAGGCATAGCTATAAGATGTGGGATATACTATTCCAAAGGATACCGTCGCGGACTGGCAATGCCCGGGGGAAAACTCTCATAGGAAAGGGACGGGGATGCTTGCGGGAAAACTTGAAAGGCGACCAATACGGCCGGGGCTCGAGCTTTTCTGGTCCCCTAAAAGATACCATTTTATCACGCGTGATCGGTTTAAACCGCCAACACAGTATGACGGTGTGTTTCATTTCATCACGTGCAATCCAAAACGAGACCTCGACTGCTAAAAATATTGGCGCTCTGTCCTGAATGCCCTACGTGGGACCAAAATCCGCATCTAACATTCCTTTTTGTTATTCAGGAAAACAATGACTCAAGTGAAGTTGATGTTGCTAATTGTAAGTATCACAACAATTCAGGTCGCTTGTCTTGCGTTATGTTTTAGTCTTCGTACAATTTATCTTTCAGGGCGGAAAGACTCATAATTCTTATATACTGAACTGAAACTCCTTGCACGGAATCACCGGATCCAGAGGTGTTCAAGAGGGATAGGGTGGGACGAGGGGTAGGGGGTGGTAGAGGAGTAGGCTGAAGTGAAGATTTGTCAGGCGAGGTGAACTGAGCTCTTTCTTTTTCCGATACAAGGGCCTTATACATTTAGCCAAACAGAATAAGAGGTGAAGGGGGTGTGGGGTGGTTATGGTCACATTACTACATCTGCCACTGTATTCGATGTATTCATAGTAAAAGTGGAGAGGGAGCGGTAATAATCTAAAGGCAATTTCTGATATGAAACTCAAGGGCTTATACTGGCACTGTATAATTGTAATAATACTAAATCACTTCATTTTTTTTAATAAGTTCATTGGCGCCGTTTCCCTTGACATGGCATTTACTCACGAACCAGGAAGAAGTCAGCATCATCAAGGACATGGAGGTGAAAAGGACCCGGGGGGACTCCCATATGAAAGAGACGGGATGCTCGTCGTCTCGCTTAGGGGTATAAATTTCGGACTTTAGGTCTCGCTTAGGGTGTTTCGGGCAAAATGGCAATATTTTTAGCCGTCAGTTCTCGTTTCGGGTTGAAAGAAATATACAAATATAAATTCTCTTTTCTGAATTTTGGTATCTTTTAGAGGTCTAAAAAAAAGCTTGAGTCACGCCCAGATCGGTCCCTTTTAGGGGTTATTTTCAAAATTTCCGACGAGCATCCCCTTCCCTTACATACTGACTCGTCCCCAGTCGTCTTCATATAGCACGCGGCAAAAGGAGAAGCACGCGCGCGAGGTGGGGGAACAGGGGATGCCTATCCATCTCCCCTTGCGCTCCCTTTCTCGGTACCCATCTCTCTCTCCGCTGTATCTTTGCCGCGTGCTATATGAAGACGACTGGGGATGATTCAGCCTTTCATATGGGAGTCCCCCCGGGGGAGAAGGAAGTGTTATTGATGTGATATTTCTTAGTTTAATATTATTCAAGTGATTATTACAATGTGCTACGAAGCTACCTTCTACAACCGATAATTACAATCCAAAACAAACCTCCTTATTGAACACGAGCTTTTGACAATTATCTAAAAGCTAAAGATCTGAGATGACTATTTCAATAAAACAAATTCACACAAAAAGTAAACTCTTCCATGACCAATATCCATTGTTGGCCGGTGCATGGCCAAGTTAATTTCATAGGCTACAGCTTTACTTTGTGGCACTGTTTGGTAATTGTTATGCTGTTACGATTTTCAGGCAGGGTTCGAATTAGCACGTCGCGATGACTTTGCAGTTAGCCAAAAGTCATCGACCGACATTTGTGTATTTGGTGAAGATTAGTAGTGTGTTGTTAGCATTGTAAAAGCATAGCATTAGTATGCATAGTATTAATATAACTGTCAGCATTGCATTACTATTATATACAACGGCATTAGTATTAGGCTAAACGTTAGCCTAGCATTAATAATTACATCGGCATAAGTAATAGTTCAGTTATCAGAATTCTGTCAGTGTTGTATTAGTATTTGCCAAAGCATGGAAAGCATAAGCACTAAATATTGGCGTTTGGACTGGCATTACAGCATTAGTAACAGTATTTTTTGTATTACCGTTAATATTGTATAAGCATTATCATTAGCATTCACGTTAACATTTATAGTATTAGCATTGTCGATGTCTTAGTAATATAATTTTAGTATTACTATAAGCGTCAGTATTATTTAAGTATTACAAAAATGTTAGTTTTCAATGATATTTATTACTATTCTATATAGTCAGTATATTACAGCACACATTACAACTGGAATCAGCACGAAATAGCAGCAAATCTTTCTTCGTAAGAATCAATTTTTACTGTATCAGCAGTATTAATTCTATTGTCAATTGCATTGATTTTAATTGCACAAACTTTTACAGTATTTTGTTATTGTTTATTGTATAGGAATTAACTGATTAATGTTGCATTTGTTTTTTTTTTCAATTACATTCTGCTTATAAAATGCTTTTTTGTTAGTATTATATCAGCATTAAAGCATAAGAAGTTTAATATAAATAAAAAAAGCCGCCAGCGTTTACACAGCAGTTTAGTGTTAGTCATCGTGGTATTTATTCATGTTCTTTGAAAATTAGACTGCACTTAGTCCTAGCACCTATAGGCATTGTTATTAGCATTAGCATTTAATATTGCTTCATATTCACAATCGTAAGCGTATTAATATGAGTATTATAGTTTGGACTGACACCTACATAAGTAACAATATTAAATTAAAATATCAAGTTGGCAAGCGGTATCAACATGGTTTTAGATCAGCACCATTATTGGTATGGTTAGTATTTATATTGTCAGAAGGGTATATAATATTTGTACTGGTATTAGCATTAACATTAGCTTTGACATTAGCTTTACATCATCAATCAATCAATTGATCGATCGATCAATTAATCAATCAATCAATAAATAAATCAATCTATTACATCTTCTATATTTATCTTTAGGTATTAGCATTAGCATTAGCATAAGTATTAGTATTAGGATTAGGATGTGCATGTGCACTATGATAAGCATTAGCATCAGGTCCATTAGCATTAGCATGCATGTGCATGTGTATTAGTATTAGCATGTGCATGCGCACTATGTGCATAAGCATAAGCATGTGCATGTGCATTAGTATTAGCATTAGTATTAGAATGTGCATGTGCATGTGCACTATGTGCATAAACATTAGCATTAGCATGTGCAAGTGCATTAGTATAAGCATTAGCATATCATGTGCGTTTGTATTAGCATTAGCATATGCATGTGCGTTTGTATTAGCATAAGAATTGCCATTAGCATGTGCATGTGCATTAGTATAAGCATAACGAATAAGTATTAGCGATAGCGTTAACATTAGCATAAGCATTAGCATGTGCATGAGCACAAGTATTAGCATTAGAAATAAGTATTAGCGATAGCTTGAGATAGCGTTAACATTAGCAACTGCATTAACCATTACTTAGAATAGGTATTAGCATTAAGCATTAGCATAGTATGAGCATTATATTAAGCATTAGCATTAGCATTATCATGAGCATTAACACAAGAGAAGATGAGATAGCACGAGCACCAGTATTGGCATTGGCATTTTTGGTATTCGTATTAGCATGAAGCATTAGCATGATTAGCATTAGCAATTAACACGAGCACTAGCGTTAATGGATTATTACTATTAGCATGAATATCAGTATCAACATGAGCATTAGTATAAGAGCATTAGCATTTAAGCATTAAAATTGGCACATTGTATAAGCAATAGCGTATAGTATTAGCATTAGTATTATCATTAGCAGTAGCACGGGGTGTTTTAGTGCGAAGAATTTCAACAAGGTTCATTTTGCGGTACATATTTAAATTTTGTGTTAGCTAAACGGCGCAAAGCATAGAAGTTTAACTGTTAGTAACAAAGCATAAGAATTTAACTGTTAGAAACGATGAGAATGTCAATAATCAGTGTACTGTTAAACTAAATATCAGAATTTCTAATTCATACTACAATTTATTATTGTTAGTAGTGACGAGACAATTTGTATTAGCAATTAGTATAAGTATTAGCATTATTTTTTAGTGTTAAGTGTTAACGACATTGTTGGTATAAATATCCTTGAATTATCTATTTTGTTGTTAAATATTGTTAGCTTTGTTATTGGCGTTAGCATTGCAAATAAATTTCATAACAATTTTTTTAAAAGCCGTTCAAAGAAATCCAGAAAATTTGTTATGAGCATTTCTCAGTACTGCTATGAGCATCAGCATTAGCATTAGCATGGTATACTATCAGTTTATTACTGTATTAGCATTTTAGGAAAAATATATGTGATAGGACTTCGTGCGGTTCAATTTGATAAATTTGAGAAGAGACTAGAAGTGGAAAGTTAAGTCTGTCGGACGGTGTCCTTAGAATCAAGTAGTAAGGAGGCAAAGCTACTCCTTGTTAGTCTATAGCAAGCTACCTGTGGCATACTAGACAGGTCGGTGTCCTAACAATCTGCTGGTACCCATTTATGTTTATGGCTGGAGAAATATGTGAGTGATGTGTCTTGCCTCAGTTTAAGCAGAATAAGTTATTAGGATTTATTAGTGCCACTGGCATCAGCATCTGTGTTTATATTAGTATTAGTATGAATATTAGTATCATAGTACAACATTATGTGCACCTATGTCATCATTAGCAAGACGAGTGATTG
>NC_135770.1:27095930-27146710 GCF_052425735.1 Oculina patagonica | reverse complement strand
TGATGATGATGATGATGATGATGATAATGGTGGTAAATAAATGCATAGTATTGTAAAAAAACCAACAACCTAATGTCAAACCCCCCCCCCCCCCCCCCCATTACAAAATAAAATTCTTCCCGCGTTCCAAAAAATACGGATAGGTGCAAAAGAACAGACAAACAAAAACATTCCTGTAACACAAATCTTATATAACCCACGAAATTCTGCTACAAAAACAGTGTTAAAACCATACTGTATTAATACAACGCTTAATCAGTCATGCACCAACCCGGAATTTTGCGTCAAACATGCTCCAATAAGGCGGCCCGTAATTGGTCAACATTGTTCCAACCATTGTTACCATTGTGCGCAAACTAACACGTGAATATAAACTGGTCCGAAATGATGTCATCGGAAACATATAATTACGGTGGACTACTATGAAAGACCGATATGGTTTCGAAAAAAATGGCAACGAAAACGATAAATAATTAAGTTGTAAAATTGTCATGGGAAATTGTAAATATACTGTGTAATTTCTGAAATTTTACGTCTGTGTTTCTTCTTTGTGTTCTATTTTTTGTTGACTTATTGTAGAACAAAAATTGCGTTTATTGTTTACACGTACAGTATTTGTCCAACCCAAAAGAACTGAGTACTTTGAACAGACTTAACAAGATTTCTGTTCAAACGCTTACAGGAACACTTTGATGTGTGACATCTCCCAAACACAGGCCTATACGAAACTGTTGAAGGATCAATTGAGAGTCGAAAAGCGGCCAATCACAACATGCGAAAACAACACAGTGAACCAATGAGAACATAAAGGAAATACACGTGACCGGCGCCAAGCGCGGGAAAACGCGCCAGGCCAAGTCGCGGTTGGTTTTGGTTTTGCATCTGATTGGTTGAATAGGTGGCGCGAGTTTTCAAACCAATCACAGAACGTAGTAATGCAAAACTAAGGCCAACTTTAAAGTCGGTAGGAAGGCAATGTTCGGAGCAACAAAATTTCTGATCAACATTCTTGAAGGAAGCGTCTCCTCTTCGCATGCGAAGTTCCCACTCTTTTTTAGTTTTCAGGTCTTTCGGAAAGGCATGAAAAGATAACTCAGGCCGATTATCACTCCTATTGTTGCATTTGGCCGCAGCACAGCATCTATGTCCGTATTTTTTCCTTTTCTTTTCCGAATTTTCTGAACCTTCGCTCGCCGACACGGACGCCATGTTGTTTTGAGGGCCACGTAGCCTCGTTTCCGCGCAACTTCCGTTTTTTTCGCGGATAAACTGCTTTAGGTGCAGTAGTGTAACTCTTATATGGGAACCAGCGGGGAGGGGGAGGGGGTGAGGTAGTGGCGAATCAAACACCTACAGAAAAGTGAGCATCGATGACAAGAAATAGCCTGATGCATTGCGAACTGGGCTCGGGAAGTAAAATTGTGCCCCAATAGCTGTTGCTTCTATCGAAAGACTTCGGTAATCTGTTACAAAATTTTAATACTCTTCTTTCTGGCTGAACGTTTTCTTTCCTCCCTTTCCCCGATTACGATACGAAGGAATACTGCATATGACTTTGAATGTTGTGTTTTACGTCACTGGCAATAAATTCCGTTGTCATGAGCGTTGAACAAAGAAATTAAACATACGTTAAACGCTCATAAAATTGTGTAAAATATATGTCAACAAGCTTATTATTATCACACCTATTTAACAAATATTATTATTACGCTGAAAACACGAAATGACAGGTGTAGATATAAAATGCGCCAGTCTTACTAATTACTTTATCGTTCACAAAACACAGTTGTTGAAAGATTTAACGAAACAAGAAAAAAAGAAGTATTCTCAATGAAGACTGGGTGGCTGCTCTGGGTTGACGTGACAGTTTTCTTATCCCATGTGATGGGAGTGGTTACCCTGTGTGCTTCAGAGATATAGAAAATTAGTTGAAACTAACTTTCGACCCTGGCTGATTCTCTCGCTAACAAGATGTCAAGTTTTCGGTTTGTATCCTCCAACTGTTTTTCTATTTGTGCAATCTTTGATACTTGGTATTCTTTGTTTTCTCTTGGACACATCTAAGAGGAAAAGTTACAGCAGAATACAAGAAGTTAAAATCGGCTCCAGTTCAAGACAGAAGTGATTCATCTGAGTTTTTTTGTAGCTCTTTACTACACTAATCTATTCTAGTGGCACTAAAACCCTGGTTATATTTATTTTGCAATAGTCAGGAGCACAAAGGGGCGGGGTACTCTAAAGAAGGGGCAGAAACCATGAGAATAAAATGAAATCAGGAAAGCGGGAAGCTCAGACAAAAGCAAAGTGTTGCAGGACAGTTTATTCAATAAGCTGACGTCTATCTGACAGTTTGATCAGGTGGGAAAATCGGTTTCGCTGTTTTCAAAGTTATTGACCACATAACCGCCTATAAAACAAAAATTTATCTTGTTGCCAATCTCAGGATTCGTCTTCTTTCCCTTTAGGCGGGCTTCTGTTCTCTTCTCTCTTGGACAGATAATCCTTGCTAGTCCAGTAAGCTATGCGCAGACTACTGCTTTGCTTTTCTGGAATGTTTGGCTTTTCCAAACTGAACTTCGGCTCTATCAGTTAAAAAAGCTTGCTTGTCAAGAAGGGCTTGTTTTTTATTATTATTGATTTAATTTTTTGGTAACTGCTGATTTTAAACTAGCTACTCTTTGGATCACTTAATCAGGGAACGGAATACAAGCAGTTTTTAATCTTACCTTGGCTAACACGCTACAACCGTCAGTCATGCCTATATAAGGGTATAACGAAGACACGTGATCAACAAGGCTCTGATCCTCTCCGCCTTCTTGGATAATTATTTTTCTGCCGTTTAGAGTAAAGCAAACTGGAACTTTACCATGCCCGTTCTGGTCGATTTGCCACTGGTCAAACATTACAGTACAGCGAATCATGTCGCCTCGCCGAGCCATGGAAGGGCCTGCGGAAGACAAAACATTATAGCTAGGCTTTTCTAGTAGACTTATCGCACCAATAACAAAATTCTCTTCCAGTTACAATCCAATGTGAAGAACTTCAAATTGTCTCCGTGTGAAGAACGGAATGTTCTGTTAGTTATTGTTTAAACGTGAAGAGTAACGCTAAAAAAAACACAGCACATCATTACTTCATTCGTTTTATACGCTTTGTCTTATTTCCGGACTGACGCAGTTTAAAAAGGCTGACAAGACAATAATCTTGTGGACGTGAGCTGATTCCACAAGTATTCCACTGCTCACTAGCAGTGTTCTACTACTGGCAACCTCATTTACGAACATTTTAAAGTTTACACTATCTTTTAAACCTTTAGTTTCTCTGCCAGTAGTGTCATTGTGGTAAATTTTTCCGTCGTCAGTGTGGTATCCCAGAGATCCATCTTCCCATCCTGGCATCCGGCTCGTATCGTAGTTCTCATCCACCACACCTATTCCTGGCCAACGTACGTCACCGGTTTCTAAAATGGTGACCTGAAGTGGTAAGGCCCAATGGTTTAAAATAATTTGTTAAAAATGCTGTAAAGCTACAATATGCGTCACTATAGAAGCTCCTTAAAAGGCTACTTCAGTACTCAAACTGCAAGGGAATGTTAATGGGGCGTTTTGGTATTCTTTACGCTTAGTTTTATAGGTGAGCGAAAAAGAAGGATGACTTATCGTCTAATCGATGACTCGTTGTGTAGTGCTATAAAAACCGCCGAAACACCAGGCCAACAAATATATCAAATTCAAATAATAAGTCGGGACAACCTTACGTTGAAAGAAATGACGTATTTGTTTTCAAGAACCAATTGTCAGCTTACTTGGTCAAATACTGTTGGTACTCACCTCAAAATGAGGAAACGCAGGAGAAAAGGGTTTCAAATATCTAGCGCCATGGAAATGCTTTTTGTTCGCATGTTCACACGTCAAAAGGAGTCCCTCTATTTGAATGCCCTCGTGTACTTTCCACGCCTCGGAATAAATACAATGAATTAGGCCCTTCAACAAATCACTGTGGGGGACAGGGAGATAGTCACCAAGCGTTCCCGTGGGGTTTTAAAACATTTATTTAATCTAGCTGCTGGCATGTACTTTTTCACGGCTTCGAATAAAGAATCTCGTTGGTGAAAAACCTGTTGTTAGTAAATTTGTATTGCATGGCTTTTGTTCTTTCGACCATCTCTTTATGACCATCTCGCACGTGCGAAAAGAATTGTCGCATTCTGATTGGTTTTTCGTTTGTAAACTTAAGACTAACCCATGAACCCTGATTGGGTATAACTATAGTTAGTGTGTATTGTTTTGGATCAGCGAGGCGTAAATTTTCTAACTATAGTTAAGGTGAACAGAGAAACGGTCACATTACCGAAACAGCTAATTATAGTTAACGCCGTATTATTAATTAGTTAAGTTAGTTAATGAGTTAGTTTTTCATTCAAAGATTTTAATGATTCTTAGTTTTTATTTCCATTTTTACAGCTCAGCTATTTTATTTGTTAGTATTTCCTTTAATCATCGATGTAAATTTTTTTAAGTAAGTTTTTCATTTTTTTTAATAATATTTTTACTGTAAAGCGCCATGAGCCATGGATATGGCGCTATATAAATCTTTTATTATTATTATTATTATTATTATTATTATTATTATTATTATTATTATTATTATTATTATTATATTAACTATACAGTATGGGGCCCAGTTCTCGGCCGGGTCCAGTTCTCGGCCACTTTGTGTTCAACGCGTTTTTTCACGCCTCAGTTGAATTAAAACAAAAAGTTATTTACATCCAGCGATAGACTGATTCTTGTGCTCTAAGTATCTTCAGTTTGATCCTTCAACTCGCTATAGAAAGCTCACACGTCGAGTTTACGCGGAGGTAGGTTAATTTGTTTTCCCGAAATCTTGTTTGTTTACGGCTCCTTGAAATTCTTGGATGCAGTTAAATTCGTATTTTATCCGAAAGCCCCAACCAAAAGAGCTAATTTTTTGCATGTGAAACGTTAAATAATTCAGCTTTCTGCTTAAGTTAACTTCTCGTTGATTCTTTGTATTTTGTTGGTCTTAATTTACTTCGGAATTTTTCCGTGCGACTTTTGCGTATTTGCCAGTTCTCGGCCACCCTGCTCGCTATCACAGCTTAGCGCTTTGGTTTTTAATCTAATTTCATCTACTGCAGCCAGAATAAAAGAAAGAAATGTTTTAAAAATAAAGTTCAATTAAATCTCTAAGTTTTGAGCTGACTCTTGTCTTGTTTATTATTTCTACAACACCTAACTCTTTCAAGACCTTTCCACTGCAAAGTAAACCATCTAAATGCATTGGTCACACAACACAATTCTGCGGTTTTGCAAGAACCTGCAAATAGGCAAGCAACTAGGCGCGTTAAAAACCTTCCTTTCTAAAGTAAAACAAAGCCTCATAAAAATAATTTGCGATCGATATAACATAAATACGTTTACAGAGTGATTTTATGACTGTGAAAATTAATTGAGCCTTTTTATACGGAAATTACGCATAAGCTTTTTGGTGGCCGAGAACTGGGCCCGTGTGGCCGAGAACTGGGCCCACAAAAGGAAATTTTATTTTTATTATTGTTCGGGATAATTAATTATTAACCGGTCGATAGCTTTACACCAAAAAGCTGAATAATGTAGAAAGCTCTGGGAGAAATTTCAAGTTTCTTTGGTTATTCTGAGGAAAGAAATACTAGTTTACGTCTAAAGTGGCCGAGAACTGGGCCCCATACTGTAGTTAGCAGTCCAGATGTGACCGCAGCCATTGTCACTAAAAGGAATAACGAGATTTGGCGTTAGAGATTAACAAGTTAAGACTATTCCCCAACTTGCGCATGTCAGCAGCTGTGAACTTCAACATCAAAAAAATGTGCTTCGTCTTTTTGCCATTATCTAGAATTTTTGAAAGAGCAACCACTTTTTCGATAACAGTGACTTCTGAATGGATACGTGCGTTTGGCCGTTGTTTTATTTTTATAATTTTATGTTTGTTTTTGCGGGTGATGGAAGGATGCTTTAAACACAAATAAAAGATTAAGATCTCAAAATATAGGGCTCTAGCGCTGCGGGCGCCATATAAAGAGGGCTCCGGACAATATGCATGGCAGATGTTTTCAGGACTCCACGCTCTGCAAAAAAGTAATATTAGGGTTCCAAGCAGAAAAAAGATGGGGCTTTGATCATGCTCCACGGCAAATATGTTACAGCTCCCGCCACTCTCTCTCTCTCTCTCCTCCCCCCTCCCCCCCCCCCCCCGGTTGGGACCCTGACTACTGATACCAAAACCAACGATTTAACAAACTAAATGTGCAATGTCAACATGTACGTACATTCCGTGGCAAATTAACTACGGCATCCGTATATGATGATTAACATTTTAAACGATTACCTCGGGACCACGAAGCAGGATTCCTACATCACTTCCCTGGGAATTACACGTTGTGCTGAGAATCTGACTGACCATTTGTCTGTTTCTCTCTGTTTCATGTAGCACCTGGTCAAGTTTCTTCTCATCTAAATGAAGGAAGTGCAAAGACGTTAGCTCTGATGTCTTACTTAATAATGACCAATGCGACTTAAGATCAACAACAATTTCAGCAACAATTTCTTTTGTCGTTAATTCTCTCGATGTTTTTGGTACTTTCTACTATCGTAGCATCGTATCGTAGCAACTCCCTGGGATATGACCAATCACAGGCAACCGCAGTACTCACGACTAACAAATAATACTCCCCAGGGGGGCAACGAACAATAACGTCAATGCAACTTATTAGAATTCTGCGAACCTTGCAAAATCCATCATTCTCTGAAGAAGACCGCAGAAGGCGATCGAAAATTTGGAGTATCCTTTATATTGTTAGATCTGTTTTAAAGATTTTTATATTTTAAGCTATGACCACAGATCGCTCCAGCAGTTTTAAATAGATGACAGTTAGCTAGTTTTTACTTTTATAAAATAATTAACAATTATTGGACGAGGTTGAACAAAATATCGTGATTTGTCAGTAGCGAGCAGATCAGTTAGTTCAATAATTGTTTTATCATTCGATCACTAAATGTTTTTTGCAAAATTACCCTCGGGAACTGGAAACTCTTCGCTTTGCTGAGGTGATGCAGTCGAAAGCATTACTTCGCCTTCAATGACACGAGCTGTTCTTCATATAATTCTCTTTCTTTCAGATATTGCCGAAACACATTAAGGAAAATTTCCTGTGTCTTCTTTGCATTTCCGCTGTTTTTTTCCGGGTCTAATAGACAACTCAAACCATTCTCCCACAACTCTGGAAAACGAGTTGCTGTTTTTCTTCGAAAGTGGACACAACTATGCATGAGCAGAATGTCACTTGCAGCAAAATCTGCGCATGAGTAGACCATTATTTGCAGGAAGTTATTTGAAGATCACGTGGTGGGCCCTCGGCCAATGAAAAGGAAGGAAAAAGTGCATCGAATGATAATTTAGTTTATTGGAACTCATTTCCGGTAAAACAAACACATTTTCCAAGCCCCATGGCACTTCGTTATGTCGGGTTTCACTCTTTCTGTATTGTAATAAATAATTTGTAGCTTTAACCCTTCTAGAAGCTTTATCATTTAGTTGCAACAAATTCTTTAATTCCCCTAAACAAAACTTGCCTGTTTTCAAAGTCCCCTGAGAAATTAAGTACCTTATTACATGAAATTTTCGCGACACGTTAATTTCGCGAATTTCGCGATTCCAAAAAAATCGCGAAATTAAAGTGACGCGAACAATAGTGTCGCGAACATAACATGACACGAAAATTAAGTGACTCATATTATTAACTATGTATTATGTCAATAATCAAGAAAGAATAAGGTTAGTACCACTGAAGGAAAGAATCTTCAATGTAAATGGATGTTGTCGTCAATTGACTCAAGAACAATAACTCATGCACGTACAAGCATGACCTACTTGTAGCTATTGCCGAGATTTAGTTCCGCCCTTGCGTTTTTTGTAATTTTGACGTTATTGTTCCTTTGATGAAGTCGTTTTATTTAATTCAAGGACATGTTTAATAATATTGCCACGGAAATGTATATTGTGTCTTACGCAAAAACGCGAATTAAAGTGATTCAAAATACAAGATTTCCGCAAAATCGCGAAATTTAAGTGTCGCGAAATATGCGCCCCTCAAAATCGCGAAATTAACGTGTCGCGAAAATTTCATGTAATAAGGTATTTTGTGAAATACAGAACGCGCAAGGTTCGTTTATGTCCGCCATAATCACTGTCCTTTGTCAGCAAGTTATCGCTCGCATTTCTCGGCATAAAAAATTCTCAGTGACGTCATCAGTTTTTTGCATAAAACAGTCGCTGACTGTTAGCAACCTCGCAATCTGATTTGCTTAACACAGACACCTACTGTCGATAGATAGAAGGCCTTGGGAACGCGCGTGTGGTTTTTCGTTCGTTATGGCGGAAAAGTATTAACCAAGCCTTTAGTAATTCAGTTTTATCGATATTATATTCTAAAAAATTAGCCACAGGGTTATATAACTCGCTGTCGCTTTCTTCGACTTTGATAGTTGTCTCGGGCTTCGTCCATCACTAACTGAGTTGTGCCGGTGCAAACCTGGAGCTCACGGCCACTAAAGAGGGATTCCTGACCATATAAATGTATTGAGTTAGAAACAAAAGTGACATTATGCAGCATTTACCTGTTACAGGAAACAAATTTGTATGCTTTGCGAAGTAGTCCTCTTCCAGGTCTCCAAAAATGTCCGACTTTATGAACTAAAAACAAACGGAGGACAAACGACATTTGAATATGGTCACCATGCTCTAAAAATATATGTATAGATTACCACATGATTTCAAGTGAAATATAGAATACTAATAAACACAAGCGATTTTAACAAAGGCCAAAAAATAACTGATCTATTGCGAAATTGTTTTTGCAATTTTTTAATCCTTACACACTTTACAAGTGCTACATTGCATGGGAAAATCATGTGATTATTTGTAAATAATACACATACAATAACAGACTTGTTTATAGTGATTCAATGAAGGTAACTAATGATAATAACAATAATAATAATAATAATAATAATAATAATAATAATAATAATAATAATGACAATGAAAATGATGATGATGATGATAATAATATCACTTTATTTATATATTGCTATTTTTATCGCTCTCCGATAAGGCTTTACAAATTATACACAAGAAACAATTATCTTACAATATTAAAAGGATCTATCTATATGAAAACTTCATATTATACACTATATAATGAAAAATAAAAAAACAAAAGATCGATAAAAGATTAAAACGACCAATGCAGTATAATATAAAATATATAATATATGCTGTACAGTGTAAACTAATCATGACCAGCAAAAAAAAACTCAGGACAGGAGTTCAACTATAAAATACGGATTATTTGACATTAGTCTTCAAGCGTAGAAAACAGAGACAAAACTAGCCGGAAAAGTCATTGCATTTTGAAGCAAAAAGTAATCCAATGCCCCTACAGCCACAAAACAGATAATCGAGAAGTCAAATCTGCAATAGAGTATGGAAGATAAAATGTTTCGATCTGAAATTGGGGAACTTTTCGGGAACCATATTTCCACCAAAATTCTAAGTAGTGCCTCTTCACCCTGTATAATATGGAATAATACCGACTCTCGGTCGTTAGCTTATGGTATGTCTTTTGGAAAAAAAAAAAACTGGAACAGAGCACGAACTGTTCCGTAAAACAAAACATAAATGATTATCGAAACTTCGGCTGACATCAAGCAGTTAAAAAATCTCTAGTGAAATTACCTCTATGTCTACATCTCTTTCAGTATCCTCATCTCTCGTTATCCCTGCCACATGCCAAAGTAACTTGCCGAATCTGTAGATGATATTAAGCGGTACTGGTATTGGATCATAGTCCGCGTATGCCTCAATTGTAACCGCCCTCTTGAAAGACCACTCTCTTATCGAGTTTTCCTTGAAATAATTCAAAATAACGTCAAAAAGGTTAATAATTCCAGAACATGGAGTGCAGCTGCTGTGACAGAAAAAAATAGGCAATAAACTAGGCTATGCGGTTCACAGTGAAACCTAGAGCAAGCTTGATATCAATGGAATTACGAACGTTTGTGGTAGTACGTCAAAAGGCGTTGGATTTTGTTCTTGTGACAAGGTAATGAGTTCTTGCGAGATCAAAATTCAAAAACCTACCTCGTTAAAACATTGAAAATAAAGAACGACAATAAAGTCTTACTCGAAAAGCTACAGTTGCTCCCGGCTACGCCTCGAGCAACTCTAACGCATCTCTCAGTGCTCTCCAAACTTCCCGCGTACATCCATAACTCGATAGAAGCCCGCTAAGCATGAATCAATTCTTGTGTCACCAATAAGTTTTTACAGCTGAACACAGCAAGGAGGCCAAAAGTGTGACATTCTTTTTCTTGACATTCTTTTGTGAAGTCAATTTCCAATCAGATACCGATGACAGCTTCCAGTACGAAAGAATGCGAATTAATCAAGGTGGTCACATTTTTGGGCCACATGCTGTAAAAAGCAGAGTTAAAACCTGTTTTTGACTTTCTTACTGAAGAGGCCCTCTAGCAAAAATGAACTTAAAATATAGTCTCTCACCTCCGTTCGCTCATAGGTGTGGGAAAGCAAAGCTATCAGCATATTTATGAGAAGGATGACGCCCAAGATAAGAAAAACAGAGTACAACAGCAGAGCAAGAGTTCCTGTAGGCAGGTCTACAGACATCATAGGATCGAATTCTGATGACCCCAGTAGAGAAAATCCCAGGTGCTTGAACATTGTCCACCAACTGTCAGATAATGACATTATTGTAAAAATTCTGAAAGCAATTTCAATTGCCAAGGCACAGTTTTTACGAAACAACTTCTGATATTCTGTTATTCAAGTATTATATAATAAGGCTCTGTATTACTTTCAATAAAAACTACTTATACACGCAAGACAAAGAAATAAAAAATACAATACAGAGAAATATTTTTGACAAAACAATTCTTGCATGTAAGCCATTTTAAATAGTACAGTGGACTTTTTAATAATAAGACCGCGAGCTCGAGGTTTCTATCGACTAACAGTTGGCCGGGTAATCGATAGAAACCGACAACTAGCAGTCTAATTGCGGGCCCAAGAGAGGCCCGCAACCCTAATCTTGTCAGTGACCAGCGGATTGCGTATTACGCGTGCGCGCCACGTTTATAAAGGCTATCTGCAAACCGGAAGTTGAAAATTTTGTTCTTCCACTAAGAACGATCGGAATGCACAAATGTGTCAATCACGACAGTTTGTCGTAATACCGGAAGAGAAAATCTGTTCTCTTAAAACGATTGTCACATAAGATCTAGGATTCTGTCACATGGAAGATTGCAAACATTACAATTTGCAGACTTGTTTTACGGGTGTTGCTTTTGCGAAAATTTGCTCTGATTGTATCACGCATAAGCCACGGCAAAGCGAATGATTCCAACAACGGTTATTCTCGAGAAATTCGCTATAACACTGACAACATAGCGAGTTTATCGACCGAGGAAAATCACATCTCAATTCACACCGCGTGCTCGACTATCACGACAGTTTGTCGTAACACCGGAAGAGAAAATCTGTTCTCCAAGAACGATTGTCACATAAGATCTTGGCTTCTGTCACATGGAAGATTGCAAACATTACAATTTGCAGACTTGTTTTACGGGTGTTGCTTTTGCGAAAATTTGCTCTGATTGTATCACGCATAAGCCACGGCAAAGCGAATGATTCCAACAACGGTTATTCTCGAGAAATTCGTTATAACGCTGACAACATAGCGAGTTTATCGAACGAGGAAAATCACATTTCAATTCACACCGCGTGCTCGACTACAGTTCACTAAACTGTCAATCCGACAAAAAACAACTCTGACTGGTTCGCGGCCGGTTAGCGGCAATTAAGCGTGATTTATCATTAATCGCGCCACGTTAATAAAAGGCGAGCACAACATAGCGAGTTTACCGACTGAGAAAAATCACATCTCAATTCACACCGCGTGCTCGATTACACTTCCCAAAACAATAAAAACATGCATTCCTTGCGTGACGCGTTACTCGGGATAATTGTCTTTTGTCCATTTTTAAAATCATTCATCGACACTGCCATCTATAAAATTACGCACTTTCGTACCAGTACCTTTTCTAAGTGCGTCAAGGCCCGCACTTTCTAACCTGTGGTTACCACTAGTATATCTAATACTTTTCGGCCTTTTTGCACAAAAACCGCGCGCGAAGACCGAAGGCCTTCTATCGATTGATTGTAGGTGCCTTTGTAGCCAATCAGATCATGAGTTTACCAATAGTCAGCCACTGTTTCATGCTAACGACTGTTTGTTTGCGCATTCGAGGTTACACTTACACCTAATCGTATCTTTTTGACACGCTTGGGCGGCATATAACGCGAGTTTAGTCGAGTCAAGGCTCTTGTACCCCTGGTGAGGCCAAACGAGCCTGATGTGCCGCCAAGGGATACCAAGAAGGTACGATGAGGTATTTACCATACCTAAATTTGGCCAAAAATCCGGCGATATCAGGTCAGCGACTTGATATCCCAGGAATCACGACAAAAGACAAGGCCTTTAATTGGCTAACTGTGAGAAAATAAATAGTCATTGTGTGAACTTATAATTACCATGAAATTCCATTTTTTTTGCAAACACTAAAAATAAAAAATAAAAAACGAATCAGTAATTTACAAAGTATAATTAGGAATAGCCAACTGTCGATTTATAATTCCAGAATAAACCTTTAAACACTGGGCATTGTTATACCACAGACGCGTAGTCCGTCTGGACGAACTTGGGCAAGTTATTTCAGTGCGTCTGATTGAGCGTCTCAGGTATAGAAAGACACAAGACGAAAATGTGTTTTAGAGCGTCTTAAACGACAAACTTGGCTGAGACAAATAATCCGTCTGCTTATATAAAAAGACAGCACCACTCGAATTAAAAGATTGCTTGGCTATGCGTCTCAGTGAAAAGACGGGGACAAGAAGGATATTTCGTCGAAACGACTTGTTTCTTTTTGTGGGTGTTAAGTGACAAACTGAACATACTCGTAATTCGTCTGGACTTGGTCTGGACGTATTATGCTTTTGTACACGCTGTTGTAGTATAAAAAGGGTCATTGTTGTGCAACTAACTGAGCATATGGGTTTGCTATTCACGATGTAGCGTAAGCTAAGGGTTGCTTAAATTCGTGTTTACAACTACAGCCATGCAGAATGGTTAATTTATGTTTACTTCAAAAAACAACATAAGGAAATCATTAAAATTTAGGCAAAAAATTGTTGGAAAAATGTCGACTCACATGCCATGTGCATCTCTACTTTCTCCAATGAAAATCTTCTCAGCCATGTACACTTTTGCTAAAGCAAAAGAGAAAGCCAAAATGGCTACTACGAACTGCCCAAGTACTATGCGTATGTCGCTGAGAATGCTAAACAAGGCGATCTGGATGGTGCCAATGTGTTTCGACTGTTCCATTACGTGGCCAAAAGCTCTGAACGTGAGGCACAGGGAGTTGAAGCCGTACAAAAAGCTTGAGATGAGAAGAGCTCTGTTATTCACCCCTTGTTTGGAGCACGTGGCAACATAAACTCTCAGTAGGAATGTTGCCAAGTAAACTAGTAGACTGATGAAGTCCAGCCTGTTCCAGCAATCACTGAATTCAAAGCAAAGCATCTCTAATTTACGCAATCAATTTGACAAATCTATCACATTCCATAACTTACACTCCACATGATACTGTACCTCAGAATACTCAATGACTACATCAAATGTACACAACTGAAGTCAAACGACGACAAAGTTCTACACATTTTATGGCGTCATTTCCATGCTCTATAAGCATCAGACCATGGAATAAATGTGGTTGATTTGCTTTTTTGCAATAACACTTAAAATTTACCAGAGGGAAAACCAAGGTGACGTCGCGTGCGGGTAAGACAGTGTGAAAGATCGCCTTTTTTGCTTGAAACTGACGAGTTCGTCGGACATTTCACCACGCACGCGCCGTTTTCTGTTTTTTTTTTTTTCTTTTTTGCAAACATCGCAACTAGTTCTTAAGTTTTGGCAAAGTGTCTTTTAGTTTAATTAACGTCTTACGTCAGTAAGCTCTTCTTCAGGCAACAAAGGAGATCTGCGTTACTATTGCTGAAAAGATCTGGAGAAATGGAAAAAGTTTGGCAATTTTGCCCAACAGAATTCCACATATTTACATATGAAGGAATGAGTAATGATGCCCCCTATGTGAGTGTGAAATTGAGATAGACCACTACACCTGGGACTACGTCCCCCGGCTCTTTACCAAGAGTGTGTGGGTTCTTTAGCGTCCCACAGAATTTATTACATGTGCAAGGCTTGTGAGACTGAGCCTACGGTTTATCGTCCTTATCCGAGTAGACTAGAATATCTAACCATTCGCAGATGTCATTGCAACATATTCTCCTCAATTCCACCATTGTCACCTAACAATGCGACAAATGCTGACGTTCCTCTTTGCGCTGGTTTGGAAATATCTTAAGCTGCGTTCACATTTAACCCGAAACATGTTTAGAACAAACATGTTTCAACGGAACAGGTTTCACCTAAACATGCTTGTTATTGCATTGTTCACATTAGGTGTTAGTTTCAAACACGTTTCATGCCTGCTGTGTAATTTATGCGGCTTCACGGTTCTTGCATAAATCTTCACCGTAAAAATATAGCTCGAAATTACAATAAAGTTTCCATTAAATCTTTGTCTTTCTGTCTACTTTCAAGCCCTTCGATGAAGCAGGGCTTTCAAGCGTTTAGCAAGAAGACAGTATTGTCCGAATTTGCGCTAACAGTCGGTAGCAGAAGATTTTTATTTTGTGAAGTTTGTTTTTCAATTGCAATTAATGCTGCAATGCTGCGCGCTTGTAGCCGCCGTCGTAACCTTTCGTGGCGATATTTTGCCAAATATTCTGCTTTCTATCCGTCATCGATAATTCATATGTATCGCTTCATTAGCCCATATTTTAAATAAACATATGGTCTCATAGAAAGCCCAAATTTGAAGCTTTTGGGAATTCGCCTCCTGACCGCATGTCCGCCATTTTTAACTTGTTTAGCCTGATCATGATTGAAACTACCTCGTGAGGTAGTTTCAATCATGATCAGACTAATCTTGTTTCAATCATGATTCGCGCAATGCACTGCCTGATGTGAACACTTTTCACAGCGAAACATGTTTCATTCGTGATGAGACTAATCATGTTTCGGCCTAATGTGAACGCAGCTTAAGTCACACGTTGTTTATTTTTGGATTTGATTGGCTGAAACAAACTGTCCTATTTTTCTGAAATTAGACAACTGTTGTATCTTTAAATAAATGTCCTGATTGAAGCTATAAAATTAAACCTTAAATGGACAGTTCTCAGAAATTAACAATAATAATTGCGCTGACAATATTGGATAGCTATATAGCTAACTTAAATTTTTGTGTTTCCTCTCACGAGGCCCTTTCTTGTGTCTTGATTTCACTGTTATATATCTTAATTCAGTGTGGCTAATAGTACCTTGTTTCCACATGACGGAAGAAAAACAAAACGTACAAATCAGGTTTTTCCATGTTGTCATGCCTCATTAGTATACAGTGCTGAGATATATAGATACCTGAGATATATGCAGAGTGATTTCAAAATAATGTAGTTTGATTTGTCTCCGTCGTCCTGTCTCTCGTCTTGTCGCTTTAAACGTTGCACAATGTCACAGATCTGTTTCCATTCCACCAGAGAGCGGCCCAAGAAGAAAATGAGGATGGCCCACTCCAACCCACTGAACTCTGTGGTTGACGGCGCTAGGCACAGTGCATAGTGCAGGACAAGCAGGGTTAAGTAGCTCAAAGTGTCACGAACAAATTTTAAGTAAGGAATTTCCAGGTACATAAGATAAGCACCTGCAACTAAATTTTAAAATCAGAAATTAACTTCTGGTTTAGTATAATGTTAGCAGAAAAAACTACGTTTTGTCGTTAGCTATAATCATCTTATATCCAACAAGTGCGCATGGTGTAACTTCTGCAGTTTTTATTAAATAATTAACAAACGTTAAGTCATGAGCGTGTGAATGAGGCAATGTTTTACAAACCTGTATCAACATTCCATTTGCTTGTAGTTGCATTTGCCCCTGTACACAACAACGAGAAATGCTGGTATAAATTGAATGATTGCACTTGCCATTTGTATAGTTTGTTTATCACTCATGTTTCCGACCCTACATTAATAACATTCTGTTTATACATTTATTTAAAACATTGTTGTGATAAGTTAAGTAAACTTGCCTCTACTTGCGAATATATTTGGCCAGGACTTGCGTGCACGTGCGTTGACTTGCGTTCACTTTGGTTGGGATCAACAAATGACGTTCGATCAACTTACGCTGACTTGCGTTGGGTGTCCGAGCGATAACAAACTCGCGCTGACATGCGTGCAGATTTAATCCCAGCGAAAGTGAAAGTGAAAGAAAGTCATTGCAAGTCAATGCAGTTATGGATGTGCACATAAGTTAGAGCACGAAAAAAGCATGCGTAAGAGTTACTTGAAGGCAAGTCAACTGAATCGATAGAGGCTTTTTTATGGAGGGGATGTAGACCTTTTGCATCTAGGTGGGAGGGGGTAGACTAGCGGCACAGACCCAGGGGTTGTTTGGTCAGGGCGACACGAAATAAACAGAACTGCACGATCGATGTAAAAAATTTTAAAATAAAGCATTTAGTGAGAGTAAGAATTACGAGATAAAGTAACCGCACCTGGGAAATAACTGTTATCACCCTTTTCCCAGAACTACCAGGTATTACCAATTCATGTCTCAGACGAGGCTCAAAATTTGTCGTATCGTATTTTTTGTGTGTCCAGACAATGAATTGCATCTAATCACACCTTTTGTTTTCAGTCAGAGAAGCGATACACTGCCCGCAAGAAAACCATGAAAGAAACGTTTTCCTGAAAATTGATATTAGCCAGAGAAAATCGCCCAGTTGCAAAACTCGCAGTCAAGCTATTCCATGTTAATTCGCATTCTATGTAAATTTCTTAGTCACTGTCTGATTGTTTTTGCACCCATGCTTACAATGATTTTCCGACACAGTTTTATCGATGAAACCTCCTTTGAATAAGTATGCACAAGTTTGACGATCAATGGCAAAAACAACCTCATGTAAGAAGGCATGAAAGCGGCGCGATCACATGCAGTTCAATGCAATTAATTGGTACATGTTTATGTAATCGCATGGGCCTGAGGGCAATTAGGTGGCTGATAACGGTTTTAGGCATTTTCCAGTCCTTTTACTTTGATAGGTCGTTACTACAATTCTTTATCAGTTGCTATTACACTTATGGCATGAAACAAATGCCCAATCATTGGTCGACAAGTTGTGATCATTTTCCTTTCATTAGTGGTTAAAATAGCATCAGTACAATCTGTTAAATACACCCTTAATTTTAGCTTTCAGTGCTAATAACTTGAAAATGAGCTGGTTGACCCCCATTTTTTATTGTTGAGTTATGATCAGCATGTCATGATACAACTTTTGGCAAAGTTTAAAGAAATTCTGTCAGAGCGGTTCAGAGCCACCTTAATATTTTGAAAATTTAAGGTGGCTCTGAACTGCTCTGACAGAATTTCTTTAAACTTTGTAATCATGCCCTCTTGATTAAGTGCACTCGTGATTTAGAGAAAATGCTCTCTGTCTCAGCCAATCAGCATTCAGTAATTTTGCCCCGTATGTGATAAGACATAAAAATATAATGCCACAGATTTTGTACCCAGTCAGAGACCGGATTTTTGAATGACACTGCAATTAGCCCGATAGGAATTAATTCCCAGGGTCAGTTGCTCTATTCCGCTCAAATTTCATCGCCTTTTTTCAGTGTTGTTATTATTTCTTTGTTAATAATTTGATTCGCCGATTGGCCGCTTGGTTGACTACGTTTATTACTTCATGCAGATACCTTTTTTTGTTGATTTTTTCAGCGATGAAAATACAGCAAAAAGGATGAGAGAAAACATTAGATCAAAAAGACAGCAGATACTGAGGAGTGGTTTCCAGTATTTCCATTTCTTTATAAATTCACGGCCATGCCATTTTCGGTGCACTTCTTCATGTATGACCGGATGTGTAAAAAACTGCGGTTAAAAGAGAAATTATAATTACTTTTTATTATATTTAGTTTTTTTCAACATTAATGCGTTTGTGAACTATGCATGACAAATTAACGTTCTTGGAACTGACATTTGAATTAGCCCAAATGATTTATAATTTTTTTATTGGCGTGAAAATATCTCTTCAAAAATGACAAAGATTGGTAATAAAAATGCGGTGAAATCCCGATTTCACTGCAAGTCGTTTCGCTTGGATTTGCCTCACTCATTAAAGCACTGCAATATTACCCACGATTTCTCAAACTCTCGATTTCGCGAGCCAATTTTGGTTTCCCTTCGAGATTCCACTGTAATACTGCCGAATTATTACAAGAAAAGGAATAAACGAATAAGTTAATGATCTTTTTCTCTTCATAATACCTTTTTCTGTTCGAACTCAACAGCGTCGTACAAAATTTCATCCAGGAGATAGTCTCCAAACTGTTTACGCAGCCCTTCATCACTCCTCATTGGATCAAGTAAACTGGTAGTGAACTCCTCCACAGAGTTGGCCAACTGATTAAACCTTTCTATATCGGGACCCTTCTTTTTTGCCAGTCTACGTAGCTCGAAGTTCACCTGTTTGAGCCGGAACACGGACATTTAAATCATCATAGATCATTACAGATCATATAAATTAAAATTTCTAATCAAAGATAGGCCGCAAGTTAACAAAGTTCACTATACAGCAAGCACAGTTAGCGAAATTTATAAAAAAAATCAATAAAACGTACTTCAAAATGTGAGGGAATTTTAATGCCAATTTAAATGACAGCAATTGAAAAGCTTGGCCTGAAAAGGCAAAGTGTGCTAAAGAATTTTCTAACTTTATCAAAGGACCTTATTTTAGAAATAAACTTCTAAACACGTTTAAGTAAACGTTTTTATTCCAATATTCCAAAGTTTCAAGAGGGCCAAATTAATAAGAAAAATTATTAACTTATCGTACAAGAATTAATTCATCTCGATCTCGTTTTGTTTATTAAGGTAGCCATTTTAACTGCCCACATAGACAGTAGATACATGGTCTTCTACTTTCTTCTAAATGGCAATAATTTTGGACTGTGATCTCTAAGTTGTTATTTTTTGCATTCGGTGTTTCTTTGCTTTTCTTTTGGTGGTAAGAGTGGGGGGGGGGGGGGGGGGTTGAAAAACGATGATAAAACGTATTTACAGTGTTAGTTAATCGTGTTTGTCGACTACCATTTGCCAACATTTTTTAACTTTAAAATTCTCGACATATTAATTACTTTTATCTTATCATCATACTAATGCTTAGACATTATAACTACTGTACATACCTTCATTCCAATTCGCAGTGAACTAGAATTACAATTTTGGAATTCCCTTGGTGTAATCTTATTCTCAATTTCCTCAAAATTGCCCCTCTTTATCGTCTTTATCAATTCTTTCTCTTTGCTTCGTTGGTTACTTTTGTCTAGAATTAGAAATTATGTTACCGGGAACTGTTTAACTCTCTGTAGAAGTGAGTGTATGAGGTGTCATACATTTCAGTGAACTGCGGGTGAAATATTAAATACATGAAAGACCATTTGGAAAGGCTTAAAAAATCCAGGCTTGAATGCTCATTCGATCGTGTTCTATTTGCGGGAGGGTTTCTTAGTTTCGATTTGGTTGTCATATAGGTCACGTGGTTGTCTGTGACATCGCCGAATGCTCGTGTTTCTTTGTCGAAATGTTCATCGTCAGAAACTTTGTCTAGTCTGAAAAAGCTTCCACATGCAGAATTTATTCATTCATTCATTCATTCATTCATTCATTCATTCATTCAGAATAGAAACTTACTGTGTAATAGTGTTAAGCGTAATGTTGAAAAAGTCATCTCTCACACGTGTCAGCGATACGTAGGATTTATAAAGTCACACCCATGTTTGTGTGATCGCCCTGCTTCAACTGCTTCAATTTTAATTTCTCTTATAAGTGCTAGTACTGCATAGTAAAAGTTAAAATAACTGATATGGAATACATCAGCTGCCAGCTGCTTCAAAGAAATTGGATTTTGTGTGCTAAAACTAACCAAGCACTGAAGGCTTCTCACAACTCGCGACACAGCCCATCCTATGATACCAAAAGAAAAAAAGCAGTGCATTAAATTGAAGATAATTCCGCAGTAACCCTTTATTCCGTAGTAGTTTATTTTATATTTTAGGGCCAGTAAAAACTTACAAAAAATTATTTTAACTTATTTCTTGAATTCAGTGTGACTGCTTTCTAATGGGGAGCGAATGATTTTGTTCGAATTTAGGGATTTTCAAAGACTTGTTTGATTGACTTACAGAAATCGATCATACAGTACTTGAATCCCGATAACTCGAACCCTCAATAACTCGAACCTCCCGCTATCGGGATTCAACTGTATGCGATTAAAGGTGTCAGGGCCGTAACCAGACCTTGGCATAGACGAGGCAACATCTTGCTAGGAGATTTTGGGGGCATGTCCTCCAGAAAATTTGGATAATAGAAACCTTGAAACTCTCCCTTAAACATTTTTCATAAGGTATTTCTGAAAAAAACAATCTTGTTCAACTGGGGATTATTTCTCAACTAAACATACCTGAGCGTAGTGAGTCCAGTTCACTAATAAACATAATTATATTATGTGCCCCAGGGTTACACTATATACGTGTATATATGTGTATGTACAAGTGCTTACTTTATTGTCTCGCTCCTGGACGGCGTATTTTTGAGGTGTTTTTTGGTTAGTTAAACTAACCTATCCTCAACGGTAGTCTAAGACTACTGGTGCGCTCGTCTCCAGAGATCCACCTTGTGTACCACAAGTGTTGGATCACTGAGGTGGGAGAAATAAGTACTTTTCTCCCATTACCACCATGCCTTACGCAGTGCTGACGAGTCCCAAAGAGGACGAAACAGCTGTCCACTGCTAGGCTGGTGTGTTACCTCAGTCTGGAGATGAGCAAAGTGCACATACCTGAGCGTAGTGAGTCCAGTTCACTAATAAGCATAATTATAAACATATTTTGTTCCTAATTTTAGGTTAAAATCAAGACGAGGCAAGTGCCTCGTCTTGCCTCTTGCTTGCTACGGCTCTGGGTGTTTTTTCTTTATTTTTTTGAATTCTCCGTTAACTTGTGTGATTCAGTTCAAATGGGAGTGCCACATTATTTTAGTTTTATTCTTATTATTATTCTGCTACACCCACTTTACTGTTTGAATTATGAAGTTTTGTTCGTTTTGAAAACAAGTTGTGCCAAAAAATCGACCTTTTTGCTGGATTTCCACTGGTGCGTAATTTTTTACGTGCGTGAAAAAAATTAGAGACAATGTATGAACGACTTGCGTAAACGTGAACGCAAGTCGTTCATACATTGTCTCTAAATTTTTTCACGCACGTAAAAAATTACGCGTCAGTGGAAATCCACGTTTAGGATAAGGGAAACAACCGGATGTTCATTCCTTCACAGCACCGTGCTCAGAAACCGGAAACGGAAGTCAATAGCACTCTGTTGTGCACCATTACAAGTGGTAGAAGCGGATGTTTTGGAACGAGGAATGAAGCTTATTACAAAGAATGTTTTGACCATATAGGAAAAAAATACACTGCAGTACAACTCAACGGTAACACATATATGCTATAAAATGCAAGGATGCAGAGGATGCTTGCTTTTTAAGACTTTCAAGGCTTTTTAAATTTCTGTTCCCTTAATTATATATATATATATCATATTAGCTATTAGCTATTATATTCTTCCTCCGATGATGTTATCAATTGTGTGATTGCAGACGGCCGAGTTGCACTCTACTTGCACGTATTTACACATCGCAAGGGTAATTATTCGGTTTCCTATCCCGGCTTATATCTTGTTTGTCACAACATTCTACCAGATCAAAAGTTCCTTTATGTTTTGCGTATCGTTGCTTATGCCAAGAAACCTACCTGCAGCGGGCTCTGAACTGATCTGAACAGAGGTGAAAAAAGGACAATCCAATCAGTTAGGCGAACGAAGTTGTTTGTAATTTCGCACGAGAACTGACACGGTTGTGTGACAATGCGGTATGTATTTGTGGTCAAAAAACAAAGGCGACATTTAGTCATTGTTCCTAATAAAGATGAAAACATTTCTTTTGCATCACAACATATGTCTTGCTTTTTGGCAAATTGTTATAGCCAACCAGCGTCTTGAAGTACTATGATCACATACAATCTATAATCATGCAAAGTTTTTGAGAGCAAAAAGAATAATCCAGTTTACCGACTAAGAGAACCACCGAGGTCCTGTTTAGACATCGCTTCCTTTCAACCAGTTTAAAGATACCTACAAGCTCTGCAAACTGAAAGATAAAAATTCTTCTTTACCTTTGTTGTATGAGCGAAACAACCTGGCTACATCAATTAAACTTTGTTTTAGAATTTGAACCCCTCCACCCATGCATATCTGCCTTCACAACAAATGTGCCAACTACCACCCGTTAGTGTCTCAAGCATGTATGGTCTCAAGTGTTCCGGTAGTTGGAAAAGATTGCAAGTAAAATCATGCAGAACTAGAAGTAAGTCCTTAGTCTAAGATAGGAAACGGATCAGTACAGAGATTTGTGGACAGTGAGCGCCAGAGCGCGGTATTTCTTTGTCAGGGCCTTTCTAGACTGTAATACAAGTTGAGCGCGTCAAGGGACCGGCGGCCATCATAGTTTTGTACACGTCACAGCAGAATATTCATCTAGCATTTTGGTTGGAACTTGTTTATTTGTAAAGCCTTTAGTTGTTGGGCATCAGAAGAGTTGAAATATGATGAAAAATATCACTAACTACTGGACAAAAGATATGATAAAAGAAAACGTTAAGCACGTTTTGTCTTTTACGAGCGGAGCAACATACCGCATTATCACACAGCCGAAAAGTTGTTCGCTTAAAGCACGAAACTTCAAAAAAAATGTTCAGTGCCCTTAAACAGAGCCAGATATATACAAACAGATAGGGAACCACTTTAGTCCATAAACTAACTAAAGGAAACCCGCAAGTTTAACAAACAAAATAAGTTACATTTACACTTCATTTGCGAACCCCCGGCGGGAATACTACATTTTTTATATGCAAAATACCAGGAGTAAAATTGCGAAAAACTCGCTCGGTCTTGTTGTTAGATGTTATGCGTGTCTTATTGCCTCCAATGTTGACTGATTGTAAGGGTATCATAAGGAGCAAATCAAGCACAGGCAAGGAATGTTTTTTACATTCATTTGCTGATGCGTATCTTAAATTTTTCTCATCGATTGTTTAAATGATCCCTAAGGGCTCATTTTAATGAACGCAACAATCCGTAATTCAAACAAACTATGTGTGTTCTCGGTAAATAATCGTAGGGTCCTCCATAACACTTGAACTCAAGGAACAGCTGGAACGGCGTGTTTGTAACTGGGGGCTGCCTGAGAAAAGTTAATGCTGTTTTATTATCCATTTCCAATGAGGTGCGGCCACCAAAACTAAAGGGCACGCAAATCACAGCCAATATCTTTGGTATTATCATATCATTACAGACCCACGTGGTCTGGTTAGAGATTTGTTGAAAGCAACAATTGTGATGCAAACGAACTTTTTTTTGTTCTCTTAGAAGCAGACCAAACCACAGAATCTTTTCTTTTATGAGCGGAAACACATACCACATTACCAAACAACTGTGACAATCCTCGAACGAATTTGTAAACAACTGCGTTTGCAAGCCCAACTTCAAACGGATTCCGTTAATCTTATCGTTTACCTTTGGTTTAAGTCGCTAAAGCTGCTGCATGTAGGTCTAGGTCTATTACTAAAAAACGTTTCTTGGGTGACTCGTGATATGGGAGAGTGTACTAGTAGCAGTATATTCAATAACCGTGTTGGCGAAACTGGTAAAACGTCGTTTTCGAACTTGCAATTGGTAACTGAGAAATATGACTTTCCTAACAAAAATAATTGTTCTGAAATTAATATAATATCAATAACCTTCAGTATACAAGTTGGCTTTTGATTCAGGCAGGCGAAAGGGACTTTACTCTTAATTGTCATGATCAGTAAGAATTAATCAGTAAATGAATGGTCCTAAAAGAAATTTGAGACTTTTGTGACTGATTTAAACTGTAAACTTCGATCAATTCGCACGATTCAGCCAACAGCTACAGTAGCCTAATATATCACACTGTTTCTTCTTAACTGAGATTTGCTGCTTTCATGTCATCACATCAGCACAGTTTGCAACGCAGTAATGTTCCTATCGATTATAACACTACTGTTTAAATAAATGTTTCTAACGATATAAAAATCCCTTTCAGACATCCTTCTTCAGTGCGTCTCAGGAACATTTCAGTCTAAGGGAAGTTTGGTGGAATCATAATAGAATGTTACATCTTTAGCAGGATGAAGCTGTACCCTGGCTCCATCAGGTAACTTCCACAGTGTCACGTTTTTATTCCGCATGTCAATCGTACAGCAGTTGCTAGCAGGATTTTTCATGATAAAATATTGGGCTTCCATGTATGGGTCGTTCGCTTGGACAGAGTTAAACTTGGTACAATTACTTGGCTCGACACCTCGATCCTTTACGTAAGAGCCTCCAACTCCCATGACAAAGTGTTGTACTCTATAATACAATTGCTCCAAGTTTTGAAAACCTGAAAGGCATGAAGACGTTACTTGTTGCACGATGGCCACCTGGTAAGCAAGTGACTCATTAATATGTAGGGTTGTGCAAATGAGCTTAAAACTCAAGGCAACGATTAATTCAAGCAGTAGAAATGACCAATCGCACCGTAATCTTTCATGTGGTGGTGTCAGATTATCGATTACTTAAAATTTGAAACTCGCCCCAGTTCCCTGCGCAACTTCGGAACGGCCGAATAGTGATCATATTTGTACGGGAATCAGCTGTTATATACGGTTAATATTTTCGGCATATTAAATTGGATAGCCATCCTTCCCATAAACAAGTAACGTCTTCATGTTTTTCAGGTTTTCGAAACTTGGAACAGTTGTATACGTACCAAGAAATGGTTTATTGTTCCGGCTGAACTTCTCACATTAAGCATTAGACAATTTTCCTTTTGTTCTTGGTTGCGCTGAGGTACTTTGGTCGAAGCTTAGCGGTGAAAACCTTTGTCGTGGGAGTTGAAGGATCTTACTTAAAGGATCAAGGGTTCGAGTCCGATAATTGCACAAAGTTTAGCTCTTTCCAAGCGAACGATCCATATTGACTTGAATGTCGTTTGCCTTTTGACTTTTCGAACTCATGCTTATCATAACCTGCGATCAGGCGTTATTTTTCTCGCGGCGGATGGGTCAACGAAAAAATGAACGCCTGATACAATTACTCGTCGAGTCGTCTGTAAAAAGTCCAGAATCTGGACTTTTTTCTGATTGGTCAGAAAACAAAAGGCAACATAAGAACTCTATCCTGATTGGCTAATTGAGTTCAAGTCTAATTTCCGGTCCAAAAATATCGCGCGTAGATGATTGTTATCTTCGCGCCGGGGTGTTGAGCGGAATGAAGTAGAGAGCGAGTTCTTCTAGCTTTTAGAAAATCTCTCAAGAGTTTTGTTTACAAAACATTTAAAGACGAACAAAGGGAGTGTATTCGACGAATAGTATTCTATTCTCACGGTCTTACCTGCCCTTTATAATATTGAGTTATGGGCGATCTGACGGAAGCCTTCGAGCGAGATGCGAGAAAACATAGACTAAGAACGGGGCTGACGGGAGGGTGGACAGAAAACTTAAAGAGGTCGAAGGCGACCGTGCGACAAGGACAGGAAAAACCGATAAGAATAAAATATGAGAGAAGACGATAGAGCAGCAGTTACCGACGCAATTTTAGTTAAAGTGGCAACATGTTAATTTGCTAACTCTCAAAAAGGGTAATTTAAACACATGTTTGTGAGAGTAAAAATGTAATTTGAAGGCGCTAATCACGCTTATCCACAGGCGGCCCAGGCTCTCTCGTTAATTATTTGCAACGGTCGTTGTCGGTTCGACTCAAGCCGTCGAAAAATATGCTCCATAAATGGACGAATTTGAGATCTTTCGTTCCTAAATTACAATAAACTGTAAGCCATATAAATAAAGATCACTTACCTATTGTTGTTTGTCTGTTATTGTTTGATTTTGAGGGGTTTTGGGACGTTTATTCCTCACTTGCCGCTGACGCCCCCTACTAATAAAAATATTAGTAGGGGGCGTCAGCGGCAAGTGAGGAATAAACGTCCCAAAACCCCTCAAAATCACACAATAAGGTGAGGATTAAAAATTGGCGTTAATTTTATCCACTTTGAACACGTTAATTATATCGAAAATTGACGTAAATTTTATTTCACATAAATTTTATTCGCGTTGTTAAAATGCTTCGTTATATTCCTATAATAAGGAAGTTTGATTTAGAATACATTAAGACAAATAGATATTGGAAGTTATGTCAAGGACACTGTGCACACAACAATAAAAAAGCATTATCTGAATGTTATTTTCAAGAGAATTCAATAGAAAAAACTACAATATCGAAACGCTGAAGGCACACACCCTAATAAAGGTTCAAAATGCAATGCTTCTGACCTCTTATTTGCCTTTTTTTAGGGAAGACTAGGATCATATTAGCTATTGGAGTATTTCTCAATCTAAATCTTATGTCACTGCAATATAATTAATTGAGTGAGACTTGTTACTTTGACAGGCTTTATGAATATTACAAGTTGCTTTTCCATTTCATTGCGGCATTATCTATTTTGTAATGCAACTAACTAACTCCCATTAACAACTGTGTCCATTCAACAATTTCGATTATTATTACGCTGTAGCGTTGACATCGTAACCAATTTTTATTTATTGCTACATTCACTCATTTTTAAGCTAAACTTTCTAGTGAGTTTCTCTGTGTCATGTATTGCTTTTAGATTGGTTTACTGCAGTCAATGATGAGAAAAGCACACAAGACTTATCCTGCATAAAGAGAACTGCAAGTAATATATTAAAATATTTCTAATGTTACTATATGTAATCACGATTAATTTTGTTTTTACTATTATTGTTTAATCTACGCTTCAAGTACACTGAGTAATCTGGCAAACAAAGCGACCTAAAACTAAAAACGTCTTTTCATGAAAAACTTTTTGACAGCACATTTCTCACCACATGTGACGCAAGTTAGTACACCGCCATGATATGCGCTTCACACTGTATAGTCCCAATTTACCGATAGTCCAGGGGCTTATCAACACATGAACGGGAGTTTCATTTACAGTGGAAAACATCTAGTACTTCAAGCATATTTCAAAATGTCCAGTTCAATTACAAATTGCAATACTGGCAGTGTCATGTTGAACAAAAGTCACTTCGGAAAGAGATTGTCGCACAGGGGGAGTTCGACTGAACAGTTCTTGTCTATCAGCCTCCTTCTGCTGTTTCCTCTACACAAACTCAAAATACTGGTGATTGGTCTAATAAGGCACTCAGTCATGGCCAGATTTTACTGCCGCTGCTCGAAAATCCTTGATCTTTTTTGGGAAGATCGCTATGACTCTACCAACTGGCCAGTGTCTACGGGGCGTGTCTGAGACCACCACTAAAACAACATCATTGCGTACGGTGTCTTTTGTTCTGCTCGTTTTTTTTTACTTGGACCTGCGGCTCAAAGCTACCACTCTCGGCCATCGCTTCTTTGGGCGAAATTAGGTAGTGTCGTCAGATTTTGGAGCAAAATAGCCTCCTGCTTGTCCAAAAACGCAATTATTGACTTGGCTACTCCCATGACCGGGAAGTCACAACTAGCTTTGTAACTCCACTCTTTCACACAGGATGACCAGGAATCTTGCATCGAAAGGAAAGCAGTCTACATAGCGCAGTTTGAACGCAGCAGCTCGATGCTTGGTGGAATGGTCAAGAGATTTGTTAATGTCTTTTACTCTTCTTTAAAGACTACTAATTTCCTTTTTTTAATAAAGCTAGTTTCTTATATCTGCAATCTTTCGGTGTCTAAGTTTTTGAGATCAGAACTTCTCTCGTTTGTGGGCAGCCTTTTGCAGCCTGCAGGTGTCTCTTATCTATGGTTTGTGCCGGTCTCGCCAAGACGATGGTTCAGCGAATGGTCTGTGTGCTGATTAAATATAATTTCTGGACCAGGCAATTGGATGCTCTTCTACACGAGCTACGCGGCCAACTCTCGCTCAACCCTGTCCACGTCCTCTTCCATGGGAGTGACTATTTAGCATGCAGTTGATGTCGTGAGACTTCGCATTTTTTCATATTTGAATTACGTCAAGGAGCATCTGGTTGGCGAGTAAGGCAACGATCATGAGCAGGATCTTGCTTAACAAAGCAGAAGTAAAGCAAACTAACTGAGTTGTAAGAATGTTAACCAACCGTAAATAAGGGACCGTTTGGGATTTCGTAGATAGTCACCCCCCCTTCTTCATCGGAAATTTTTACCTGGCCCCCCTCCTCGAAATCCATTTTTTTTCGATGACCCCCTCCCCTCAAAAAAAAAAATTCAAGTCAAATTAAAATTTATGAAGCCTTGTGACTAAAGAATGTATCAGTGTACAAAACCAACTTCCCTTGAATAGCTGACATTGCCTTAACTGTTTATTATGGTTTGACTGCATTTGCAACCAATAAGCTTTTGGATTGAGCTGTTGGGTTTTAGCCCCCCCCCCCTCAAATCCCTTCAGCGCCCCTTACCTCATAAAAAATGAACGGTCCCTAACGCATGTACAAAAGCGGATTAAACACATTATAAAATCTGTGGCACAAAAGTTGTTGCAAGACCAAACAAACAAGACAAAAACCGCCGTTGCTATCGCATTCAGCTCAGAAACCCCAGATTAAAGAAAGTCGTCATCTTCGACAATTTCTTCCTTGCTTAATACCGTCTGGTGGTGGTCTGGTGGTGGTGGTCCTGGTTAACGCTTACTTTTGGGCGAGAAAACGATCCGAATCTTAGCAAAACAGAGAAGCAAAATGACGTGACTTGAAAACCCAAAATAATCTTTACAAAGTCAAAACAGTACTAACTAGGGGTCCTCTGAGTTTTCTAGCGCAGTGAGGTTACAACAAACAAATTCCTTTGTTTGCAACCGAAAGGGTTACTTATTTTAAAGTAGTGTTGGAGTGTAACATAATTTTAAAAACTGGCTTAAGATAAGTGACTGAAAACATATTTTGTAGTTTCCATAGTGTGATTGTTCATGTGTGAATAGTCCTGAAACGTGCTGTTATTGGAGAATGACGTTTGCTTTGACAACCTGAACGAAATAAGGCATCTTCAGAGCGAAGTGTAACGTAATTTTGAGTCTAATGCTTGCGTGCGCTTTGCGCATGCGCATTAGACTCTTTGTTATATGAAAAAAGCTGTTAGCAATCCCAAGGGAATGGTTCGGGATCGATAATCGTTCGCTGTAATGTAGAAAACAATGATCAGCTGCAAGAACGGACTCCGTACGGACACGCACGATTAGTTTCAATTAAAAACAGCCAATCAGCGACACGTGTTCCCACGCATAATTAAAAGTTCTTTCTCAAGTCACGATTATTCAACACTTGAACAGGACGAAATAATTTTCCAGTTAAGACATTTGTAAGCTTTTTGTGAAAATAAATCTTCGTTTTCAGTTCAGTTAAGCACTTGTGTTTTCGTCTTGCTTAAAAAGCAAGACGTCTTTGAGAAAAAATATTTCGACGGCGACTCGCGTTTATTTACACAATGCGACCAAATATTTATTTTGTTTTAAAAAATAGAAAACTTTACCTCGGTTTTTGTATTTAAGTCATTCGAATTTTGACCAATTTTTTCTTTACAGTGCAAACAAAAACCTTCAAAAATAAAAGATGTACATGGATAAATGTAAATCAAGTTACGCGACTAAATCAAAATGCGTTTGTTTGGCCGCTTTGCAGTATTACACTGTCCCGGCCTTTGCCATACACTGAAATCGAATTTCATGCTTTTACGACTCTCAGAGATCTTAAGTTCTTCTTACAGCTAGAAAAATCATAAAATGGTTACATTGATATGGAAGTGATGATTCGCGAAATTTGTACATCATGATAAACAGTCTTCGCTCCTGTGTATGGTAGCTCGATAATAATTGCCTAGTTTCCAGCGTTCAAAAGGTCATCATTATATTGACGTGAGCATTTACACCCGTTTTTAGGAAAATCTGTCACTAAGTGCTTACAGTACAATGGAGTAACAGTCACTATTTCAAGTGCTTTTATTGCAAAATCTGTTTCAAGAGTCATCATCAAAATGGTGAAAAATCTGAAAGAAAACGATGTGAAGTTCTTCAACCCTTGTTGTAATGAACATGCTTTTTGTAAATCGTCACGCAATCTTGTCCAAATGTTTAATCGTTTCTGCTTTTACGGACAATACGGAAGAAGTAACATCAACTCCTGTTCATACTTTAAATTTTGTGAAGCATATAACATTTATGACTGTTTCGTTTTCATCCATAATCATCCACGATGCCCCTAGCTTGCTATAAGCATTTTAAATTAAACTCCCGAACACAAACCTCTAACCAATTTTAACCGGCTTACGAAAACCGCGCAATCTGTATCACTATGCCATACGGCATTAGACTCATGTCACCCTTGGTGACCTATTTTTTTGTCATTCGATGGTGTTAAGCCTGTTCCGTTGAAACTGATTGGTCAGTTTTGCTGTAATGTAATTGGCTGTAAAACTCGTGTAAAGCTATAATCAACCGTGATTGGTCAGAATTTGAAGTCATCAGACAGTTAAGAATGTAGACTAAAAGTAGACGAGGCTGAGGATTTTTATCATCGCAAGAACTACGTTTTGGTTTATTAAAAGCCAATCAATGTAGCCAAACAATATTTTAGTCACTAGCAGGAGGCCTTTTAGGAGTACCCTCACACAGACGATCACACTATACCAACTACTGATTTTCCTGGGTTCAAACAATTTGCTTAATCTATTTTTCACTAGGTATCTACTTGACAAGACGCAACAAGGTCCAAAAATAAATAGCTATGTCACGAGAAAAGTCAGAGTACCAGAAGCACCATTATAACTTTGGAACTGGGAACAGAGCTCAAAACGAGCGTTTATATCGCAATATTGAAATTGCTCTTCCTATTTTCGGCCCCATTTTCGGTATTGCCAGCAGTATTGCCGATAGTATCATACAACAAGAACGTAGCATTGCCAAAGGGGGAAATCTCGATTTTGCTGATGCCGTTAATTACCGTAAACAGCAGTTTATCACCACCCGAAAATTTGGAGGCAGGGTTGAAGAAGAACATCCCTATGGAAGTCTAGGCGTGACTTATCAAAGCCTCAACGATGTCAATGAAGCCATAAAATGCCACGTACAAGAGCTCAGCACTGTAAAAGATTCCAGAGACAGGGCTGGAGAAGGACTTGCCTATAGAAATCTCGGCATCGCCTATCGAAGACTCGGAAATCTAAATAAGTCAATAGAGTACCACAAGCACGAGCTTAGCATTGCCAAAGAACTTGGTGACAGGGCTAAAGAAGGACGGGCCTGTGGAAATCTCGGCATTGCTAATCGAAGTCTAGGAGATCTTAATAGGCCATAAAGTACCACGAGCAAGAGCTAAGCATTGCTAGAGAGGTTGGTGAGAGAGCTGGAGAAGTACGTGCCTATGAAAATCTCGGCATTGCTTATCGTAGCCTTGGAGATCTTAAAAAAGTCATAGAGAATCACGAGCAAGAGCTTAGCATTGCCAAGAAAGTGGGCGACATGGATGAAGTTGGTCGTGCCTGTGGAAATCTCGGAATTGCGTATCGTTATGGCGGAGATTTCAATAGAGCCATTAAGTACCACGAGCTGGAGCTTAGCACTGCCTGCCTTGGTCGGCAAGATTTTGTTGAAGAAAGACATCAGTATTAACATCATACAGTGCTATGCACCTACGAATGATGCTGAAGATGAAAAGAAGGAAGAATTCTATGACCAACTGCAGAGTGTAGTTAACAAACAAGGGGATAAGGATGTCACTATACTCATGGGAGATCTGAATGCAAAGGTAGGAGCTGACAACACGGGGTATGAGCGGGTCATGAGCAGGCATGGGCTTGGAAGGATGAATGAAAACGGAGAACAGTTTGCAGAGTTCTGTGCACAAAACAACCTAGTCATTGGAGGCAGTGTTTTCGAACACAGGCGCATCCATAAAGCAACGTGGAGATCACCCGACCACGTGACCGAAAACCAGATCGACCATGTGTGTATATGTCAGAGGTTCAGGCGGTCTTTACAGGATGTGAGAGTCAAAAGAGGAGCAGATGCAGCATCAGACCATCATATGGTTTTGGCAACTCTCAAGCTACGTCTAAAGCGCTGTAAACCACCTTCTACCACCACTAGAACAAGGTATAATGTGGACCTGTTGAGAGATAAGGAGACTGCAGATAAGTTTAAGATCAATCTCGCCAACAGGTACCAGGTGCTCCAGCAGCTTTATGATGATGAAAACGCGTTGCTTGAAGAGAAGTGGCAGCAGACAAAGAAGATGTGGACTGAGGCATGTGAGGAGACTGTTGGCAGGAAAACAACCCAACATAAGGATTGGATGACAGCTGAAACTCTACATAAGATCCAAGAGCGAAAGACGAAGAAGGCAAGTTTGAACACGTGTAGAACAAGAGCAAGTAAGGCAGCAGCACAGCAGCAGTACACAAGGGCCCACAAGGAGGTGAGGAGGAGTATAAAGAGAGATAAGAGGAACCACATCGACAACCTAGCCAGGCAGGCGGAGGAAGCAGTAGCACGGGGGAACATGAAAGAGCTCTACAACACAACTAAGAAGCTCGCTGATGGATACCAAGTAACGGACAAGCCAATTAAAGACAAGCAGGGGAAAACATTGACATCAACAGGCGAACAGCTAAAGAGATGGGTGGAGCATTTCAGCGAGCTCCTTAATAGACCGGGCCCAGAAGACCCCCCAGAGATACCACCAGCAGAGTCAGAGCTGTCTATTAATTGTGCTAAACCATCACGGCTGGAGATAAGAAAGGCAATCCAGGCACTGAAGAATGGTAAGGCAGCTGGGACAGATAGTGTTTCTGCAGAAGCTCTCAAGGTTGACATAGGCACTTCCACTGAAATTCTGTACAGGCTATTCGAAAACATCTGGGAGGAGGAAGAGATTCCAAAGGACTGGAAAGAAGGGCTTCTCATTAAACTACCAAAGAAAGGAGACTTGAGGGTCTGTAGTAACTACAGGGGAATCACACTTCTATCAGTTCCAGGCAAAGTCCTAAACAGAATCCTTTTAGAACGAATGAAAGCAGCAGTTGACAACCAACTACGATACCAGCAAGCTGGCTTTAGACAGGACAGGTCATGCACAGACCATATTGCCACTCTTCGCATAATAGTGGAGCAATCCCTGGAGTGGAACTCGGCTCTTTACGTCAACTTTATTGATTATGAGAAGGCCTTTGATAGTGTGGATAGAGAAACACTGTGGAAGTTGCTGAAACACTATGGCATACCAGAAAAGATCATAACACTCATTCAGCGAACTTATGAGGGAATGTCATGCAGAGTGGTGCATAGGGGCCAGCTCTCAGATTGCTTCAACGTCAGGACTGGTGTCCGACAAGGATGCTTACTATCACCTTTCATGTTTCTTCTTGTTATAGACTGGATTATGAGAACCACCACCGAGGGAAAGAAGAATGGGATTCAGTGGACCCCTTGGACACAGCTGGAGGACTTAGACTTCGCTGATGATCTGGCTCTCCTTTCACATAACCATGACCAGATGCAGGGTAAGACCACCGGATTGGCAGCAACATCAGAAAGAGCTGGTTTAAAGATCAACAGGGGTAAATCAAAGGTCATGAGGATCAACACCATCAATGAGAATCCAATCACAGTAGAAGGAGAGCGATTAGAGGAGGTGGACTCGTTCACATACCTTGGCAGTGTTATTGACAAGGGTGGAGGTACGGATGTAGATGTAGGAGCAAGAATTGGCAAGGCAAGGGCAGCATTTAACATGCTCAAAAACATCTGGAAGTCCAAGGAAATCAGGACTGAAACCAAGCTTCGCATTTTCAATTCTAGTGTTAAATCGGTTCTCCTCTATGGGTCAGAGACGTGGAGACGCACAAAAAGGCACTACAGAAGATCCAAACATTCATAAACAGTTGCCTGAGACGTATCTTTAACATTTGGTGGCCTGAGAAAATTCGCAACGAGGAGCTGTGGCAGCAAGGAGATCAAGAACCAATTGGCAGGCAGATTCTAAAGAGAAAATGGGGCTGGATTGGCCATACCCTGCGGAAAGAACCAAGCAACATCACTCGCCAGTCCTTGACTTGGAACCCCCAGGGGAAGCGAAGGAGAGGTCGCCCCAAAAACAGCTGGCGTCGCGACACAGAAGCAGAGCTAAAGTTAATGGGTTTCGCTTGGCAAGATGTTGTGCGGAAAGCCCAAGGTCGAGCTCGCTGGCGAGCTGTTGTCAATGGCCTATGCTCCACTTGGAGCGATGGGCTTAAGTAAGTAAGTAAGTAAGTAAGTAAGTAAGTAAGTAAGTAAGTAAGTAAGTAAGTAAGTAAGTAAGTAAGTAAGTAAGTAAGTAAGTAAGTAAGTAAGTAAGTAAGTAAGTAAGTAAGTAAGTAAGTAAGTAAGTAAGTATAAAGTACTTTAACCAGGAGCTTGACATTGCTAAAGAAGTTGGCGACAACGCTGGAGAAAGACGTGCATATGGAAATCTCGGCATTGCTAATCGTGGGCTCGGAGATCCTAATGAAAGCATTAAATGCCATAAGCAGGGGCTTAGCATTGCAAAAGAACTTGGCGACATGGCTGGAGAAGGATCTGCCTATGGAAATCTTGGCATTTCTTATCGAAGTCTCGGGGATCTTAATAAAGCCATTGAGTACCATGAGCGAGAGCTTAGAATTGCCAAAGAAATTGGCGACATGGGTGGAGAAATTCGTGCCTGTGGAAACCTCGGCAGTATTTATCACAGTCTCCGAAATTTCAAAGAAGCCATAAAGTACCACAAGCAGGAGCTTAGTATTGCCAAAGAAATTGGTGATAGGGCTGGGGAAGGAGGCGCTTATAGAAATCTCGGCATTACCTATTATAGTCTTCGTGATTTCAACGGCGCCATAGAGTACCACGAGAAGGAACTTAAGATTGCGCAAGAACTAAAAGACAAGGTTGCAGAAAAACGTGCCAATGGAGATCTCGGCATTGCTCATTATAGTTTTCGAGATTTCATCGGGGCTATAAAGTATCACGACGAGGAACTTAAAATAGCCAAAGAAGTAAAAGAAATGGCCGCAGAACGACGTGTCAATGGAAATCTTGGCATTGCTCATCACAGTCTCCGAGATTTCGACAAAACCAAAGAGTACCATGAAGAAGAGCTTAGAATTGCTCAGGAATTAAATGACAAGGCTGGCGAAGGTTGTGCCAATAGAAATCTCGGCATTGTTTATCATAGTCTTCGACGTTTTGAAACAGCCAAAAGTTACCACGAGGAGGAGCTTAGACTTGCCCAGTTGCAAGAAGTGAAAGACAAGGCTGCGGAAGGACGTGCTTATGGAAATCTTGGCAACGTTTATCGTAGTCTCCGAAATTTCAATGAAGCCATAAGGTGCCACGAGCCAGAGCTTAACATTGCCAAAGAAGTAAAGGACAAAGCTGGAGAAGGACGTGCTAATGGAAATCTCGGCATTGCCTATCATAGTCTCCGAAATTTCAATGAAGCCATAAAGCACCACGTGGAGGAGCTTCGAATTGCACAAGAAGTGAAAGACAAGGATGGGGAAGGACGTGCCAAGGAAAATATCGCTGTTGTTCATCAGGGACTCGGCGAATATGAGAAAGCTTTGAAATATCACAAGCAAAGCCTAAAAGTTGCTGAAGAAGTAGAGGATAAGGTTGCACAAGGGCATATACTTTGCAATCTAGGAGATTTCTACAACAGGCGCGGTGAATATCAAAATGCCATGAAACACTGCAAGCAAGCTCTTGAAATTGCCAAAAAAGAAAAGGATGTGGCCGGGGAAGGACGTTCCAACGGATGTCTTGGAAATGCTTTTGCCAATCTCGGTGACTTTACAACTGCAAAAGAGTATCATCGGGAGCAACTTCGCATTGCCAAGGAAATGGAGGATCAGCTAGAAGAAGGACAAGCTTATTGCAATCTTGGACACGGCTATCGTAACATTCCCGGTTGTTTTGCTAAAGGCATTATGTACGACAAGGAAGGTCTTAGCATTGCCGAAAAAGTGGAAGACAGGTGTGGAGTAGGACTTGCTTATTACAATCTTGGACTTGCTTATCACACGCTCGCTGATTTTGAACAAGCCAAAAAGTTCCACAATAAACATCTAATGATTGCCCAAGAAGTGGGGGATAGCGAAGGGGAAGGACATCCCTATACCAATCTCGGCAATGTTTATCGTAGTCTTCATGATTTTAAACGAGCCGAAGGTCTTAGAATTGCCAGAGACGTTCAGGACAAGATTGGAGAAGGATATGCACGTTATTCGTTAGGTCTTGATTTCGAATGTGTGGGTTGCTTACACGAAGCCCTTCGCTATTTCCAGTCCAGTGTAAGGCTTTACGATGATGTGAGAGCTAGCCTTCAGTTTGAAGATCGTTGGAAAATTAGCTTTCGTGAACAACATAAAGACGTGTACATTGCTCTATGGAGGACTCTGTTGAAGCTCCACATGACTGACGAAGCTTTGTGCGCTGCTGAGCACGGACGAGCTCAAGATTTGATTGATCTCTTCAACATGAACTTTGGCATAAGCGTATCTAGGAGACCTGTAGCAATTTCTCGCATTGTAAGAAACATATCTGCACAAACACTATTTTTAGCACTTGAAAGCAATAAGATTAAATTTTTGGGTACTTCAGAAGAGAAACGAAATTAGTTTTAGACAGAAAGAAATAGATCTTGCTGCTTCCTTAAGCTTACAGCATCGAAACAACAATGCATACATGGCAATCGAAGCCCATGTTCCTGATCTTAAGAGCAAAGTTACATCTTTGAGCGTCTTGTATGATGCTCTAATAGGACCCATTGAAGATTTACTTTTAAGCAAAAACAAAAAGGAAGAAGACATCGAAGATTTGATTATTATCCTGGATGGTCCATTATACTTCGTTCCTTATGCTGCTAAATAACGAGGAACCTGCGAAGTACCTAAGTGAATATGTACGAATCCGCATTCTTCCTTCACTGATGAGTCTACAGAAGATCGCAGATTATTGCGAGGACTACCACAGCAACACTGGAGCTCTGCTTGTAGGAAATCCAAGTGATTCGTTGCCACATGCTGAAGAAGAAGTAACGGAGATTGCAAAAATCATCAAAACCCCAATCCATGTTTTAAAGAAACAAGAAGCAACCAAAGAGGCTGTCCTGCACAACATCAAGTCCATTTCTTTGGTACACATTGCAGCACACGGACAAGTAAACGCTGGTGAGATTGAGTTGGCTCAGAAGGACGAAAACGACGATGACAACGTCCTGACGATGCAAGATGTGCAAAAAGTTCAGCTACGGGCAAAACTTGTTGTGCTCAGCTGCTGTGATACTGGTCGAGGGAATGTTACAGCAGAAGGTGTGGTGGGCATCGCAAGGGCGTTTTTGTGTGCTGGTGCTCGTTCTGTTCTGGCTTCACTCTGGAAAATTGATGACAATGCCACTACGAAGCTTATGACACACTTCTACCAACACCTAGTTGATAAGAGAAAAGCCAGTGAGGCTCTTCATCTTGCTATGAAAGATCTGAGAGAACAATCAGATCAAGATCCAGATCCAGAAAAGCAGAAGTTCAAGGACGAAAAGTATTGGGCTCCATTTGTACTGATTGGTGATGACGTCACTCTTGACTTTGGAGAAGGCGAGTAAGAAGGAAGTGAGTAAAAGTTGACTAGTCATAAAATTCAAAATCTTTACACAATTCAAAAATATTCTTTATAAATAAGTACATTTTGGATACTTGGTAATTGAATAGCATAATCAATCTATAGCTTTCTTTGTTAATCAATGAAAAACGCAAAATTGGAAATAAAAAACGTTTTCGTATGCTTGAATAAATGCTGATGGTTTATATATCTCTAACAACTTGTTAGTGCGCAGGGGAAATTAACTTACTTACTTTGTAACTTACTTACTAACTAACTAACTAACTAACTAACTAACTAACTAACTAACTAACTAACTAACTAACTAACTAACTAACTAACTAACTAACTAACTAACTAACTAACTAACTAACGAACGAACGAACGAACGAACGAACGAACGAACGAACGAACTAACTAACTAACTAACTAACTAACTAACTAACCAACTAGGTATATAAAATAATCAGAAATAAACAAAAGTTGAGCAACTTGCGTAATCCAAATGCAAGCAAGCTAGATATGAAAACTGGTAGTTTACAATTGGAAGAAAAGAAATACATGCTTCTAACTATTGATTAATAGGAATATTTTTAGATATATTTGTGAGTTGCTCAAGCATCAGGTTGTGAGTAGTAATAGTATTGTATTTGATTCGAGTTCATTTAGCATTTAACGGGCATTTGCTGTAATAATCTTGCGTGTTTAACATGATACAAATCAACTGGTTACATAATAAAGGAACAGGCTTCAGTCTGTCCGATTGTACAGTAATCGCATGGAAAGACCTTCAATGCAATCTGGATAATTCATAACGAAACCTAGCCCCGGTCAGATTGAGTCATTTCTAGTGACCCTCTAGTAATCTTCTGTGCAGAAAGTCAAGAGTCAATACCTGTTGAAGCCCTTACAAGTGTTCACGAGGACAAAAACAACATGTAGAAGTCGAAAGAAACTAATAACTGAGATCATAACAAATATTAAGAATTAGAATTGAATTAAAATGAATTTCGATATCAGTGCAAGCTATCTTAGTATGTGAGATGAACTCTGTCTTCGTACTTCCCTTAGAAGACGAATTCTATAGAGCAGTCTTTTTTCCTTGGCACGACTGGTAATTGTTTCACTCCATATCTACCACTTATGGGGATATAAGTCGCGTTAAATTTCAAAAGCCCACTTTTAAAGTAATAACGATACCTTTTAGTGTATTCAAGGTACATCTACATATACGGATGGAATTTAAAGTTGAAATGAGTTTTCGATACGTCCACAAAGCAAGATTCTGGTAAATTTTAAGCGTTCCTTTGAAAAGCTACGACAAGCGTCTCTGAAGAACCCGTTCTCAACCATTTTATAACAGTTTTATAAAATAAGCCCTAGCGAAGGTTTACCCGTAAGGATTAGGTCAACTGTGGCTGTAGATACTCTCAATAGTTAATTTGATCGAACTGCAATTGCAATATGACTATCATGTAGTTGTCAGCTATGTTTTGGCAGGAGAAATTGAGAATAAGAACATTAAAGCTTTTATTTGTACTCTTTGCTTGTTTCTGCAAGTTCCGGAACTTGTTTCTGCAAGTTCCGTTTATGTGATTTGGTTTTAAAATCGTGCATACAGCCATGTGATGTTGCGCCTTTGTTGCAAATTTTAATGTACAAAATAAAAATACGCATTAGGGCGGTGTCACGAACGTCTTGGTACATTTGCATAAAGCGTTGTCAAAATAGGCCATATCTTTAATGGGTGATCAATACTCAATGGTTTCGATTTTTTACAGGTCCATTTTCATGTAAATCAAACTCATTATCATTTAAATTGTTTCGCACTTTGACTCGTTTTGAAACAGAGGCAAAGGGTAACTCGAAAATGGCCTATTGTAACGAAAAAAGTTTAAGGTGGCTCGTAACAGTTTTAACATTCCAGTCTCTGGCCTCCTATCTCAGCTACACCGATAATGTCGAGGAATAACTTTAAGCACAAATTTGTATAGGTTTTACCAATGAACAAATTGAGGTCACTTTGACATTACAATTTGTTTCCATGGTAACGTCAAAAGTGATCAAAGATGCCCTATTTCTGACCTTGTAAGGTTTAGGCATGAATAGATTGTGCTAGTAAATTCAGGAAAAGTTGCCTCACAATATACCCAAAAAGTTGCTTAAATATTAAAAAGTTGCCACCAAATGTTAGAAAAGTTGCTTGCTCTCTAGTGAAATTGAAGCGCTTGCAGGTTTACTTAGAGTTACCCCAGCGTCTAGGGCAACCTCAATGGGGTCAATGTCTGAATTATTTCCATTTTCCTCGTCTGAAATTTCATCTGATTGCGATGCCATAAGTGACTTGCACTTCAGCAAATACCAAGATGGCCGGCGACAGGCTCTATATATGTTGCAGCGACTAACCGCTGGATTTAAGCGCCCGTTAGATAGATAGCTGCTGTCCAGATTTCGTGGGCGTAAAGCAAGTGTTATTTTATTGTCATTTTATTGTATATCCTTAGTTTTAATAAAATCAGTTTTGATAAAAAGCAGTTTTAATAAAATCCTTCGAAATGAAACGACCTTATATGGTTTGGAACTGTTTTATATCAATTTGTAGCTCAAAAGTTGCCAAGGAAGGCTAAAGTTGCCCTGGTTGCTGGTACTACAAAAAGTTGCTCGACACGCTAAAAGTTGCTCAAAAGTTGCCGAGCACAATCTATTTATGCCTAGTGAGGTTAACAACTTAAAAACTACCTGGTGAAAGTTTTTGTTTTTAATACATTTTTGCCTAAACGGCATAAGAAACATTTTTGCAAAGTTTAAAAAACATCTGTCGACAGAGCTCGGAATTATGTTCGTTTCACATAAATTTAAGGCCATTTTGAACCCTTCTGATGATGTTGCCATGACAACGTCATAATTTAAAGCAGGTTTACGTGAAATCCAATAGTGAAATCCAAGATGGCGGATCCAAGACGTTGACGTCACATGACGTCACAGCCAACAAAATTATCTCATCTTCTATAGTAAGCGAAAGGCTTTCTACCTAGAAAAATTAAAAAGAACAAAAAAATAACATAAAAAAAAAGAATTAAAAGAACGAAAACCTAGCTAAAGGAGGTTCCATCTATCCCTCTTTGGACCGCGGTGGGGGGAATGAATTTGCATGTACGTCCAAGTGTTAATATTGTTTTGTTTATTTTAAAAGATTACAATGAGGGGGAGGTGATGACTTGGGGAAGGGGAACTCCCGTGTGACTAAGGCGGAAATTTACGTCGTCGCTGCTAAGGTGTTCCGAAAGAATGCCAAGGTTGGTCACCTTTTAGCGTATAGCTCGACCACGCATGAATTTCAAACGTTCTTTAAAAGTTAAAGCATTCAATGACAACGTCTTTTATAATCTTCATTGCCCATAAATCAAATACTCGGGCAACAAAGCAATAATCGCAAAATTTGTGAGTCACAAAGTCAAGACAAATCTCTACAGAGCTAGGACAAAACTTAAAAACGTCAAACTGGCCGACCTCTTCCCCGAATCCTCTTACGCAACGAGAGTAGAATCGACACGGATCTTCATCAACGAAAACTTAACCTCCTATCGTCGCCGCATCATGACTAGGGCTAACGAGAAACGTAGAGATGGAGAATTACTCAGCGCTTAGTCGATGGACGGAACAATTTACGTGAAGACCTCGCTGGACGGGAGACCCATCAAAATCTTCGAACTGGAGGACCTCGACAATCCGTAGCCTGCTAAGAAGTTTGTTTTCTTTTTGGAGGAGCGGACGGACTCTGTCTATTTGGAACTGTGACTTATCACTCTACCCTATTTGCTAAAGGTTTAGTTGTTCTCTCTTGTGTTGCTGTGTGTATTTGTTTTTGTACGTTGTTTGGATTGTTTACACTTCAGTTTAATTTAATCCTTTTTTCTGTGCTCTATCAAGTAATATGAATACAGGTTGTTCGTCCAAATTTGACGTTTTATCACTCAACGTTCGTGGAATCAGAGATCAAATCAAGAGGAGGAGTATATTCTCATATCTAAAAGACCAAAAAGCAAATATTTATTTTTTACAAGAAACATATTCAGAGCGAGCCGATAAAAATATTTGGAGAAAAGAATGGGGTGGCGAGCTGTTTTTCTCACAAGGCACCACGCACAGTAAAGGTGTGTGTATTTTAATAAATCCCTTTGTACAACTAAAAGTTGATTACTCATATACTAATGACTCGGGCAGAATAGTGTTGATTGCAATCATTCTTAATGGACAAAAACTATCACTGTACAATATTTACGCCCCTAATGATCAGGCCAATCAACTGTTATTCATGCAAGAACTTAACAATTGCATAATCGATAAGTCGGAGCTCACCTCGCTAATTGTCGGGGGAGATACTTTGGAACTGTACTTTATCAAAACAAGATAAGATCGGTGGTGCACCGTGGAAACCGTCTAATTACCGTAATCTCATTTTGACCACTATGGAAATGTTCGTCTTAGTGGATATTCAAAGAATGCGCCATCCAAAGTTATGAAAATTCACGTACGAATCAAAATCTCTTAAACTTAAATCTAGGATTGACTTTTTCTTCATTGCAAAATGTCTCTCTGGGGAAGTAAAGAATTCGGAAATTTTCCATGCAATCGCGCCTGACCATAACGCAATTTACATTTCACTATCTCGGCACAGCAAACCTCCTCGGGGACCAGGACTTTGGAAATTTAAAAACACCCTATTGAATGATATGCAGTATGTTAGTACGGTTCGTGATACATACGCTCACGCGTGCAGTTATTATAGCCATGTGACGGATAAGAGGCTCTTTAATTTTGGGAGCTAATGAAAATGGAAATTCGATCTGCGACTATTTCCTTTTTCAAAAGAAAAGCAAAATGTATCAGCAACCGAGAACAGGAGCTAAGGCTTAGAATAGACCAACTTGATGTTATTATCTGCGATAATTTTTCTTCCCCTAACACCGATGAAGTACTAGGGGAGTATGAGAGACTGAAAATAGAACTTAAATCAATTTACGAAGAAAAAGGAAAGCAGGCGATGTTTGGAGCAAAATGTCGTTGGATAGAAAATGGTGAACGCCCAACCAAGTATTTCTTCAATCTTGAAAAAAGTAATTACAAGAAAAAAACTATCAGTGAACTTCGATTACAAGACGACTCTATTACGTGCAAAGAGACAGAGATTCTAGAGCAAATAGAATATTATTATAGAAACCTATATACTTCGTCGGGGGTTGAAGCGGAATAATGAATATTGAATACTGGCTTAAAATTGTAAAGGAATATTGAATATTGGCTCAAAATTGAAAGGAATACTGAATATTCAGTTTTTTAATCAAGAATATTGAATACTTGCAAAGAGAAAATAAGTTCTCCTCACCCTCTCTGTCTTCAAATGAGAATCGCAGGTATTTGGCAGGCGCTCTGCCTCATGTTAAGCTTACAAAATTTGCCACGCGGACTACTCCCCAAGGGAGATATTTTCTTGTGACGTCACTTTCAAAGCACATGCTTCAGTTGACCGCTTTTCGACGCTTTGGTTACGGTCTAAGATGGGAAAGCACAGGAAAGACAGGTAAGTAAAGCTTTTAAACTATTTTTAACTTGAACAGATTTCCAAACCATAAGTTTACAACAACGACGACAACAACAATAAAAATCGAGAGTTCTTTTCTAATCGATTTCTAGGTGTAGTGTTTGAAATCCAAGTAGATCCATGCATCTTCGCCATTTGACCGCTAATAAACTCATCCGAAACTCATGTTGACTTCAGTCTGCCAGCGAAACCAAATAACGCTACAGACAAGAAGTCACAGTGAAAGGTGAAAAGGATAACATACTATTTCAGTTTCTGCAATTGAATGAACAATGATAGTTCACAAGCCTCAAAGTCGATCTCAAAGTAGATTTAAATCGAACTTGAAAACTTTTGGTCATTCAACTCTGCCAACTAACGAATCTAAACATTTTTATCCGTTTGTTAGCTAACATTGAAGCTCATAGATTCCACGTTGAAAAAACAGAACACCACGAAAAAAATGTTTTAATTGGCCTTATCACGGTTTTCTACGCCATCTTGACAGGTAGGCAACGCAGTTAGAAATTATAGTGTGTGTATGGAAATCCGACGGCAATATTTTTTTCAAAAATTGAATTCTGGACAACTTATGAATTGTAAAGTTAAAATGCTAGGCAAAAGTTTTTATTCACCATGTTTGAAAGATGTAGCTTGGCTAGAAAGCGTTTAGTTACGTTTTTAATTTTCCATCCAGTGGGCTATATTTTCCCGCAAATTGACGCGGTTCGCGGGAAAAAAATTATGGGCAAATGTATGGAAAATTAAAAACGTAACTGAAGGCTTTCTAGACCAGCTACATCTTTCAAACATGGTCAATAAAAACTTTTGCCTAGTATGTTTACTTTACGATTCATAAGTTGTCCAGAATTCAATTTTTGAGAAAAATATTTGCCATCGGATTCCCATACAAACACTATAATTTCTAACTGCGTTGCCTACCCGTCAAGATGGGGTTGGAAAAAAATTAGCCTTTTAGCAGGACACTTTTCGTTTGCGACAGTGGAAATAAGGCCATTCGGATGATAACGAACGGGAAACCTTTCAAGAAGCTATCAGATGTCTTTTATAAGTATGCTAAACTATTTAACCTTGATCACTACCGTGGCCCACCAAGATTTTCCTTTGATCAAGGAATATCGATCATTGACAATGTTGTTGCTTTTCTTTTGACCTGGGGAGAGGAAACACGTGAGCGAACGGGCCGTACAGCTACTCAAGGTCCCGACCAAATAATACCTCACTTTACAACAAGGTCATTTCAACTGATTCATAGCAGCCTTGTGAAATTAATTAGCCTTTAATCGTTGAGAATTGTTTCTCCTTAATGCGGCAACAGGACTCGATGCCAACGCAACTCGAATACGGAATCCGGCGTGCCGCCTGTATAAGAGAGCTGGAAAAGAGAATGCACAGTGGTCATTTTTTCGACGTTTTTGCTTGTTTACAAACTAAAATGGTAGAATAGGGGTTATGTGAACAAGATTTGGAACCACATATTTGTAAACTCTCAAGGGACTTTTTTAATTTCTCAAGGGACTGTTTTAATTTCTCAAGGGATTACTTTCCGCTGTGGGTGATCACTTGCGATCTTGTGGAAAAAACGTGACTTGTCACATTTACAAACGTTATATAACAATTTAAAAAGTGACATGTCAGCTCTCTTATCTCAACGCACGTGTGTCTGAAAGGCGATCTATAAAAAGCGTCGCACAAACAATGGATTGCGTAACTAAAACACGATTAAATAATCACTAGCACTTACATCGTTTAAAAATTACAAACGTCAAAAATAAACCATACCAAAAAACTCGCTCTTTTCAAAGATATTATTGAAGTTAAAACAAATGCAAGAGATGGGGGCTTCTTTTAGCTTTTAGAGACCTCGCGTTGAGCCGTTGACAGCAATGTTGCATGAATCGGCTTTACAACATGCGATCGTATCTACGCAGTTCGAGTGGAATTTCAGTCAAAGACAGCAAAATTCTTTCGTATTTCATCTTCAAATATAATTCGAAAGCATTCACTGTATATATGGCTGTTGTTTAATCCTGGGTCTTGATATCCGACCCTCGCAGAGCCTAGACAAAACGCAGCTTGAGTGTAACGATTTGTTTACGCCCCAATTATATGCGCAATGTTTTCTCCGACAGTAGTCGGAAATATCCGTATTTTTTTTCGTGCTTTTTCGTGGAGCAATCGTAACGATACGGCCTTGAACACATTGAACAGCGGTCTACCCGGCCATAACAATTCAAATATGGCGTCGCAAAAACAAAGCGTCGAACGCATATTTTGCTGTTTCATTTGCTAATTTCGCTGCCGTAATCGACTGCCTCGAAAGGTCCTTGCAATTTTAAAGTATAGAATTGTCAGATCTCGCTGAAATTTGCACTGTTTATTTGTTTAATGTTAAAGAATATGTGTATAAATACCCGGCGCGGACGAGCCATTTTTGACAAAATTATATGGCTGCATGCATTTCCTCCGCGAAGATAGGAAATTGCTTAACTAAACTACAAAGAAACTGTAATGATAAGTTCGAAGAACAATGCACAGGATAAACCTTCGACTCATACTTCATGCAAAAACGTCGATATCTCGAAGAGACTTTGATTAATATTTCACTGGTCCCAAGAGTTATTATCCTAACAAAGTGCTTAACACTCCTCCGCCCATTCCACAGGCAATTGTCGATGCAGGACAAAGTGATCTGCAAAATTTATCTCTTGAAGAGAAGAAAACTTTACGTGAATTTCATTTGGACGAAGCGTTCGCCAGCATACCGTAAGAGACAAGAGCAAAGAAGAAACCGGCCAGCTACCTTATCCTATTTCATTCTCTTTACAGCAGCGCCAAGATTCGAGTTGTGATGTCCTCACAGAAGACTTGGCCGCAGGTCATGCTAATTCGTCAAGCTATTCCCAGGATAATCGAGTTATTCAGTGCGACATCTTGTTCAAACAAAATGAGACCATTGCAGTGAAACACGGTAGAAAAAAAGAGGAATGGGGATTTTTCCTTGCCGTTCTTATGAAAGATTTGCTGATCAAGAAAGGGAGCAATGACGGGATAGATTTCGTTGACGACTGTATGAGCATAACATGGCTCGACAACTGTGAAACGGGAGACAAATATACCATTAAAGAGTCAGATTGTCGAAATTCGCCGTATTCAGTTATTAACCGCGTCGAAGTTGTAGTCAATAAGTGTCTGCCAAATGAAAAACTCTACACAATTTCGCAGCAAGAAGTTTTAAGAATTGAGCGGATACTCAAAGGAGGCGTAGACAGTGACATTGACTCCGAGGATTAGGCTTCAGATGCCTCAGACGACGAACAGCCGGGAGGACCATCCAGGGTTTCTTGTCGTACACGAACTGGGAGAACAGCAACCCGTATACGGTGATGTCGAACTTTTTTGAAAAATCACAAAGCTGATCTAACAGCTACAGCTGAAAATAGATAACGCATAAAGCGGTGCTCAATGTAAAATGTGTCATGATATAGGAATAATACTCAGATTGGCAACAGAATGCTACTTTTAAATTATGTGGACCATTGACGTACTTGTGGGCACTTGTACCGTTCCTGTTATTCCTGAAGGCAAACACTACATTTATCTTTTATCCGTTGTTCACTTATTGGTTTAAAAGTAACTCTTGATAGACAAGTCGTTATGGCTACGTACAATTGTTGTCTTTGTACATGCTTCAAAAGACTATGCTTCGCTTAAAGCGGGTGTGATATAATGTATTTCTGTTAGGTGCACTAATTTCGACTTGATTGCACGAGTGATGATGTTAAGGAGATAAACGCGTTTTCGAACAAGTTTGTACAATGGCCTACAAAAGAACTTGTTATAAACATCGTGCAACACTTCATTGTTTTCCAGATTATATAGACTCATTGGTTGGACCGCATTGTCGTCATTGTTTGTTTAATAAAGCTTTTCACTGAAACATGTTGCTTAGCTTATTTTTTGTGGGGTACTATTTTGCTAGTCAGCAAATAAAGAAGCCACATGCGTCTTACCCTTTAATCAAGGCCATTGAAGGTGTAACTAGAGGGCACCATTAAAAAAAGCATGTAATACGTGATGAACTAACACCTTCCAGAAGGATAGCAGCAGAACAGTGTCCAGTGTCCTGTGCACAACTGGTGAATTGGAATAGAATATTTGACCGCTCTCGTTTTGTGGGTCTGAAAATTGTATACCTGGGAACATCAACCTATTTAAAGGAATAATGAATATTGATCTCAAAATAGGCAAGGAATAATGAATACTTGTAAAAAATGGCCGGGGAATAATGAATATTTAAAGTGAAAATATTCCGCTTCAACCCCCGATACTTCGGATTTAACCTTTTCTGAAACTGCGTATGACCCTTTCACTGACAATGATGAATCCCCTAAGCTTTCGGAGGACGTGAAAGTAACCTTGGAGGGTCCACTTATGTACGAAGAATGCAAAAAGATACTTGAAACCTTTCAGAATGATAAAGCACCGGGAGAAGACGGATCTACAGCTGAATTTTATACCTATTTCTTTGAACTCTTAGGAAATGATTTAATAGTAAGCTTTAACAAAGCGCACGAGAAAGGTGAACTCTCCACTTCAAAACGAAGGGGAATAATTACTCTAACACCGAAAGAAGACGGATCACTCCTAGATCTTTCAAACTGGAGACCGATTACGCTGCTTAATGTTGATCTTAAAATAGCATCAAAAGCAATAGTCAAACGCATTGAACCGGCACTGCCAAACCTGATCCATCCTGACCAAACAGGCGTTGTAAAAGGGAGATACATTGGAGAAAATATCCGACTTATAAGTGACATAATGGAATATACGAGTCTACAAAACATGCCTGGCATTCTAACGTCTCTAGACTTCCGTAAAGCTTTTGACTCGATTGAATGGCCCTTTATAATGAAGACGCTAGACCGCCTAAATTTTGGCAGCGACATCAAGCGCTGGATTAAAATATTCTACACGAACATAGAAAGTGCGGTGCAAAATAATGGTTTTATAACCGGCTGGTTTAAGCCATCAAAAGGAGTTCGACAAGGTTGCCCGCTCTCTCCTTATCTGTTCATTCTATCTGCGGAGGTACTCTCAAATAAGATACGTCAAGATTCCAACGTGAGGGGAATCAAGGTCTTCGGTAAGGAAATCAAGCTGACCCAATTCGCTGATGATACAACTCTATTCAATGCGGACATGCAATCTTTAGAAATGGTCGTAAAAATTGTTGGGGATTTCGGAAGAATTGCTGGTTTGTCTCTAAATGTAAAGGAAACGAAAGCGCTTTGGTTAGGGAAATGGAAAAGTAATAGAAATAAGCCTCTGGGTTTAAAGTGTTTCCACAGCCCTGTTAAGATATTGGGGATATATTTTTCGTATAATATCAAAGCGAATAACGAGCTCAACTTCGATAAAAAGATCCAAAAGTTGCAAACAAAGCTGGATATGTGGAGTTCACGGAACCTGACGATATTTGGAAGAGCCATGTTAATAAAAACCTTAGGTATATCGCAACTTATCTATTCAGCCTCTAATCTGACTGCTCCCAAAGGAATTGCGGAAATTGTAAGAATAAAATCTTTTAACCCTTAATATGCTGAAATTACTCCAAAAAACGCGTTTTTTTAACCGTTAATCGATTTTCTTGGCTCCACGGTCCAAAAGTTCTTTAAATTTGCTAAAAATGCACTTTCTGACAATGCAGGAAGATTTTGATGTAATTTCCATGTAAAAATGTACAATATTTTACTTTGGCGCATGCGCATAAGCCAAAATTTGGACTTTCAACTACGACGCCTTATTCATGCGCTATTACATTTATTCATGCAAGTTAAACAGCTTGGCCATCTCCATTCAGGATTTCATCAATAAGCTACTCATTAAATACAATTTTGAAAATTTGTCTTAATTAAATGTTTTATTGACAAGTACCCCTCCACCTTCAAAGTCAATTTACAGTAAATTGCATTGTAAGTAATCGTAGTGTACCGTAGAGTATTATAATCGTATAAGTAGAGCAGGGTAATTGTATAAAGTATTAGAACTGTAATTTAAAAGCTATCTTAATTGTATGTAAATAAATTCTGTAATACAACACAGTAAATCGCATTGTAAGTAAGCGTAGTGTAATTGTAACGGTAGAGTATCATACTCGTACAAGTAGAGCTGAGTAACTGTAAAGTACTATAACTGTAATTAAAAAGATATCTTAATTTTATGTAAACTATATTATTGTAATTGTAGCAATTTTTTTTGGTTTCTTTTTTCTTTGTAATTAATTTCATGTAAAGCTTGGGTGTTGTCAATAAAGTTCATTAAAAAAATCTTCATTGAAGTTTATATTTGAAGGTATTTAAACCAATTTCTGTTGAGCATCCCCGTCCCTTTAAAATGGGAGTTCCCCGTGGGTCATGACCTCCTATGGAGAATAAGTATAAACTTCTGGTGTTATTTATAATACGTGTGGATGCTTTGCGCGCTCTGATTGCCTAAAACACATTTTTCACTGTATAAAACACGGAAATGCTTTACTGTTTGTTACACAAAAAATTCGAAGCCACGTATTATATTTTACAATTAGACTACGAGCCCGAGTTTTCTATTTAACAATTAGACGGCGAGCTCGAGGTTTCTATCGGCTGATAGTTGGCGAGGGGCGAAGCCCCGAGTCAACTATCAAAAGCCGGTAGAAACCAAGAGCGAGCCGTCTAATTGTGTTAGCATAACCCACTATTAAACACCAAATATAGCTAGAGTTGATTTCTTGAAGGTTTTGATTGATAAAATTCAGCGAAGACTAAGCGCGCGCTCCGAGAGCCTTCTACGGATCGATAGTAGGCACCTGTTTAGCCAATCAGATTGCGCGATTACCAATAGTAGGTCAGTGTGGTTATACTAACGGCGAATAGAAAACAGTGGGAGAGCCAATCAGATTCGTGGATTTCCAATAGAACACAGCTGAGTTTCTACTAACACGTTTTATAAGCTTGCTGCTTTGTAAATTTCTCTCGTGTTCTCGAAAGCTCTTCCCAGTTGTCTTTCGGTTTGGTGTTTTATGACATTATTATAGGGGGCTTTGGCTCTTTACATCCG